>NC_089140.1:86989331-87311447 GCF_009819655.1 Sylvia atricapilla | reverse complement strand
GTACTTGGTTGAATATATATGTATTTTAAATGAACTCTAGTTCTGAACTATATAATGAACTTTGCATTGGCTTTATTACAAGTATAATATGATACTTTTTTACTAAAAAGCTCCTCCCTGTAGACAGTATTCTTGTGTCAGACTAAATGCATAAATGTTGAAAATACATGCACATGGTTCATATTCAGTCAATTATAATTTAAACATAGTTATTTCACTGATAATGGCTTTATTTTTCTCTCCTGAATTGTGGCATTTAAGTTCAAATTTGTTTTACTCTTTCAGCCTTTCTAGAGAACATATGCTGGGAAATGTTTATATTTTGATTAGTAACCTGCAACCAGTCTACTTGGTTAAAAACAATTATTAATTGTAGCTATATAGTAGGTAAAGTTTTCATTAAATATTTTGTTCAAAGGCCAAGTGAATGATTAATTAATTATATAAAACAATGCTTTGATTATATGGGTTTCTTGACTTTAAGTTTTGACACTGATAGTGCTCAGCCATTTGAAATGGCTGTTTTAACTGTAGTTTACATTAACAGTTTAAATATACCTAATGCAATATGATTTAGTTTTAGTGTACTTTAACACTGTATAAGCTTCAAACAGTAGCATCTACAGTCACTGAAGCCTACCATTCTAAAGAAAAAAGTAAGTTTCTCTGAATCAAAAGGAAGAAGTACCACATAATATCAATAGATTTAACCATTTTTCAGCTCAAACTAACTCTGTGACAGTAGCATTCTTACCACTCATATAAAGAGCAAATGTTGAGGATCAATAATATTATGGAAAAAACCCAAATTGTATGACTATAAGATACCAGGAAATATTGTCCTTTTTTTTTTTTTTTTTAAGACAAGTTCATCTCAAGAGGGGACATTTTCTTGCAGACTACTTGGATAAGAGTAGTCTAATTTTGTGTTTTATTTTGGGCTTAGCTGCAGGTTAACCTTTTAATTAAAGTTGTATTTAAAATATTAGAGCATTTATTTTAATAGACATTAGTGAAACACTTCAGTTTACTGTTAACTGTTTAACTTGTGTTTACTTGGCTTTCATGATTTTGTTTCCTGAAATGTCATTGTTTTGCCTTATGAAATCACTGAGGTTTAGTGCAAGTGTGAAACTGGCTGTTCTGCAGACAGGCAAAGGGATGTTGCTGTTGCTTAAGGAAGGATGTTGTTTTCCACCTGCTGAAGGGGCAGTGTGGTGTTCAGACCAGTCTCACCTGATCTCCTTTCTGAGGAATTTAAACAGTGCTACTAGCAGTGGTAGAAACCATAAAGATATATTGAAAAGTATGTAGGAAATGTTTTTTGAGGGGCTGGTAAGACCTGGCTTTAACTTAAATATTAAAAGAAAAAAAAATCAAACATTGCGAACATAAAAAATGCTTTTAGCAGATAAAGTAGGGGTGGGAAATATAATAATTTTCCCCTCTTTTTCCTTTGAAACATGTCTGTGTTTTAAACACATCATTTCTCTTGGAACAGTTTCTTTAGTAAAGAGCCATACTCTTGGCCATGGGATTTAATTTTTTTTCAAACCCACCCAGAAAATAATTTTAAGTGGAACATTTTCCTCGTCTATTGCTTTGTGCTCTTAGGTAGCATTAAAAAACCCTCTTAAATATTTTCCTCTTAAAAACTATATTGGCTGTTTTCATTTGATGTCTTTTTCTGAGACACAAATGAAACCTGCGTGTAGCTGGGTAACTGGTAAAGTTGCCCTGCATGCTTAAGAGGAAGCAGATGCTTTGTTAGGGCTATTAAACCCATTACCTAACATCAGTTACCAACTTAACCGAGAGTAACATCATATTTCTATCAGTCTTTTGCAGAATAAACATTTTGTAAATAGTCCTTGGAGCTTGCCCTCCCAAGCATCAGGAAGCTGTCTTGCACCAAGCTAGAATTTATGCTTTAAAGAAACACCCCCAAAAATAAAATCTGAATCTTCAAGTAAGAAATGGCTACTAACCAAATTCTGTACAAAACATACCTCTTAAAAGGAAAAAAATAGTTTTTCTGCAAAAATACAAAGGTTAGCTGCTAGAAGTACCTTCTTAGCTGTGGGTGCAGCTTACCTAGTCATAATGCAAATTGGCTCTCAGTTAGTGTGGCCACTAAAGCAGAAGGTGCATTATCAGCCCAAATGCCTGGTTGTCTGTCAGCCTTTTTGCACATGGTTGGTTATGGTCGGTTGCAATCCTGATTCAGGAGTAAGGAAAAAAGGGCTGCCTTCCTTAGGGAAAGAGACTGAAATCCTTCACAGTAAATCCACAGCCTATATTGCATTTGTATGAGTTTGCAAGAATATCAAAGCATTGATAAATTCCAAAAAAAAGGGAAAAAAGGAAAAAAAATGGCTCAGCCCAGCAGTGTTAATTGTAGTGGACTTTATTTCAGATAAACAGCAGGTGAGCATGGCAGCACTTGGGTTAGTCCTGATCAGTGCCCTTCTAATTCAGAGATTTGAAATTAAATACATGACTGAAAATTTGGGGTTAAACAGGAATTAAATTACTGTCTCTAGAAATTAGGTGGGGAGTTAGTATATTCACTCAAATGTAATTCTATTTCTAATCCAGGTTTTGCAAAATAAATGACAAGTATCAGTGCTTACATTCCAGTGACCTGTACAGTGAGCACTAAACATAATTTTTCACACTTCATTGTGTCACCTTAATAGAGAAATATAAGGTATATACTGGGGACACTCCTATGAAAGCTTTAAAAATCTGCCTCCCATTCATGCTCACAAATTATGTACTGATTAAAACTGACCTTGATTACAACTAATATGGAAACATGTTAATAGTACTGGAATAAATTGCACAAGAGTTATGAAAGCCGAGTTGTTTGGGTTTTTTTACAAGTTTTGAAGAAAATTTCACTATTCTAGTCACTAAGCTTGTATTTTCATGTAAGTTCAGTTAGCATTTTTGTCAGAGAGTTTTGTCAGCAAAATCTTGGAAGGTAATACCCATTTAGGGACACTGGCTGGGGGATTTTAATTTTTTTTTTTTTTTCTTTTCCTGTAGAGCTCTATAGTTTCTTCTAAGATCCTAGGTGCCAGTGCATTAAAGGAATAAAAGAATGTATTTGATGTATTTGGAAGGTAAGGAAAGAGATTATTTTGTACCCTATGCTGTACTTTTCTATCATTTGAAATGTAAATTGATGTTCATATTACAAAGTTTAATTTATTGTTTAAAAGTGTAGACACCTCTTGAATGTATAATTTTTCTTTTTTATTTTTATAGGAATAAAGGGTTGGTTAATGTTTTCAGTAGAGCTTTCTTGGGATTTGGAACTGTTTTGAACAAAAATATAGCCACCATTTTATGCATACTGGTTATACAGCTAATGGTGAAATAAAGTTTTTTTTGGCTATATGGTTTTACTGTGGCTTATTCAAAAAGAAAATAAGAATTACATCAAAAAGTTACTGACCCTTTTGATAGGAAAGGAATCCTCTAAGAAATCACACATGGATGCAGCTTGAATTTTATTTAAGCAATCAAGCTGATATGGGAAGTGTCTGGTCTATATACCACAGTAAAAAAAGGGAACAAAGCAAGTCACAAATTCTTAGGAATATTTCACTTGCAACAAGTTTTATGAAAGAGGATTGTCTTGATTAGGTGAATAAACCTTTGCAGTCATGTCATGCAAGGCCACATAACTGTTTGAGTGCAGATTTTTTTTTTTGCTCCTGTGTATGAAATGTGCAGCCTGTCCTTCCTTTTGGGATTTCACGTGTCCTCAGGGTACTCACCAGGCATGTCTGAGTAATCTTCTACACCGTCTGTTGCCCCATGGTGGTTATCACATTTTCACAGCAAATCAGAGCCCAACGATGCTGTTCTTGAAGTATTTCTGTTTACATGCATATTAAGATGCAAGTTCATAAGTTTCAAAATAGAGAACTCATTGAATGTAACACTAACAGATGGATAGAGCCTTGACCTGAAAATATGTTTGGGATTTTGTTAAGAACTGGGATGGTTCTTAGCCAGCACTTTTTGCTGTTTACAAGGTGTGACTCTGCAAATTGATTAGTCTTTTTAAGCTTGAGGCCAATAGCCCTTCATGATGAAGTTATGAATTCAATAAAATCTCAGTGAAAGGAAGTACAAGGCCAAAATCAACAGTCTGGACACCTCAGACACAGGCTATGTGTGCATGTTGGAATCTCTTATAGGTACACAGAGAGCTATCAAGATGAAGGTTGTGCTGGAAATCCAAATGAAGCAGTTTATGCAAAGATGTACTGGTATCTTCACAGCCTGATAGCAAGATAGGGTGCAAGAAGGGCCTTTTGGAGGAGATAAGACAGAAATAAACTCCAAGCTTGTAGCTGTATCATAGCTGATTGCTAGAGGGCAGAAGAGGGCTTTAATTTGCTGAGTGTTACATGTGATTTTTGGACATGAAGGTGTTCCATTCCTCCATACAAGGCAATCCTTTAAAACCCTTATGGTACTGGCTGTCCCACAGAAGAGCTGCTCCACTGGGGAGCCAGGAGTATGGGAAGAGTGCCTTTACATAACTCAGAGGGCTCCTAATGAACAGTCACAGGCAAGAGAACTTCCCTTTTAACAGTCTTGCTTGAATTTGTAACAATTGGGAATATAAATGTCAAATGGCATTCCCCAGTACATGTACTGTTTTCACATCTAGTCTTTTCATGCCTTAGTTCAGTGATACAAACATTTTCAAGCAGTGACTCAATTTAGCTTATCTTCCTTGTAGTACTTGAAGTAAAATATTTTAACTAATATAATAAAAACTGTCAATATCTGATTTCATGTTGATTTGGGATTAAGTTCTCTTTTTTGTCAGTCCTAGTGAAACGGGGTAGTTTCTAAAATGTAGTTAAAAATACATTCTAAGGTACTATTTAAAGTATATTCTAAAACACAGTGTATACTCTTAAGTTTGCCAACTAAATTTTCAAACCTCTGTTTCATTAGTATAATGTAATTTATCTGGGTTTCATGTACTAAAAAATAAATATGCAACGGTGGCATGTGCAAAAGCCAATCTGCTACGAAAACTTGTGTCTTCATTTTGAGTGGCAAAATTCAAAGTTCACAATTTGTTAAAATAAACCACGTCAGAATAACTGGGGAGACTGGGGAGACTCATCTGGGGAGACTGGGGTCACTGCTGCAGGTCTCTAGGTTCAGAGCCAGTTCAGATTCCTAGGTCCATCTTCAGGAATAAGGGACACCAATATTTTGCTGGAGCATGATAAAAGGCCAGACTCCTCTGTACACTCATGTACCCTTGTGTCCTGGGTTGTAGTTTAGGATGTATTCTATCACCATCTTCAGTTAATGGCCCATCAATGCCTTGTGCATGACTCAGAGATAACTCTCTCCAGGAGTTATCTCTCTTTAATGGGCCATCAAGGAGCCCCTGTATGAGTCATCATCCCATTTTGAGATGCTCCACCCACGGGGAGGAGCCAAGAATTCTCACCTGGATATAAACTGGGATTTGGGACAGTAGAAGCAGCCCTCACCCACTGGATTCCCAGAGGATCAGAGCTGCCAGACCTTTCTATGAGATCACTGCTTCCATCACCCTGATGAGGTTGTATTCTGACTCTGTCAGTGGTTTTTTCTTTTTGTATTGTTGCATTTATTTTATTTTATTTTTTCCTTTTCTTCTCATTAAATTGTATTTCTGACTTAGAGCCTCTCACTTGGTTTGTTTTCAAACCACGACACCTTGTGTGGCCTTACACTGCTACTGGGGAGCTCAAATACCTGCAACACTATTTTTAAGCAAAGGTGTTCTGATTTACTTCTGTTTCATTGAGCTTAGCACCCACCCACAAAAAAAATGTAACATCATTTATAACAGGAACCTTTCAGTTCATCTGTGCATCAGCTACAGTTTAAAAATTAGTTAATTTGCACTGATAGGAAAAGGTTTCCTCAGCACTAGCTGTCTCTCAAGCCCAAGGGTTAATTGCTCAGAGACAGTCAGGTTGCACTGGCACAAATGATGGTGTGAACTGGGGTGTCAGATGGTAAGAACAGGATGGAAAGCTGTGTGGAAACCCTTACTGTACACTTTGATATACCCAAGTGTGCTGTGGGAATAGGAATGCTGATTGCTAATGGGTTAATTGTTCCTGCTTAAGTGTAATATTGGCCTTGAGAGCTTTCTGTGTCAGTACAAATGCCCTGTTCTTTTAGACCTGATAAATTCTCATTTAAATACTGAATGTTACTCCTTGCTAAGTGATTTGTCTTTCTTGAGCATGAGAGTCCTCAGCTCTGATCTGGGTAACTGCTCATGCATGTTCATACAAATGTCATGGAAATGGAGTGTAGCTCTTTAGCTTTGCATTCAGTTTTACAGATTCCAAATTAGCATAAGCTTGCTGCCTTCAAATGGGGCCAATTTGCTTATGTATAATACTTTGCCTAAAAGGATGCAGTGACTCCAGCTTTCAGGTAATATGCCAAAAACTGAAATACATTTTGCCTATGAAGTTACTTGTTGCTGCCTCCTGACTGGTTGTGAGTGTTAATTATTTTTTAGAAGAGTCAGGGCTGTGTTATTTTCATCTGTGCCACTGAATTGATTACTTGTTTGTTTTGTGGTGTTTTTCATGTTTTGTTTTGGGGTTTATTTGTTTTATTTGGGGCTTTTTTTTTTTTTTTAATTAGTTTTAGGAACACTATTACAAGAAAATCTCCTTGCATTGTACTCCTGACAACACTTGCATTTTGAATAGAGGATGTTGTTTTGTCCTCCATGAGGACAGCTCTCAGTAGTGTGATACTGCACTTCTGCTACCTCAGTAACTCTGCCTGCTCTATCAAATGAGATGTCAGTGAATGAGCAAATATCTCAAGCTGTCTCAGGCACTCAGCTGGGAAAATGCCACCTCTTTAGGAACTCTTTCTTACACAGTGGATAATTCCCCTACTCTGGTAAGTAAAGCAGGAACTGAGGAGCAATAGAACTTCCAGTTGAAGGAAAGTTAGGGCTGAACATAGCCTAGATGCTATGCAGGAAAGCTACAGAACCCAAGACCTGCTGAACACTGGAGGATAACCATTTATGAGGAGCTTCCTACACTTCCTCCTCTCCAGTCCCTTTGGATTTTTACGAAGGGAAACAGGCTCTCCATCAGTCCCTGTGGCAGGGAGGGGCACAGCCAGTCTGAGCTCCTTTTGGAGTGGGAAGGTTTCTTCATTCCTACAAAGTCATCTGTTCTCCCATGGCCTGATGCAGCTCATGCTGGTTTTTTCCTGTTTGGCCTCTGTTGTTCAACTTTACTCTCTATGGCAGCAACTGCTCAGAACAAGCCTGGCTTAAAGCTCCTCAGCTGTGTAACTAAGAAACTCCATCTTGGCGAGTGCTCTTACGGGAGTCCTAAAGATTTGTTTAAATGGCATTACTTTCGAATATTATCTCTTTATCAAGACAGGAGAGGAGAGGGATGGATATGTACATAGAAAGAGAGATGTGTATGTGTACACATATATAGAAAGAGAAAACTGAACATTTAAGTGAGTAACAAAAGTAGCTCCAAAAATGAGCAGAGAGCACATACATTCAGTTTGATGTCTCAGCCATAAACAGTATTAAAACAGGTCAGTCTAAAATGAAGCTGGCCATACAGGTAATATAAATAATATGTATAAATAAGGAGTAGGCTTTTTTTTTTCTAGCCTGCTACAGTAGTTCTTGTACAAACGTGAAAACTTTATTCAAACTATTGGAAAAATCTGTATATAAGCTGGTTTTATTATTTATATGCGTAGAATTTGGCTTTTGTTGATTCCTCTAATACATGCATAATTTACTACTTCAAGTAACACAGAATCTTGCTTGCTTTATTGCCATCTGTGTAAACTGTTTACTCTTCTGTCATTACAAGGTTATGTAGATTGAGGATTATTTTAAGGGTAATGACTTAGGAAAGAGATTTCCTGATATTTCAGGGAGTTTAGATGGCAGAGAATAGGGAAAATAAAATACTTTATATAGCAATGATTACATTCAGTGTATATTCACGCACTGGTTTACGTCTCATGCCTTTTGCCCTAATCAAGCCAATTCTTATTCAAGATTGTAATCTGATATTGTTAGGGTGCTTGATGCTGAGCAAATAACTCTCAAATGCAAGCCCACTTCCAATGAGCTTTCAGGTTATTTCAGAGGAGAGACAAAAGAGTTTATGCATGCACAGTCAACCAAGCAATGGTTATAAGGAAACAGGGGTGTGACACAAGGGTTAAATATGGGAAAAAATTACTTCTTTAATAACCTCTCAATTACAGAAATGAGGGAGATATAATTTCAGCAGATGTTTGAAGAGCAGAAGTTTAGCTGTGTGAACTGATGGAATTACCAAAGCATCCAAGTGCAAAGGGAATGACACTGCATGGAACCTGGATTATCCAAGTATAGCAAGCAAGAGAGCATAAAATCATAGAAACTGGGAGTACAGCACTGGCAACGTCCCTTGAGATGGAGCTCACAGTGCAGAGCCCTTTCTGCAAAGAGAATTGAAACCCTGGGCATAACCTTGTTCTCACTGTTTTCCCGTTGCTTCATAGAAATTGCTCCTTGATGGAATTGTGCTAATTGTTTAAAATTATTATAGAAAAAGGTCTTGGTAGATTTCATGCGTTCCCTGTTGGTGGCAGCGGGGAGGAAGTAGCAAGAGCTGAAGTTCAGCAGAAGAGGTTACATTTTTGCGTAGCTCCCCACAGACCAGGGACTGTCAGTGTCTTGTTGCCAAGCAAAGTTTGGTTTACTGTCGTGCAAGATGCATTGTATCTTTCTTTCAAAGTTAGGAGCAGAATCTCATGCCCACAGAGCAAAACTATTGGATGAGGAAAGAGAATTTGAGGGACAAGTTGTGGTCCTCTGCCCATGCCAGGGCTGATGCCAGAATTCCCAGGCTGACTACCAGAATGATTTACCTGTATTCCATGAGATGCCCTACCTGTGGAAAATACTCTGTGGAGTACAGTACTAGAGGATTTTCACACTAGAAGTAATTGCATTGCTGGCTGTGGCTGGTGGCAAGGAAGCAAGGAAGGTTTGGATGGCTGTATCAGTACTAGGCAGTTTACAAGATGGTAAAACATTTGCGTATCCCAGGATTAATTTTTCTCACCCTTCTCGAACGAGGCCAACTCGCTATCCTCTCAAAAAGAAGGATTCATTGCAGAGCTGCACTCTGCTCCCCCTCTAGCAGTGATTGTCCCTCCCTTATCCTAGTTTGCTCTCCTCCACCACTCACAACACATGTGCCTCCCCTGCACATGCAGCTTGCACTGCTAAATTCTGGTCATGCTGAGTGGGTAGAAGTGGGTGAGTTGCTGTTGTGCTGGAACAGATGGTGTCTGCAATGCAGCCACTAGTTATGTTCATGTGTTGTAGGAGGTTGCTAAAGGAAAAGGGGAAAAATTAGAGTTTTGTTGAAAAGGTTGTATGCTTTTCTCTTAATTATTCAGATTGGAACAGTTGGAAAGTTCAGGTTAGTTTCTAGGGTTTTTTCAGTGGCCAGTGGTTGTCAGTTGTTTAGTTTCTTTAGATTACATGTATTGAGGCAGGGTAACCCAAGGAGGAGAGGAATCTAACCAATGAGTTTTTGTGTCTCGATAGCTTTCAAGTATCCAGATATCTGAACCACAGTCCACAACTTCCAGGTGTTCCATCTTCTGCTATGTCCTCATCACTTATTGCAAGCAAGACCCTTACTCAGGTCAGCTGCCCTTCATACCACGCCTGCCCAGCCTGGTACCATGGCCTGGAGGCTGCCCACATTCCCTCACAAGGAAAAGCCTGCAGACACCCACCAGGTTTCTCCTGTGGATCCCTGAAATCTCTCAGTCTCATGCTTCTCCCCAGAAATTCCCTTGGCCTACACGTCCATCCTCAGGCAGCTGCAGCCCTGGGAATCTCTTTAAGCAGCCCCTGCCCCAGGGGCTGACATGCCATGCCCCTGTCCTCAGAGCCAGCCCCTCTCCATGTGGGGTGATAATTCACGTATGTTGTATGGTTCACAGCTTAATTTTTCTTGCTGAATAGTGTAAGGTGATTACCAGCCAGTTTCATATATTAGATCTCTGCCTGCACCTCCCCACACTCAGCTGTGTGTGGATGGAGGCTGACAACTCTGTCTTTATGAAACCTTTCCTTGCTCAACCCCATGACTAATGCATGTAATTATTTTTGAAACAGCTCTGGATGCCACTGCAGTACACTTTCATATGCACACAGAAATGTGTATTTACATTCATCTGGTGTTTATGAGCCCCAGATTTCCTTGTAAACCTTGTTCCTACTGTGCTGTTTAAAGAGATGCTTTGTAGTACCTGTGTCATGGTGGGGAGCCAGCACGAGTGATCTGGATAGCCAGACATACAAAGCAGTGATTGTAAAGTATACAAATAAAGAGAAACATTTGAAGAGATCTCATTTCATGGCACATTATTAAGCTCCTGTATTACCAAAGTCCCCTGAGGTTCCTCTGTTTCACTCAGTGACCAATTATTTCTCCTTCCCAAACCTATCTGGATGTGTGTGGTGAAAAACAACAACAACAATAAACCCAAAAAAAAAACCCCAAAAAACAACAACAACAACAAAAAAAACAACAAAAAAACCCTCAAAACAACAACAACAAAAGCCAACAAAAAACCACCAAAAAAACCCCCACAAAACCCCCAACCCCAAAAATAAAACCCACAAAACAAAAAAACCACACCATCTCAAACCCAAAATGGCAGGGAGGGGATCACAAAAATTTCCCCAAACCAAGCCCAAAGGCCTCTCTCAAATTTTATTTTCTGGTATGGCAATGTGTTAAAAACTAGATTGATTTGATTGATTTGATGTAGGTTTTATTAGTGAGTTGGTGCTGGTGTTGCTTGTAACATGTTTGCTTCCTGCATGTTCCCATATAATTAGATAATTTGTTCCAGTGCATTTCTAGGAATTGCAACTGAAACCACTTGCTCTGTTATCACTGGACATTTAAGTAATTTTTTTAAGGGACCACTTTGCTCTTCTGTTTCCCATTATCCAGTGCCATTTTTTCTCTAAGTGCTCAACAAAAATTTCTGGTCATTCTGACATGTTCTCCCATAGGCTGATGGGTGCACGAGGCTCCGGATACATTTCCTCAGGTCTAACCTGTTAAACAAGCTTTCAGGCATTTTTTATGTTACCAGAGTACTCTATGGCTTGTTTTCTTCTGGTATCATCTTGGGTCTTTTTACCCTTTCCCTGTGTGTTGTTCTTCTGCCCATCCACTCCTAGCTGTGTCTTTTTTAGTACAAAGTAGAATGCACTTGCTTCATTCCTCATGGCTAGCTGCTCCCTTCCCACTGAGTAGTGATCTCTATTTTCTTGCAAATGCATTAATTTACATACTTTCCTGGTGATATTGCTGCTCTCTAGGCCTGCTCTGTGTCTCTGGATTTTGATTTTACCCTTATGAATTCATGCTCTTCTGTCACGCTTCTCCTGAACAACTTCCCCTATGTCCTATTTTTCTATTCTTCTCAAGTTTCAGGCTGTTTCATAGCTCCTGGCAGAGCCAAGTTGCTCTCCTGCTTCCTCCGCACTGGCAGAGCGTGTGTGTGTGTGTGCTTTTAATACTGGTTCTTCAGAGAGCTTCCCATCCTCCGAACCTCCCTCTTCTCATTAACTTTGCAGAAAATCGCTCCCATCCTATCCCAAGAAGCTCTTGAATCTCTTGCCTGTTTCATAGCTTTGTGTTGGGAAAGGAAAAGGTTAGCAAAGTCTTCAGCTAATTACTTATTTTTATTTTTTAAGAAAATTAATTAAAACTCTATACCTAATGCTGCTTGTTAGATGACCTGTAGCAGACCTCTTGTGTGCCTCAGGCTGCTTCTTTCATTTTCCTTATTAAGTAAAGACTTCCAAGTTTATCCTGTGTCCTGTCAGACTAAAAGCAATAAATATATTTAAAAAAATCATTGACATGCCAAACAAATTATTTTACCCTTCCTTGCCCTTTCTAAACAGCTATAAAGTTATGCCATAATAACAGCCCAGCCAGAGGTGTCACCTATTAAGCTTTTGGTATTCCAATAGCTTTGAAATCAATTACTTTAACTCCTTTACTACTGGTCTGTTTGCTTTTTAAAGGGAAGCTTTCCTCAGAGTGTTTTTATTTTTAAAATAAATTAAACTAGTAACTAGTACTACTACTAGTAAGAAGTAGTAGTAGTAAGTTAGTGGGTTTGCTAAAAGAGTAGTTATTTTTGCTAAAATTCTGGGAAAGCTATTGGCTTTCTTAGCATTCTGAGTGCACACTTGACATGGAGCACAGAGGGAGACTGATACAAAGGGATTGGAGAAGCCTCTGAGTGTGGCAGTGAGGCAGGGAAAGCCTTGCTGTATCAGGGCAAGGGGCCAGTTTTGGGAAAGTAGGGACAGGACATCCTCCCTGAACACCCCTAACCTCTGTTCATGTTTAACAAAAGAAATCCAAACCCCCAAACAAACTAGCTAACAAAACCAGCCCACACCATGGCTCATTGATGCAGGCCTTTGAAGAAGCACACAGTAAATGGCTTGACATATCCTGCTCTCCACCTGAGCCTTCCAGCTGTCCTGAGCCCTAACGCTGCTCCAGCTTTAGCTCAGTGCAGACCCCTCAGGAGGCTCCCTTGCTCCCCAGGCCACATCTTCTGCTGCTTCCTGAGGACAAAGCCCAGCAGTGACTGGTGCAAGCACTGGCAATGCAGCTGGCAGAGAAGCCTGAGGGAGCTGCTGTGTCTGGTCTGGATCATACCACAGCATTTAGCCTGTAGCTGTGCCTGCTCTGAAGGCTGCCCATCAGAGCTCAGAAGCAAAGCAAGTGGTTCTGCATCTTTGTTATTTAACCTCCTCTGTTTAGCAGCAGCTAAGCATAAAATCCCAAAAGGTTTCAGAAGAAGGTTATTGTGAATTAATGGGGCTGTTTTCTTTTGCTTTGCAGCCCACAGCATTGATTAGCTCAAGTAAAATATGTCATTGTGACATTTTATCCTCTTGCTTGAAAATGGATCAAGGCAATTAGGAGCCTGGAGAAGCAGATACCTCAGCTGCATCCTGCCTCACCAGGGGCTCCTACGAAATCTCTTGGCACTTCAGGGCTGCCTGGATTTTATATGTGGTTTGTAGTTGGGGGTTTTTTTTGCACATCAGTTTACTGCTCGTAATGAATCCACCAACCATACAGGTGGATTTCTGTTGTCACCGTGCCTCACTTTCAAGGGGGCAATGTGGTAATGCACACAGTGATTGTGTAATGCCCCAATACATCTCTTACCTCAACTGGTGATGAAGCCATGAGCTGAACAGCAGGTCTGTGCACTAAAGCCCTTTTGCTGTCTTATCCACCTGGCCTGTCTGCCATCGATTCCTGATGGATAAAACAGGAAGACTACTTTGCTTGCTGTTTTCACAGTGCAAGGTGGTATTCTGAAAGCTGGCCCAAATGATTTCTGTTGGATAAATTGGGCTTTGACAGTTATTGTGGAAAGTGCTGGCTATTCACAGGAGTAAAGAACTTCTCACCATGAGAAAGAATACTTCCAATAAAAATAATGATTTTTAGTCAATCCAGATATCATAAGGCTTCCTGAATTATATTTTAGCTTTTACCAAGCAGGCTGTGTTTTTTGACATTGTCCATGGGGAGCAGCAGTCTTCCTTCTACCTTATACCCGGCGAGGAACGCTTTGTGTGAGCCTGAGTGGAGCTCTAGTGTGCAAAACAGACTAGTCTAAAAAATGACAAGGTACAGCTCTTATCAGGCCCTCAGTGGCACTTACAGCTAAAACCACTCCAGTATTATTTTTTTTTCAACCCCACTTTCATCTCATTTTCCATGAAAACTATTAACAATGTGACTTTTTTCATCAAACATTTTCCCTCAGGCTAGAAATTCATTTGCTGCCCTCTTGAAATTCTTGTTTGTTAGACCTCAGGGGAGGAATGCAATATCTGAGCCTGGAATACTGCAGTAGCACATGTACAATATTCTGACAAGCAATTGGAATCTATTGTATTTGTATCTCACAGCAGCTGACATTAATGTGCAAAGTTAAAATGAATCCAAGCGATATCATAGATTTATGATCAATACTTGAGCAGGTTGTTTACTTAGTAATCAGAAAGGCTAATGATGATTAGTTCTGTCTGGAAATACGCTGGCCTGCAAAAAGTAACATTTTTTTATGTCCTCTTATAAATGAATTATGTCTTAAAGCAGTGAAGGGCTTAAAAAGTAAACAAAATCTTTCCTTCGAGCTGTGTGTATGCTTCTGGAAGCCTTAGAGACAGTCTGTGGTTTTTTGTTTTTTAAACAGCAATAAGTGCTTTGAAAGTTAAGCCTGTTGGAACACTTGTGCAAGCAGCCATTGGAAAGAGGAATGCTATGAATAGAGCTGATCCAGAGCAGCAGTTTCAGCCTGGCATGGCCATTACCTGAATTGACTGCAGGCCCTTGTCCCTGCATTTATACAAGCGCAGAGCCTGTGAGTGGGCATGGAGGGCCTCTGTGTTCCTTCTCCTTCCCCCTTTCCTTTCCCTGGTTTCTGGATGTACACAGTGCCTTGAGACAGCAGAGGTGCATGTGTATCCTGAGGCAGCAAATGGGGGTCTCACAAAATCCCATAGGGCCATGTATTTTACAGCCTCTGTGCACTTGGTGCCTGAAACTAGAACAGCACTGAAGAAAACATCTGCAACTTGTCAGAGCACAGAGATGAGCTGCTCCCAGAGCAGAGTGGTGCCCATAAAATGGATGCTCAGGCAGCCCACTATGTCCTTAGAAGAGCATTTTCCCATCCAGTGGAGTGGGATGACATTTTCCCAGCTACAGCTCGTGCCCAGGTTGATTCAGCAGCTCGTACAAAGGGACTTGCCAGGATTTAATCCAGCCAACCCTCTGGTTAGAGAGGAGCAAAGAGAGGAGAGGCAAGTGCACCAAGCAGTGCTGCAGCAAGGCCTGCCTCCTCCCCTCTGTGCAGGGCAGAAGTGGCTCCAAGAGGGTGTCCATGACATGCTACCAGCAGGTAAAGCCAGCCAGCTTTGAGCCTGGTGTGTGCTGTGTTCACTCCCGGGAAGCTCCTCAGCAGCAGCCAGTGGTGGGATGGGCAGAGGAGGTGCCACTGGCACCTGGGGAATGTCAGAACCCTGCCGGGAAATGGCCACAGGTTTAGAAGCCTGTAAGAGTGGAGAACACAGGTTTGCTGCTCACGAGGAGCGTTTCCTAGAGCGGAGGCTGCCTGAAAGGAGGGAAGAGCTGGCACTGCAGGCAATGTTGGGGATGTTGCTATGGCCACCAGTAAAGAGGAGAGGGGGGGCATTCGGGAGTGCAGAGCGGTGGTGAAATGGCAGCTGCAAAGCAAAAAATCTATTAATCATCTTGGGGATAGCTCCTGCTGATCAGCAGCAGGGAGCAGCCCAGCCTCCAGCTGAAACCTCTGACGAAGTTCTACTTTTCTGCTGCATGTGAGCACAGCACCCATGCTGCTGCAGCAGAGCTGTAAAGAATGTGTATGTGTGTGTGTATGCATTGCCTGTGTCTGTGTCTGCTGCCGCATTGTTGAAGGGGAATTTAGTTAATAACAGAAGCTATGCAACATTTTTTGCCTCCTTTGGCCCTCAGCAAGGTGCTGCTATCCAAGCTGGTACTGTCTCTGCTACAGCGTACTGGGCTTGCATGTAGCTGGAAACATGTTTTTCATTCCTATATATTATTCACTGTAAGATGTGAATATTTTATCCAAGGCAGGTTCTTGATATTCACTTACATCCACTTTCTCTTTCTTTTCCTTTCCTCCCCCACAGCCCTGAGAACAGCTAAGGTGAAAATACAAAGTTAGTATCTAACTTGTCTCCTACAAGCAAGGAGAGTGAGAGATGCTGATGGAAGCTGGCTGTAGTTGAAAACAAGTATTGTATGGAGAAGGCAAGGCTGGGAGAGATGTAGAAAGCCCTTGTTGCTTGCCTCAGTGCTTAGAAATATGTGGATAATTTATTCTTGGGGTAAGAGGTGCCACTGTTGAAGAAAGGGATGCAGACAGCAGAAGCCCCTTCTCTGGGAGGTTTTCCTGCATTAATCATCCTTTAATTTCTATTTCTGCTGCATATAAAATTTTGGCACGTAACAGGGGATACGTGCTCCAGTGTTAGAACAGTGGCTGAAAGGTGACATGTCTCTCTAGAGCTTACAGCTATAAATCTGCTGGCTTCTGTAGTGCTTGAGAGAGAACTCTGTCACCATCCCAGGTGTGGCTGTGCATGGCTGGACACACCACTTGATCCCGTGTAATCATGAGAATTTATTTCTAAGTGGGAAAGCCTCTTCTTGTGCCAAATTGCCTTGTCATTTCTGATTGCAAAACCTTCCTTGCAATAATGGGTAAGCAAAGGGGATTCTCAGACAGCTCAGACAGTAGGTTTTACAGATGTTGTGTGATCTCTGCCACTTAATGTGATGGCTTAGTTTATTCAAGTGCAAGGCTAGAACAAGTATATAACCCCTGGAAAGCCTTGCAAATGGCCAGCAGGTCATTAATCAGCAAGGTCGTCATGGGCTCATCTCAATGCTTTTCTTGGATGGAAGCTGTGTCCTTAGGAAAGGAAGGGATCTCAGAGACTGCCTAATCTTATACGTGGAATGAGTCTTCCTAACTGCTTCCCATCTGATTCCCAGAGAAATCCCAGCACTGTGGAAGTCAAATGGCTTCAAAAAAGAGGAGAGGTCTTTTTGAGTGAGACTTTTCATGTTTTTGTTAGTCTGGATGTTCAGAACAGAAATCTTCTGCTTTGAAAACCTGGGCTTGGTTCTCTTGCTGAGGCTGATGCTCTTTTTGTATATAAAGAGCCATCACCATAATTTCTGCAGTATCCAGGACAGATTTCCCTCCACTGGCATTGGCAAATGTCACTGGTGGGTTTGTTGGCTGATGCTAGTGGAGAAAACCCACCCCTTGCTTTTTTGTCCTTTGTAAATACAGCAAGCATTTTAAAATCCACAGTCTTTCTGGCTATGATGTGCCAGCTGGACAAACAGGCTATTCCCTCCCCTCTCCACTGACACCTTGCTGGGGATGAAGATTTGCTCTGTTCAGTTTGGTGAATAAATTGAAGAGGCGTGGGCTTCTTTGCTCATTGGATTTTCATCTCCATGACTTTTGTTGTGGCAGCTGGTCTTTTGGAGCATGCACAGTCTTGAAATACAGCAGTTATCAAGAGTTCAGACTGCAAGGTCAGCTCACTTCTGAAGAGCCAAACTGGTCTTTGGATTTTCCTGAAATGGTGAAGTGCCAACTGCTCTTTGGTAGCAGAGGTGGCTGTTTGCAGGAAATAACTCAAAAATAACTTTTGAGTGATCACTCTTTTCCACCCAGCATGTCCTCTGCTACCAGACCAGGCACTAATAATTTCTTCTTTTCTGACTTTTTAATGTCTCCCAGCAGATCCAAAAGGAGTTCAACACAATGTGCTGATACTCTGTGCTCTCCTTAAAATCCACAGTGCTGAGCAGCCAAGCAGCTGTACAAGGAATGAAACCCAGAGCCTTGGTCCAGATCCTTAGTGCTTTAATGTGATTGTGAGATTTTTTTGTAGCTACAAACTCTTTCACTCCCAAGCTGCCTTCATGCTGCAGCTGTACAAGTGGTTACAAACTTCACTGTATAAACACTCTTGGCTTTTCTAATTGGAAAGGACTGTGATGAAAAGCTGAATGTTGCAATGGCCTTCCACAGAAGCACAAATAACCTTTTGGAGGACAAGTGGCACATGACGCAGCTTGAAAAAACTCATTCCTTGTCCTTGTGCAGTCCCAGGTAAGGGGCCCTTGCAAATGTGTCAGCCTTTCCACTTGAAAAAAAAAAAAAAACCCAACCTTATCCTTTTCCTCCTGGCACTGAGCCAAAGTGTAGCAAACCTCTGGTTTACCTTTCTACTGAAGCAGACCAGATTATCAGCTGCTCAAAGCCCATCTTCTTTTATTTATATGCATTTACTAACTTTAGAGCAAAGGTCATCTCAAACCGTGTACAAATAAACCTCTCCTGAAAGAAAGTTCATTCCTTTGAGCCCAGAGTTGAGGTTTTGAAGGGTTTTTGTCAAAATAGAGGGCATAAACCTCTCCTCAAGCTCCCACAATCATGTAATGATTTGTTTCAAAGTAAGAATCCTTTATTTAAAAGAAAGAAAGAAAAAAATACTAAAAAGTTCCAGTGCATAACAATACATTATTTTTTTGAAGATTAAAAACGGGCTCATTAGAAATAGACAATCTAACAGGGCCATCTAGTGATATCCCCAGGGACAAGGAACAGCAAGGACCATGGCAGATCCCAGCCTAATCACCAACCTGCCCCCTGCAGATGAGGAGGAACCAAGGAAGAAAAGCTGGTGCCTGTGTTCCCAGGCACTTTTGGGTACCCATCAGAAACTGGCCTCACAGGTCTCTTTACAATGTCTTGGCTCAAATAGAGCACCGGGTCTGGATGGACTAATTCTGTTTTTAGGGAGAAAAAACCTATAATTGGAGTTGTGAAAGAGCCTGTACCAGAACCCACTTCCCAAAGCTCAAGATAATACCTTCTCTGGAAAGGAAGGTTACCACATTGTTCTGAGGCAAAATTGTGACTAAATCTGGGCGCTTTTATATCTCAGTTGGTAGATGGGGTCTGCCGCTTGGGACTTAGAGAGCCACAGCCACCCCAAAAGATGTTTCGCTAGAAACAGCTCTTTGCGGGGTCAGGGCGCTCCTCAGCTGGCAGAGGGGCTTCTCAGCTGGCGGACAGAGCAGTGATTTTTTAGCTCAGTGATTTCAGCTCTCAGTGATTTCAGCTCAGTACTTTTAGCTTTTGCCTTTGTGAGTTTGCTCCTCTTTTAGCCGGCCATGGCAAGAGAGAGAGAGGCCTCCTGTGGAATTTCTGCAGCTGATACTTTATTGTAAAGGTACCAGCGAAAGGGTCCAGGGACGAGGTGCCTCTGCCGACCAGAGGAAACCCAGGGGTTTTTATGGGACACCAGGGTGGGAGGAAAAGGGTACAGAACCAATCAATTGTAACAGATCTGCATAAGTTCGCGAGGGGTCTTGTGGGTCTATGGACAGGTCGCCGTGACTAGGAGGTTTGTCTTTGTCTTAGGGGCTCTGAGTGAAGCTGCAAAATTCTTTCTTAATTCCTCAGCTTGGCTCCCTCCAGGGCAAAGCAGCTGGGGCTCCGCCCACCCCCACACTTTTATACTTTCTTCCCTTTTTTTAAGGCTGTCTGGCCAACCATATAACCACTTTATTGCTTGTTGCTGCCTGATTTCTCTGTGCCTATGCCTGTAAGGGCAGTGTGGTTAGCACACTGCAGGCTGCAACTTTGCATGAAAACTTGGCACTTAGCTGTGCATCAAGGAAAGCCCTTTATTGCCCCCACCAATTCCCCAGCAGCCAGCTGCCCGTCACCTCCTGACTCAGGAAACTGTAAGTGTGCAGGACTCATGCCTGAGGAAGCAAGGAAAAGCCTTGAGACAACAGAGTTAAAACATTGAGCAGATTCACTGGTTTCTTGTGGAAGTCCCACCTGGGCTGTTGAGCTGGACACTGTGCTCACCTTTAGTGGGAATGCAGGTGAGTAAAATCATCTTGATGCTCACCCTCAGCATTTGTGGCAGGGCAGTTATGAGCCCATTCAATGACTTAGATGGGGACCAACCATGAGGTCTTCTTCACCTTTACAGAAGTTGGCAAATTGGCCTAAAGAGATCTTCAATGTGTATTTTCTGCCACAAAAAAAGCTGGGCCAGGTCAGCCGAGGCAATCTGTTTTGGCAGCCCACTGTTTCCTGGGTCCGTGGGAATGTGTGCATGTTTTCCAAGGAGCAAATTTGGTTTCAGTGATCATCTGATGAAGCCCACGCTTCGTGTGCAAGCTGCCTTTATCAAGCATGACCAAGGACTTGCAGTGCCTATACTGAGACCTGGCAGGGGCTCTGCCAGAGGTTTCTACTGCTCTGGTGGGTCATGGGGGTGTTTTTGGCAACAGGAGGAAGCCCCTGATGACAGTTTATCACATCATTATCAAGGAGGTTGAAAATTCATTCAGCTGTTCTTGTGCTGGCTGTTACATTCCTTTTTTCTGTGACTCACAGTCCAAATAATAGCATAGGTCTGTGTGTGTCACATTTGCACTTAACTTGTACAGATTAGTAAGTGCAAAGATATATGTGCCCTGGGCTTTATTTGAACTTGCTTTTAATTATGGGGAAATTGAAATTAAATAGTCTTCAGAGTCTCTTGCTCCACAAGAAGGCAGAATGTCAAAAAATGAGCAGTTTCACTCTATGCTTTCTTTACCTTGTTACACTAATATTTGCAGAGGAGTATTATGTTTGATCAGACATTTTTCATTACTTAGAACAAAATCTCCACTAGTAAATCTTTAAAGAGAATTTTTTTTTTAATCTGGTCCTAGAAAGACGTGATCACATCCCTTCTGTTTCCCAGTGCCGTGGGAAATGCCCAGTCACCATCTCCTTTGTAGAACAGTGGAGTGGCAGAGATGGATGCTGACTGGTTCACTCAGGACTGGTTCAACAGCAGTGTCAGGCAAATGACAAGGGCTCTGACTCTGTGGCCTGCTCTAGGAACTGGAGCAAGACTCTGGGTTGTGAATGCTATGAGTCCCATCAAGTCTTCCTACAGAAGAAAATATTCCATGATTTCTGGAAAATTATGTCTATGGTCAGCTGTTGTTCAGCATGCTTCTCTTTTCTGTCTCTTGCATGTAGGAACTGCAGCCTCTGGACTCTGGGATCTCTGAGTTCCTGAGCAGGTCCAGGGTATGCTGCAAACCTCAGATGCCACACAGCTAAAAACAAGCAGCAGTTACAACTTCTCCTGTTAAGGGTTTTACTGGGGCACCCAATACCCAACATTCACAATATTCTAAATACCAATGTAGTAACCCAGATACGTGACCCCAGATCAGCTTCAAATATTTTGTATCCGAACAATGTAAGCTGATTACTTTTTCCTCAATTCATTCAGCTTTATTTTTTCTAGGTAAGCAGAATTGCAAGAGCTGGATTTGATAGTTAGCTGATTAAGTTCCACATAGCCTGATAGGGCTAATGCAAATGAGGTGCATGGATTGTAATCATCCCTGCAGAAAGAAAGATGGAAATGTGGCATGTCACAACTATGAGAGAGAGGGAATCACCACATTGCTGATGCACCTCCCAGGTCCATACAGAGTTCAAGCAGTGGTTAAGACCTATAAACTCCAAAGCAGACAAGGATTTTGACTGTGCTACAAATTAGCCATGAAATTCTTCTCTTTCAGTGGTTTTATTCACAAACATAGCTGCTGTTTTTTCAGTGGTCATAGGAGAGATATCGCTCCTGGACTGCTGTTGTTTATGTGGGAAGACAAAACCAAAGCATTTGTGCTCAAGGATATTCTGCAATGCTGCAGATACCACAGTGAAACTCTGGCTGCGCCAGGAGAGACTGCACTGGATCATGGGCTGGTGCAGAGGAGAGTGAAGAATGAATTCCTGTGAGACATCTTGGCACTGTAATGTAATAAGTGAGCTACTGGACTTGGGCTTAAACACTTGGGTTTAGATCTATTTACTCAAACACAGCTTCCTTTCTCTTGGAGCAGGCAGCTGCTCGGTGTCTGCCATAGTAGAGCACCAGCCTTGCAGTAAGATGCCAGGCTGGGGCTGCTGGTGGAAGGGCTGAGGGACGTGTCCTGCTCTGCTGCAGGTGTGCTTGGTAACCCAAACCAACCAGCAAGGTCAGTAGGCAGCAATGCCTGGAACCTGGACTGAGAGGTCCTTGGGCAGGACACCTGGCTGGGTGTGAGGGGAAGGCAGATGGGCAGGAATGGAGAGCTGTGACTCCTCTTGGCTGAGATGGAGTTATCCCAAAGCTCCTGCCCGTTTATTCACCTTGTTTCTGTTCTTTCACAAGCAGCCAGAAAGGTCAAGCCTTAAATATGGATACACACAAAGGCTTTCCTGCACTTACCCCTATTGTCAGAGCAAAAACTGGGGATTTTACATGCCACAGTCTGAAGCAATTTGACAGACACAGATGCTATCAAATTTCTCTGTGCTAATGGAGGGTGGTTTGTCTTTTATGTTGCCTTCTGAAAGAATCTTGATTTGACGCCCAATAAGTTACAAGAGCTGATGTGTTTCTGTTGCTGTGACACCTTGAAAATAAGCTAAAAAAGTCACACTAATTCTGCTTCTTATAGTCAAATTGTCAGGCTTTCTTGTACATGCCATTTTATAACAGTCTGAATGACTTCATTAGGCCAAGAGGTTTTTCTGTGGCAATTATGCCAGGGAAATTGCAGGTTCTTCTTTGAATTTATGGGACAGTAGATTAGAGACGAAGGAAATGATGTGTCATAGGTCACCCAGTATGGTAAATGACTCCAGGCAGGCCACACCAGCAAAACCAGTATAATTTTATTGACATATATGCTGCCCTAGACAGCAAATGCTGTCAGCTGGCTTTATCACCTGGCCATTGCAGAGTTGCATCTTCTTTTCCTACATTTCCTGTGACACACCAGAGTTGTATTGCACAAAGGTCACTTGGGGGAGCAGCCACAGATAAGGGACAGCAGGACGTCAGCAGCACTTACTGCTACAGGAGCTTCTGCCGCAGCCCAAGCAGGACTGAGTGATTAGTTTGCCCCAAGTAAACTGGGACATGACTTTTCACAGGGCAGCTCTAACCCAGAATACTTGGGTGGGTTTGTTATCAGAGAGATTCAAAGAAAATAAACCCTTTGAATGTCCAACCCATTCTGAATGTGTATGTGTATGTGAGGGCTGCTGGCTTTTCCTGAAGAGCCTCTTCTCTTCAGATTGGTGTATGTGAAAACAGAAAAAAAATCTCCAACCCTAAATACAGTTAGCCTTAATATTGAAGAGCTAAAAGTTTGCCCCCACTCAAACCTGTGAGATGTTTTCTGCTTCCTGAAGCCCCCTGGCCCAGTGTAAAATGTGTGGCCAGTAAAAGTGCACAGCGCAGGTCAATGTTCCTGACACTTCTCCCTGCTGCTTGCAGGGAGGCAACCCGGTTGCCTCACATCCTCATCCTTGTGCCTGTGCAGATGTATCTGGCAATGTATCTGGAAATCAAATCCGGGATTTTCAAGCAGTTTGTGAAAAGGGGCAGAGCTGTTTTTCCGGAGGAAGGAAACAATGGAAAACGAGCAATAATTCAGTGGTTTGACCTTGCACTGACTGTGAGCAGCCCTGACTCCCAGCATTCAGAAGTGAAGAATGAAAAACTTTTCCTTCACAGGTCACAGAGTAATTGCAAAGAAAAGAACCATCCTGCCAGCCTTTAGCAGGTGAGAAGATGTTCAGACCTTGGCTGCCACTCCCCTGCTATCACATCCAGCAGGCAGCCCCATCTGGAATCCAGTCAGAGGGAAAGGGCTTGGAAGCATTGGGTGTGTTTGCCTGGCAAAGAGACTCAGCTCCAACAGCCACTGCAAGCTCTGTTCACCTGCAGGAATCTCACCCCTTCTGCTTCCTCCTCTCACTACAGGGTCATGTCCAGGACATATCTCAACCAAAGTTTTGATTTCTCAGGTAAAAATTAAGAAGTTTTAATTTACACTTTTGGACTTTACCTGAAATGCCTTCACATGCTGCTTTTACACCACAGATATACAAAAGGTAAAGCAGGAGATAGAAGAAAAAATTTATCAGGAATCTGGTCAAAGTCACCTGTGTGGGAGCAAAGGACTAGATCAGCAGTATTGCCTACAGCAGTTAAAGATATTAGATGGATGCATTTGATGGAAAAGTTTTCATTCAGCCATTCAACAGAGTGAGTTCAATGTCAATAAAAACAGTAATTCAGAAAATAATTTCCCTCACTATGTTTGGAAGCTGATGTGCACACTCACATAAATGTGTGTGTTGACTGTGTATATGCCTCATGCATCAGCACTTTTTGTCATACTGCCTTTCAGCTCCATATTAGCTCTTTGCTTAATTTTCTAATTAACCAGCATCTGTAAATGTCATGAATATGTTATTCAGCTTTTCCAGTCACTCATGCAGATGCTAAATGGAACCCATGCTGAGGAGGGTTCCTCCCTGAAAGCCTTTGCCATATCCCTGATGACCTAAGGACCTGGGCTTTAAGAGGCAGATGGCTGAGCCTTCCCTATGGCCATTGCCTTTGTGGGTGACAGATGACAAAGTAAATTTGTCTCTAAAAGCACCTTTCCCTCACCTTTTCCCTCAGCATCCTGGGCCCTCTGAACTTTCCTGAGTCTGACAGAGGTTAGCATTAGAAATTTTTGAGGCAGCATTGATGCTTTACATTTCTCTGAAGACAGAGAGAACTTCATTTGGTGCTTCACTGGGTGAGGATGTAAAGTTTGCTGCAACTACTCACATAATTTGATTTCTTTAAAAATCTTATGTTGTATGCTGACAACTACCACCCCTAAACAAGGCTATTCTTTTATATGGTCAGCATTTAAAGCTACATGTCCTGGAGTAGTCTATTTAAAAAGAAGGTCAGCCCAGCTTCTTGTGGAACTCACACACTTACCCTGTGATACCTTCAAATTCTGCTTTAGCAATAGTGCTCAAAAAAGATAAACAGAATTTGAATGATTAGCTAGATACTAACTCATCTGATGAGCTAGTTGAAAGCCTTTCTATCTTCTGTAACTTTTTTTTTTTTTTCTCTCCTACTGGCATATTGTCTAAAAATTGACACCAAATTCTTTATTAAAATACAGTGGATCTCTTCTGAATTGATGCACTCAATTCAGTACCTAGTATGATTTGGAACCAGTTCAAATTGTATGCCTTTAATGTGACAACAGTTTGTCTGGTTTTCCACCTTTCTCCAGTTTCCTCTGGAATGCACCCAAAATAGCTGTGCCATCAGCAAATCTTGGAAATGGAACTCAGTTTCCAACAGTGGAGGACTGCTCATGGAGTCAGTGTGTTCCTGTCTGCTTTTATTTTAAGCACTCATGAAATGTTTAATGGAGACCAACACAGCTTCATTTTTAGGTAGTGTTTAGGTATTGATGCCAAATTGTGAGGGCTTCACACAGCTCTGTTATCTTCTGTATCCAGTGAACCCTGGTCCCACCCCAAAAAATTAAATATTTCTTGAGTGGACTCAGCTGCTGAACAAGCTGCTGGCACTGCTTGTTTCTGGAGCCTGGTCTCCCTGTTGCATAAAACATTTGCAGATTTCAAAACCAGTTTAAGAAATATTTCTGTTATTTTTTCTAATCCTTAAACCAATGGCCTGGTACTTTGCCTAGATTGCAAATATCAAAGAGCTGATTGAAACACTCTGGACTCTCCTGACGTCATAAGGAAGCTCTTTAATCCTTTTGTTGTGCAGGTATTAGTTTCTCCTGAGCTACGATGATTCATGGATAGGAGAGGATAGTGTTTTGTGTGTGAACACAAAGCTGTATAATTTCTTTCAGGAGAGAGATGTTCCTTTGGGCCTTCCCAAGTGGATGGTGACTGGGTTTGTCACCTGCAATTTCTCAACAGTGCTAGTCCTCCTGGGCTGCAGTGGGTCTCTGCTGTGCCTGCACCCAGCCTGCTGCTGTGATTGCAAGGTTCATGACTGCCTCTTGAGGAGGCTGGATTTCCCAAACACATGCCCTAGGTGTGGGTGGTGCAGTCCCTGCTTATTCCCAACCAGGTGCAAGACTGTAGGAAGTAACAAGATTTCACACTCTGTTTTCAGAAATAGGCTAGAGCACAGCTGCTTTTGCCACTTGTCTCCAGGCTGGTCTGGACTGTGGCAGGGAAAGGACAGTGTGTCCTCAGATGTGATGGCCAGGAAGTGGCAACATTTTCATTGCCCTGCAGGCCCCTTCCATAGGCATCACGTGCTGCATGTTGAGCATTCCTATCCTATAAAAGAAATATCCCCCTGTTGTGGTTTGAAAACAAACCAAGTAAGAGGCTCTAAGTCAGGAATAAAATTTAATGAGAAGAAAAGGAAAATAAAATAGAATAAAATAAAATAAAATAAATACAAAAAGAAAAACCAGTGACAGAGTCAGAATACAACTTGATCAGGGTGATGGAAACAGTCCAGACGAGGTGGTCTTCCTGAAACAGAAATCTTGTAGAAAGGTCTGGTAGCTCTGATCCTCTGGGAATCCAGTGGGTGAGAGCTGCTTCTACTGTCCCAAATCCCAGCTTATATCCAGGTGAGAATTCTTGGCTCTTCCCCATGGGCGGAGCATCTCACAATGGGATGATGAGTCATGGAAGAGAACCTTAATGGCCCATTAAAGAGAGAGTCATGCAAAAGGCATTGATGGGCCATTAACTGAAGATGGTGATAGAATACATCCTAAACTACAACCTAGGACACCCCCCATCAGCACATTGTGGTGATTGCAAAGAAAAAGAAGAAAGAAAAAAAAGCAGCATCCCAGATCTGTGTGAAAATGCCAAGTAAACTAAGACCTCTCACCACAAACAAAGCAGTCGTGACTCATGGATTTTAATTTAATATAACTCAATTCAATTCATTTCTGATTAACAGAAACTTTTAATAACTTTGGCTATTGAGGGGAAAACATAAGGGGCTGATCAATAAAACAAACCCTAAGGGAAATATCTTTCCTTTACCCATACTGATCTTCAGTCCAACAGTTTCTCCTCCACCTTTTTTGGTCCCCATTTCCCTGCATGTTGTACTCAGTCCCTCCCTGTCCCTTTGAGTAGGGTGGCAGATGACCCATGAGGTTAGGCAGGTGTATAGCAGGTTTTCTTCTGCTGATCCATGCCACCCACTGCTTTTTATCCTGTTGTGGGTCCTTCATGGGCTGCAGTCCCTCCAGGGTCCTCCTCAGCAGAGATCCACCACAGAGGCATGTATTTCCAGCCCTGGTCTCTGTTGCTTCCCTCCCCTGTGTAATTTTCCCAAATTTTGGAAGTCACAGCAGCAAAGTATTGTTGTACCTCTAGTGTCCAAATGTATTATGTTCCTGACACATGAAGCCTTTTCTTCAAATAAGGTTATGTCTCTTTTCCTTGAGCCATTGAAGCTTGTCCTCGCTGGCTTGGAGGGTTTTTTCTCATGTTAGTGGCGGTCTTCAAGTTTCTTTTAGGGTTTCTTTTTCCAGGTGAAAATGCTAAACTTGTAAGATTTAAGCTCTCACTTTGACAATTCCTGGCTGAATAGTTCGTCTTTTGACACACATCAAAACCTCTCCTTTTCAAGTATTCAAGGCACATTTTAAGTGTATGACTCTTAAATATCCTCTCTCAGGTTTATGTGAGAAATTTGTGGAGTGTGTGCTCAACTGAAGGAGCACTTCTCTGGAGTTTACTGTTGAAATGAAAAGATGTGGATGTTCTCTGGAAAATACAAACTGCTCAGCACGTAGAGCAGTACCCCTGAGTCACTGTGATGCAAAAATAGCTGCTGTCTCTTTTCCCCCGTTCCTCTTAAGGGACTCAAGACACAGCAGTTTGTTTATATTGATTAATTAGTAACTGTGCAGCTTACTACAGTTTTCCAACTACCTGTGAGTGCTTATTCAAACATGGAAAAGGATTATAGCAGATGTCTGCAAGATAGTCATGTAATACAAGGAATAATTCTTTTGGTAATGAGTTCACTGACAGAACCATGCTTCCTATCTACATCTAGAAATGGATAAGGAGCAATTTTCTTGGCCATTTGATAATGTATGGAAGATACTTGCAACATTCAGGGCAAAATTCCCCAACTCTGTTGTTTGTGTTTGGGTACAAATATAAAATTTCTCCGCTTTGGTAGGCTAAGAATTTTTGCAGATGGAAAACATTCCAGTTTATGACCTCCACTCCAGTGATCCAGAAATATATTTTTGTTATTCGACAGATAGTATGTCTTTGAGAAGAGACCTCTCAGCTTTATCTCCACATTCCTAGATCCCTGTCAGTGCAGGTAAGTTGGTTCTGTACAAATTATTGTTATAAAGCATTTTGGTGTAAAGTAAATACCCTTCTTGACTGAAGGAAAAGGTACATGCATGCTCAATGAAGGCACATTGTCCTGAACTAATGACCATCCTCACAATGGTTTTGCTGTGGTGTGGAGGAGTGAGGAGGTTGATACAGGCTGCCACTTTTACAGATGGGCTCTTCAGAGATTGGTCCCACATGTTGGACAGCACAGCAGGCAAGGTCATCCTTGCTGTAGTGTTGTGTCTGAAATCTCTTTCCAAACACACATAGTTGCTCACAGTTGGCCTGGTGGAAATGATCTGTGTCTCCTTCTGATGCAGTTAGCTATCTTCAGAGGGCTCAAAACAGTGGGCAGTCTGCCCATTCTATGCCTTGAACATGAGGTCCTGGGCTTAGGGCACTTACACTGCAGATACCCTGAGAAAACCCCAACAGCTGCCCTCTGGATGTCACAGCTGCCCTGGAGTTCGGGGGATCTCTGTGAGCTGCCTGCCAGAGGCTGGCAGAAGATAGGCATTGCTCACCCCTCTGCATCATTGTTATTCCACCCATAAAAATCCTCTCTGTCCTCAGGCTTTCCAACAGGGCTGCTCACAGGCTGCTCACCCACCGTGCGGCTCTTTCCTCTGCTGGTTTCCATAACACTGTGGGAACAGCTGCACCATGGTTTCAGTGAGTGCCCAGCCCCCTGAGCCTCTGATTTTTTTCACCTTCAGCTATCCAGAGCTGGGAGTTTGCTTATCTAAGCTGAGTCTCGTTTTCTGGTACTTACCTCTGTTGAAACATGGCTTTTCTGTTAAGTTTTTTGATCTACATTGTGCTGCTTTGGGAAAGGCTGGGCCAGTCCTGTGTTGCTCTGTTTTACTTCATGTGGTGCCAGTTGCTGTTCCCTGATTTTTCTGGATGGGTCAGGAAAAGGTGGTGGCAGGTCTTATATGGTTTAAATATTAAATGTTGTTTTGCTGCCCCTCATGAGGATTAAATCACAGGAAAAATGTACTGTACTTGGAGCAGGAGCCCAGCCAGTGTCATGTGTGTGCAAAGACACATTCGCAATTCCTTTTTCATCTAAATCCCAAGTAAAAGAAAAAATACACCAAGCAACAATAAAACCCCCAAAATAGAACCAAAAGACATCCACAAAAATAAACCCACCAAAAACCCCAAATCAACAAAAAGAGTGGTCTTTTTGGAAAAAAAAAAAAAAACCTGCAGATTATTTTAGCTTTATATTAATGTTTGAGATGTTTACTTACACATGTAATAGCTTGGGACCTGACTGCGCTGCAGTCATTAAACTTTATCTTACAGATGAAATGAAAGTTGTTTTCAGGAAAATTTTCTCTGACCCCTCTACAGGCAAAGTCACTGCTAGTTTTTTAATCTTGTCTCCACATCCTGCTGAGATAGCAGTGCTGAAGCCAGAAGCTGCTGCAGTGAAAGGTTTTGCTGTCTGTTCTGTCACAGTAAAGGGCTGTGGAAAGGAAACATTTGAGGATGGTGACTCCAAGAAGCCTTCCTAGCATTAGTTTCTGTTGCAGGAGTGCCAGACATCTCTTAGAAATCAGCTCTCACAGACCTTGGAGATGATATTCATGGGAGACGGATCCAACTCCAACTTCTAAGTGCTTTACTAGCAGTAAATAAACTTTTTTCCTGAAAACTTTCAGCTTATTGTTTGGAATATGTTTGCAGGGAGAAAACAGCAGGCAAACTTTTATTATACAACAAATGGAACTGTTTGCTGCTGGTTCTCTTCTTTCAGCTGCACCAGGCATGGGAATAAACCAAACCTGTTTCAAAGAGGAACACGCTCCTAGTCCTTAGATGTAGAAGAGCTTTATAAATTCAAAGTGTACCTTGAGAATTACTGGGGAGCTTGTAGTAAAAATTTGCTCAGACCTGTGCAAAACATCCCATTCCTTACACCCGAGAAAAGCAAATGATGCAACCTTACCTAACATTACCATTGACTAACACTGACAGCTGAAGGTAAAATACAATGATCACCTACCTACCAGTGGAATATCTGAGACCTTTGAACATGATGCATGTTGACTTCTTAGGAGTCAGCTCTATCTGTTGAGCATTTTAAAGAATGGAGCTTCTTTAAAAAGAAGTAGGATGACATATCTATTCTTCCCCCCCAGCAGCTCTGTTTTGTCATCCATTACACAGGAGAAGCCAGTTTTGCAACTAGTGCAAATGATTGTTAACTCTGTATAGGTAAAAATAATAAAATCATTCTGATTTATTCCAGCAGGCTTTTATTTAGTCCATTCTTGTCATGAGTCCATCAATAGATGAGTGTAGGGACCTTGACTTTTAGGGATTTTCATGGCACAAGCACGGCAGCGAGCTGTACTCCTGTGGGTACTCCAGTGCTGTATTCCAGCCTTTGCCACACAAACTGCTTTGGGCCGTGGAAATACCATGGCAGAGCCAGCAGGTTCTTTGCCCAGGCACCAGTGATTTACCAGGCTATTATCCCATGCCAGGAACAGCAGCCAGCTGAAGTGCTCTCTGCTGTGGGAGGAGACTGAGCCAGACCAGCTGAGCAGTCAAGGATGTGAAACTGGGGAGAAATTGGTACAGATTGGTCAAACTTATCGCCCAAATCTGACTCCACTGAGGATGCGAAAGGTGGATTTCCTAAAATATGAAAGGCATTACTCCTTCTGCCATCATTAGTGGCTGAAGGCAAACACTCATGTGATTGAATTAACAAAACTACTACCTTTATAATGCAGTGGTTGAAGGCTCTCCAGGGAAGACAGTGAGTCACAGGACTACTCTTGCTCATCCTTTTCAGCCCGAGCAGGGGAAGGATATGTGCAGAGGTATGACACATTTGAATCTTAAGCAAGTGGGAGAGGGACTCTTCTTTCACATCCTAACTTCAATGTCAGGAACAAATTGATATGCTGGTCAATTCCAGGATTCTAAATATGAATGTTTGCATTAGTAAATTAGGTAGCCTTATTTTGCATGAATTTTCAAGTTCTCTTCTTATTTCCCCCTTTGTTTTAAAAATAAAAGGTCAGAAGTAAAGCTGAGCAAGGAATTTGAATGGGAAGGGGAATGAAATTGATATCTAAACTAAAAATTTGGAGAGAAAAAATAATTCTCTTCCATCTTCTTTTTGTTTGGTCAGGATTTTTTACTTTAAAATGAAGTGGGGAAAAAAGCTCACCAGTTTGACTCAAAAGAAGGCCTTTCGTATGAAACCTGCTCTGTGAAGTTTGGGGGTAATTTCATTACTTTTTGTATGCATTTTCACAATCTATGTTTAAAGATTTTATGCCCAGGTGATAATATGAAAGGACTATTATATTTTTTATTGAGAAAGCCAAAACAAACTGCCCCCTAATGTCTTTGTTTTTGGCAAAAGGTGTTAATTTGATTTGCTTTGTCTGTATTGCTGGTTTCTTCTAGTAGAGATTTGTGTTTCTGCTCAATTTTTTTATGTCTACATCAATGCAGGCAGTGTGTAGCAATAAAGAAGAGAGAAATAAGGATCTATTTTCATAACTCTCAGAAGAATTTTGTAAAAACTTGTCTTTCTGCTTTCTAGTTAATTGAAATTTTCTTCCCTTGACGCACTACTTTCAAGGGCAAAACCGAAGGGCGTCTTCTAGTTTCAGTTCCCATGAAGGAATGTGCATGGTAGTCACTGCCCACTGCCTGCAAATGCATTTTCTTAAGGTCTCTCCTGGCTTTTTTCAAATATGTTTGTTATTTTTTGTTTTGTTTAATCAACTGTTTTCTCATTAGTTTTATTTATGCAGTTTAACATGGACACAAATAGCTGTATATGTAAACTGTAATATGAAATTACCACATAGCCAAATTATACCAAAGTAAGTGTATCCTTTCTTCTTCTCCTAAGTGCCCCCCCAATCCCAACACCAAGAGAAAAAAACACCAAAAATCCAAACCCCCACAAAAAGAACCCCACCAAAAAACCCCCAAACCCAGAAAAACCAAACCCCAATGAAGTCCTATCAACATTTAGAAAAATGTAAGTTAGCCTAATAATGTCCATTAGAAAATTGAAGCTCTTCTTGTTCTCTTCCACTTGGGAACCAGACCTCATATTTTTCATGGTGGTATCTTATGGAAAGAGAGGTAATTCCTCAGGCAACCAGATCAGATAAAGGATCTTTGTTAAAAACCTATTTATCTTTATTGTTTGGAAATGTGCTGAAAATGCAGTAACATGTTCCATGATAAATTTACAGGCAGTTGTGCCATTGCTTCCCACTGCGTATCTACACACACTCTTGAGGAGTGAAAATAGGTAAATCCTGGGTAAAGAAATCAAAGGTTCTGCTGTCTTGTAATAAATGGCTCAGAGAAAGATGAGGCATGCCATAGTGCCTCTGTGTAAGGGAAATACTTACCTGCAATTATATTTTAATTACTGACACACATGGATTTGTCAGAAGAACTTTATGCCTAAGGGCGTGGGTGGAAAGCCCAATGTCAGGAGTTCTTGCATACTTTCCCAACTGATCTCCCACGTGATGGAATAAAGACAAAATCTAGGTATATACACTCTGGAAACATACAAACGTTACAGAATTAGAAGGATTCTAAGGATAAGGGAAAGATCAGAGCAAGACTGAGTGTTTTTCACAGTGTTGTGCCAGAATCCAATGTAGAATCCTTACAAACTTACTCACCAAGCTACACCTGCTTTGAAACAAGTGTGTCAGTCAAGGACTCTTGTGTACCATGCCCTTCTTAGTTATTTGCTGACATTTGGTAACTGAAGGAAAATGGTCCCTAATTCAGTCTACTGAACTATAGGTCTACTATAAATCAAATGTCATTTTTAAGCTAACATAAAATGTTATTCAGAGGAAAAATACTTAGATGAAAATACAATGGATGTAACATCCCCCTCTATTCCTGTCACATTTTCCACTGACGCCTCCCAGTGATAAGAAAGGCACTGTTATGTACATTTCTTTCTGGGATTCTCTTTCTGGAGGCCATTTTTTGGTTTAAGCGCTTCTTTGCTAATCCATTTTTAGCTATATTGTTACTGTGAACCTGATATCAAGAAAATGCAAGTCCCCTGCTAATGGAAGTCTCCTTTGAGAGTCTCCTGCTTTTGAGAGAAACTAAAGGAAGCACAAAGCAAGCAATACACTTTCTTTACTATTCAACACAGAAATTGTGCCATACTCCACAAGATTCTTCTGTGAACATTCTCCTAAAACTAAAAATAACTTCATAACCAGAGCAAATGTCACAATTTTTACTTCTGTGTATATCTCTCCGCAGCGTAATGAGGTGCTGTCTATTCCCATATGAAAACCCAGGACATGACTTGGCCCAGGTGGCTGTGCTCACTTGACCTAGGGCAACGTGGGTGTGAAAACTTGCAATGGAAATGTTCACACTGCCTGTGCTGCTGCACAAGGAATGTCCCTGCAGAGAGCTGAGAGGCAGCGCTGAGCTGATCTCACATGCTCTGCTTGGTGAGAGGCTCTGCTCTGCTCAGCAATAGTAGAAAAAATACCAGGAAATATTTTCTTGGTGCTTCACTTTTTATGACTGCCTTTATAATACTTTATATTGCAAATTTGTGTTAAGAAGGTTCTGCAAATGAATATTGCTTTAATGTGAACTCCTAAATTTTTCCCTAGGGGAAAGTAATGTATTTTTCAAGATATGTTGTAGTCCTTTTCTCATTGTGTTTCTCTCATGGAATCCAATATAACCATTCTTTATTTCCTGGATTGCCACTTCTCTTTGTTACTGTCCTCTTTGGAGAGAAAAATCCCAGGAAATAGACAGATATGGGTGAGGAGAAATAAAATAAAAAGTCTCTCCCAGGCATAATTTGCACTTTTTGAAATTGATACATCTGGGAATGTCTGAAAAAGGAAATATTACAGTATGTGATTTCCCGCATCCCTGCTTGTGACAGTCTCTAATGATGAGTATTCAAAAGCATTTTAAAATCAACCTATAGAGTATCAGAAAAAGTTAATTCTAATTCTGAGGTTTTAAATTGCTTCCCAGTAAGATCCAGGGGGGAATTCCAGGTGGATCGTGCTTGTCTTTTCAGGGGTGAGTGAAGGACAACTGGATTTTGAATCTTGCTGTTTTCAGCTGGTTTTGAATTAAGATGTATTTTAAAAAAACTGAATTACAGCAGGGGTGGTGGGAAGATTGGTGGTTTCTTCTCAGTGTGGTATGGGTCAAATGCAAACTTTGACCCTGGATTGCTGCCGTTTAGGAAGTTTAGAGACTTGAGCTCAAGTATCTCCTCTAGGCTTTCCTTTAAGAACTTGGCATCGTGATGACAGATTGAATGTCATCTGGTTCAGATGGTACCTTAAACTATGGGGATGAGTTTTAAAGTTTTGCTAACTCAAACTGGATTTATTCAAGTGTGTGTATTAAATAGCTGCAAAAGGATTTTATTCAAAAAGATGTTGTGTGGGCTTAGAGAAGTCAAGATGAGGAATGTGCATTTCTGTATTTTATATATCTGTCTGTGTCTGTGTGCGTGTGTGTGCGTGTGTGTGTAAAATAAGGCACAGGAATACTGGCAATTCTCTGTGTTCACTCATAGATGGCACTAGAAATTCTTGTAATTCCTGTCTTTGGAAAGTAAGTAAAATAATTTTTACTTTTCTACCAATAGATGGAAGTAGTAGTGTCTTTGCTACTTATGGACTGACTCAAGGAGCAGTGCTTTCCTCTTCCTACCTCCGTTTAGTTAAAAAAATAAAATGCAAGCAAACAATCCCCCACATCCCAATTTTCCCACCAACACCTCTCAAAGAGCAACCCTCTTCCCTAAAACATAAACAGTATTGAGTTTATTTCAATAAACAGGCAGAGCAGGTTAGCAGAAGAAGAAGAAGAAGAAGAAGAAGAAGAAGAAATCAGTGTCATTTTGAAGGGAGGATCCTGACATTCTCCTGTTCCCAAACAAGCTGGAGAGCCAAATAGCCTACCTCTATCCCTCATTTTTATAACTCTATCTTTCCATCTGAAATCAAACCTTGGATGTGATACAGCACAGTGACCATGCTGCCTGCCAGCTGCTCTCAGGTGTTCTTTCTATCCTCATCAGTATTCTTGAGATAATGCTAAATGTATGAAAATTAGGGCAAATGGTCTAATTTCATCACATTTAAATTAGGTTACATTCACCTCTAATAGCTAAACTTAGAAATTGGCCTCCTTAGTCTTCCAGCATTTTTTCCTCCTATACAATGCAGACGTTACTGTTTTAATTGGAAATTATCAAGTATGCAGGGCTTATGGCCTCCTAGATTCACGTTACTGGAAAGAAACACTTCAGGAGAAGGTGAATGGGGCACTGTCCAAAAAGAAAGGATGTACTGAGAGCCCCTGAAAGGGTGAATACATTTCTTATTAATGTACAGCAAGGGCACCAGGATGAATGGGGCTGTGTGTGTATCTCTTCAGTTTTTGATGGGCTGAATGAATTAGGCTGTCTCAAAGGTTTATCAGTTCCCTTTCTTGGCTGAGTGAGTTTTTCCTTTGACAGAATAAGGGAAGAGACCCAAGTGTTATCAGCTGTATTTTTCTCACCTCATGTTCCTTGGTTGCCTTGCAGTGATGATATGTACATCTGTGTGCTCATGAGGAAAGAAAAGAAGAGCCTGAAATATGCACACATGAGAGAATAATTCCTGTAGCAACTCAGCAAGCCAGCATTCTCTCAGATACTCTGCAACACTGAAAACAATCTCTTCTCCAGCCCTGTTCTTACCATCCAGTTTAGTGCTGCTTAAACACCGAACACAGGAACTTTACACACAGGAAAATTTATGGAATCCCTGGTACATAATATTTTCTGTCTCCCAAGGGTCATGAATGGTACCAATGGCAAAGCTTTTTTTGCATCTGTCTGCCTTGCTGTATAGGTATTCCTCAAGTGACTTTCTGATTAGGAAAACATTGCAAACCCTTAAACTGGTCACTTGCATCTGCCTTGGCAAGGTCTACTGCATGGCCATTCCTTGGGGAAGTGCCTTCCTGCACTGGGAACATTTCTCTCCATATCAAAACAGCCTAGAGGAGTCTTCTCCAGTAGATAATTTTCAGTAGGGCCCCAAACATACAGATCTTCGAGGAGAAGAAAGTGAGGAAAAAAAAAAAAAAGCATTTTTCAATATAACCTTGTCAAAACCAAAAGTTTTAGTTTTATTTTTGAATACTTATCCTCCCTTTCCTAAGAATGATTTTTCTTGACAGTTTTTTAAATTGTTCCTTCTCTCTACTACCTTGACTTTTAACACCATCCCTGTACCTGATGCAGGCAACTCTTATTTATCCATTTTTATTGCCTAAAGTAAAAAGAAGAAAATGAGTGAAAACCAAATAATACTGAGAAATAACTAGGATTTTGCTTGTTTCCCAGGACAGTAAAGCAGGTTGTTCAAAGCAGGCTAACTTACCCAACAAGAGGATGAGGTCTGTGGTACTAAGGGCTATGGTTTGTTAACTTTATGAAGATGCATAGCCCAACATTAGTTGAATTTTTAACAGGCTCTCTCCTCTTGGAGTCTGTTCACTTTTTGGTGTGGAGCACAGAGCTGTTGATGTCTCTTTGCACTCTGAAGACGCCTATGATTATAAAGTGCCACATTGTCTACCACATTGCCTTAAAAATTCTACTATTTTCACATAGAGAGGAAAAAGAAGAAGCTTGTTCTGAGACTGGTGAGGAGTTACATGGTGAGAAGGCACATCCTCACAGGCAGCATATCTGTGTGTTCCAGCATGAGTTTGTTTGGTCTACTGGAACCACTAATATCTGTGCTCCTAGGATAGTATATCAGTCTTGAGCTGTGTTTGTCACATTAGCTATGCAGTGTATTTCTTTATCACCTGAAAAGCAGTTTTCTGATGTAGAGACTGGACCAAAAAAAGGCTACCTCTTCCCATGACAAAGAGTTATATTAGTTTCAAGATGTTTCCTATTCCACCTGTCTAGAAACCTGCAAATTTACCTCCAAAAATTTAAAATATTTCTTTGCCAGCTCTGCTCCCCAGTGGTTATAAAACTCATCTAAGAGGAAAAAGCCCAGCTTCAATTCTCTACTCCATCCTGCTGCAGTGCCACACTTAGACCCAAGTTACTAATTTCTTGTCAGCCAGTGAACAGCTTCTCAGTGGTTCAAGTGGCAGCCACTGGGTGCTCTGGTTGTGCTCAGAAATCTCACCCAGAGCATGAATAGTTTTGCTGTGAAATGTTTCCATTTGGGGGAATCATCATGAAGAGCTGTGTTGTCACAACAATCTGCTGGCGCCTGACAAGCGACCAAGGAGCTCTTACACAAATGCCTGCAGGAGTGTGCAGGTAGGGACAGTGTCTAGTGCTGATAAACATATTCTCCTGTAAATCACACAGCAAGCTGATTAACTCTCTGAACCTACAGTGCTTGGAGTGCCCTCAGCCTCCTCTCAAGTCAAGGATAAATGGGTGCTGCCTCCACTGGGGGGACACCAGTCTGTGACTACTGATCTCTGCTCTTTGTAAATGCAAAAATAGCTGCAGGACAGTAGCTGTGGGAAAGCCACCTGAAGGTCAAGGAGTGCCTGTGGCCATACAGGCCTTCAGCCACATCCACGTTCAGCCAGGAGCTGAATCCGCCTGAAACTATAAGAGCTCTTCCTGAGCAGCACTCAAGAGCAAGATCCTGTCTCAGCTACTCAGTATTATTGTCTCCACACTGACAATTATTTTTTCTCCATTGAAACAACAGAGTCAATTGTAATGCCAAGGAGAAAAAGCACTTCTGAATGAGGCAAGGGGAAAATTACTGGACTTTAAAATTTTATTTCTTGTTCATTGAACTGGAATTCAAAATCAATCTCGGGTAGGAAGTGTTTGTATTACTAGCTGTTGTGCAATGTGGGTTTTGACATCTATTTATTAGTACTCACATGAAAATATGAGTTTCTCCTTGCAAGAGACACACAGGAAAAATCACAGGTCTACTAGGTGCTTTTTATTAAAAAAAAATTACTGCAAATATTACATATCTGAAATACATTAAAGGGAAATTTGACTTTCCCAGACTGAGTATTTAATTCTATTTTGCACAAAATTTTGAATTTACATCTCCTGTCAATAGAGGAGAAAAAGGTGGTTTAGGAATGGCAAAGCCCAGCTGGCAGTGTGACGAACATAGAGGAGACAGACGCTTCCCAAACTTGTTCCTCAGATTTTAATTTTAAGTTACTGTACCCTTAAGAGAAACAAAAAATCATTGGTTCCTGCACTAATGCTGCTCAATAGCTACCATGCAACTAGAAAAGATATGTAACTCCACTTGCTAACATGTATAGTTAGAAGAAACCCTGAATTTAGACAGCCCAAAGTCAAGCCAAGATATTGTCCTGAGTGTGGGCATTGCTGCCTTGGTAAATAGAAACTGAGACTTTTGATAACCAGGAATATTGCTAAAGTAATAAAGTTCATGGAAGCTGCAACCAGAGAGAATTTAGATACAGAATAATTAACCATGAAATTATGATCTCAGCCAAGAAAGAAGTGCCAAGATTCATTCAACTAATTTCAGAGGCTTTTTTTTCGTGGTCATTATAAAGACAGATAGGAGAAAAATGATCTTATCTTTTATTTCTCCTCCCACTGTGCAAGAGAGTGACTGCCATTATTTTTTTTAAGCTGATTCATCTGAAATTACATTCATTGGTAAAAAGATAAGACAGTTTAGGGTATAAAAAAGAAATAACAAGCCTAATTTCGTGGATGTCAGCTGTTGACAGCAATATCACAGGGACTTGTGCACAAAGATCAACGACTGGAAAGTGCCATCAGCTGTTGGCAGGGAGGCAGGTACAGCATGACATCCCTGTGACACTGCTTACCTCACGGTTGAGCCTGACTCAACTTCTGCAGAACCACCTGGAAATTTTCAGGACTTTGAATCGACCTTGATTTTTAAATTTTCATTATTTTTTGCCATCTATGTTGATCTGAAAATCACTGTGAAAAGGACTCTGTGATTAGACCTGTGGAAGCTGAACATGTGTGTGGGTGCTCCAAACTATTCACAGTGGCCGTGGGCTGGAATACAAGAGTGGGTGAAGTTTTTGCAGCAGAGGAAAAAGCATTTTAAAAATGGCAAATAACTTAAATAGACACCAAACCATCTTTGAACATTTTTTTTTTGTTTCCTGAGAAATGCATTTCAGCTTTTTATTTTGTGAAATATCTATCTTATAGATTATAATTCTTTTTCACGGCTGAATCTTATAAAGTTTAAATTAAATATGATAACACAGAAATTAAAAAGGGGGACTAGATGGAAAATCTGGGGAGGCACAAAACCACTGTGCAGTTGGTAAGAGTCAATAACAACAAAAAATAAAAGCTGGTTGACCCAGAATTGACATGTCCAAGAGCAAGAGCAGAGGCAAAGCCTGCTCTGGAGGAAAAAAAAAAAAGGAGACAAAGTCAAAGGCTGATCTATAGCTACTCCATGAAGAGGCTGTGGATAGCCTTAGGATAATAAGGGTATAAGCATTTAAGACTGAGATCAACACGCAGATGTTACTTGTTGAGGACAGAAGCTTACAAGTATAGATAGACTTTAAATATTTGTTGATATAGAACTTGGGATTTTTTACAAGAGCATGGCAAATCATGCTTAATAAACTCTGTCTCATTTGCAGTTAAATTCTGTCTCCAACTTGAAAGAAAAGAGTGTGTCTTTCACAGAATCATCAAGGGTGGAAGAAACCTTCAAGATCTTCAAGAACTGTCAGCCCAACACCACAACAATCACCTCTAAACTGTATCTCCACGTGCCACATCCAGACTCCTCTTCCAGAGACAGTGACGCCACCATCTCCCCAGGCAAGTTATTCCAATGTCTGACTGCTCTTCTAGTGAATATTTTTTTTCTTAATACATAATCCGAACCTTCCCTGACACAATTGAAGGCCATTTCCCCTCATCCTTCCAATTGAGACATGAGAGAAGAGCCTGAGCCCCACCTTCCTACAGCCTCCTTTCAGGTAATTGTAGAGCACAATCCAGTTTCCCCTGAGCCTCCTTTTCTCCAGGATGAACAATCCCAGCTCCCCTAGCTGCTCTTCACAGGACTTGTGCTCCAGACCCTTCACCAGCTCCATTGCCCTTCTCTGGATGCACACCAGCACCTCAGTGTCCTTTTTGCAGTGAGGGGCCCAAAGAACACAGTATTCAAGGTGGGACTTCACCAGCCCTTAGGGAATTTCTAAACAGAAGAGAGAAGAAAACTGCCTGCAGCTTCTGAGTGCTGTATACATTTGTGAAGCTCCAAGACATTTTGATTTTAATAAGTGATAATGGAACATGAATACAGAACATTTGCGGACCATAACTTTACCGTGACCAGAGCCTTTCCCCACTGTTTATAATTCAGGGGAAAAGACAAAATTAATCTGGTAGGGGGAAAAAATATGTACCATGTGGAATTATAATAGGGTTAGACACAAGAAGCCTTGGTTTGTGTAGCTCCCTGGATGACACACCTGGAGGCCTGGTGCTGGGAAGAGCTTTTCCAACATGCAGCTTGTGTTGGATAAATTTTGAGCTTGGTGTTCAGCAGACAAAGTGCTGTGCAGTGCTGGGAAGCTCCAGGCTGAGCTGAAGCTCCTCCAAGCTGAGGCTGAGCTCATCTGGATGCTCATTTTGTCATGGACTGGGGTGAAGGAGGCTAGCCCAAAAATCTATAAGATGCCTCGTGGGCTGGGAACTGTGATTCCTCAGGGCAGGGAGCCCACAGCAAACTGCACCCACCAGCCAAGATGACATCAGGACAAACCTACACGTGTTCTGCCACAGAATCACAAAATGGGTGTGGGACCCTCCGCACAGCCCTCACAGCCAGCAGGACCTCTGCCATCACATCCCAGTGCTCCTGCAGCCTGGATGGGTCAGTTCCTGCAGGACACTGCAAGTGGCACCCGAGTGCAGCTACCTTCAGAAAGGAAAGGCCATGGGGAAAAAAAAGGAATAAAATATTAATATAAATTGATTTTGATCAATTTTTAATATGATGAGGCCAATGAATTGAAGGCCAAATCTACTTTTATTAGAAAATGGAATTACAGTATTTTGTAAAATGAAACCAAAGCTGGGATTTTGAAGAGTAGGGATTTTTTTCTGAGCTCTACTCCAGCAGCAATACTGTGAGTCACTCATTTCAGCGAATAATAGCCCTGTGTTCCACTCCTTGGTGCTTTCACATAATTTACATTAATTTGTGAATGCAGGTCTCTTGTACTGGATAAGCTGCTTTTCAAGGTGACATACAGCCATTGTGGCTTCGCACAGAATCTGTGACAATTAGGAGATTTTCTATTTTACCCACTTTCATTCTGGGAACACTAAATATGGCAAATCAAGATAAAATATTGACCTGTCTGTGAAAATAAATGTGATTCAGTTTGAAGAATAGGGTGTTTTTCACACATGAAGAACATTACATCCCCTTTTTTAAACAGTATTTTGCAGGCCCAGGGTTAATGTGCAGTTCGAATTTGTCCCTGCTGGCAAAGGGTTTGTCAACGTACAATATATTTTCCTTCAGGTCCAGAAGACATTAATATCTTTTCCTTCAAACTGTAAGGTATATGTTAGAATAAATAAGTGACTGTTTTAGGAAGAGAGAAGCTAGTAAGTTAGAAGGACTGATGCTCTAGCAGCAACTTTTTATTATTTTTTGGGTTTTTTCTACTTGATTAGCTAGAATCAGGGAAATTGGACAAACAGATTAAATCAGAACCTATAATTTCTATTGCACGCCAGCTGCAAGAGAGAGGTCTTTTTTTTTTTTTTTGGTCTTACAGGTAATATTGTTTAAAACATCTATGTTAAAAAAGAAAAGAAAAAAAAAGAAACAACAAAAAAGCACAGGAAGACTTTGTTTGGCTTAGACATCTGTGTTATAAAACCAGGCAAAAAGCTTTGATTATGCAGCTCTTATTGAAAACACCATGGCACATACACCAACTTTCATCATGAGAGGAAAGAACAGAGATCAGACTCTGAATTTTCCAACATACAATGGTGCTTTTTCCAAACCCTAAAAGATAGTGTTTGGCCTTTGAACAAAAACAGTAGGAACCCCATCCTCTAAATATGCTTCAGTTTTCTTTAAAGCTATAAAGCATAAATGGGGCCTCCAGAAATTAAGTCAGATGGGAGCTGCATGGTAGCAATGAAGGGACGTGGGTGCAAACCTCCGCAAGTAGCTCAGAGCAAGTTCATGAAGTTTCCACAAACCTGTGGCTGTCAGGCGTGATTGCTCACCCTTTGTCTTATTCTGCACTGATGAACTTCCTACTTTATTTAATCTTTTAATTTGAACTAGAAATAATCATATGCAGACTTGTGTATGCATATGCCTGGTGTCTTAGAGTCTGCCAAGCAAGCTGCTGCTGATATATTCCCTGAAAATGGCAGGGCCCCTCCAGCTGCTTCCTCCATCCCCATACCCATAAGGGTGCATGCCCTTGGCCAGCAGCTGCTGCTGAGGCTGGGGCAGTGACTGGAAAAGCTGGGCCACAGGTTTGGAATGTGTTTTTTATAGCTTTTAAATCTTGTATCATTTTTTGATGTCAGTGGGAGTGGAGAGAGGGACATTCAAGACTGGCACCAAAATATACTCAGGATTGGCTGTGCTTTGTTATTTTATGTTTTGTGCTTTCTCAAGCTGCTGTTCATTTGTGTTTCCCTTTGAGTACTGCCTTTTGATGGGCTTCACTCAGGATCTTATGCTGGCTGGCTTGTTAATTTGTTTATCACAAAAATGTTTGCTGCAGTGGAGACTTCTGGCTGCTGAGATTCCACCAACCCACTGCGGCTCTGAGCAGCACTACCTGTGGCACTTGGCGTCTTTCTAAAGGTAATCTTTGGTTGTACAGTTTTTCCAGCTAAGTAGTACACTTGGTAGTTTATATGTACTGCTCGTCCAAGAGGCACAGACATCTTTGAAAAATAGTCAGATTTCTTCTTAGACAACTGGTTTATTTTGATTTCAATTGGAACTTAGGCTCTGAAGTAGTGCTAACATTGAACTGAACTTCTTGGTAGCTTTTAGCTTCCTTTCCCTAATTGTCTTAAAGCTCTGTTGCAGCCAGGAGCAGGGTCAGACCTAAAATGTGGAGAAGCTGCTGAGAGCATTTACAGACCCTCAGGGCTCTTGTCTGCCTAAGCCCCTGGGGTACCGATACCAAGCTGGGCACCACCCAGTCACTTTACAGCAGGAGTTGAAAGTCTTGCCAGTCCACTTTTGTGGTCCTGAGCAGACTCAGCAACTGGCTCCTTATGCATCTGCTCTGGGCATTGTCTCTGCTCCTTTCTCCTCCCTGCCTAGGATTAAAAGCTGCATGAGAGCAAAATTTACCTTAGTATTTCAAGACAGTATCTGTGCTTCTCTGACTCTGTTCCCTCAGGGAAACTCCCTGCCACCAACAAGTCCTCATGTATTGCCCTGTGCCTATGTGGGTAGGGAGACTGACCCAGGGCACCCAAAATAAAGATTGTATTCCAGCATGGCTCCCCATGCAGTTTGCTACCAGGCTACAAAAGATCTCCACTTATTTTTTTTCAGAAATATATGAATAAATTTCCCACATTTATTCCTTACCTTGATTTCTTTTCTTACTCAGGCAGTCAGTGTGTGGCTTAGCTCTTATATCCCAGTTGGCAAGGGTTTTGTTTGATGTTGTTGTTAATTTTGCAGGATTGGAAAGTGCTCCTGTGAAGGACACTGTCTGAATGAGCAGTTCTGTTATTTATTAGTGCTCACACATTTGCACACAGATCATGAAGGACAAGATGATTTCTGTCGAAGTCAGGAAAAGACAGCATGGGTATCATTTGTTCAGGCAGAAAGTAACCTTGAAAGTACCAGCAGAGAATGAAGTTGCCTCACCAGATGGGGAATAGTAGGGAAATTTGCTGTATTGAGCAGGAGTAAGCAGGATTTAGTGAATTAATAGAGAGGGGAATAAATTTCTATCTTAAGGCCATGTTGTGGTTGTATATCTCTGCTTTCAAGGCTTTGTCCTTTCCTAGAGTCAGCATAAATATTCTGCTTTTATATAAACACAGCCAGTATAACTTACATAAGAATTTTGGTCTAGGAATTGTACAACTATTATAAGCGTGTGTGTTCAGTATTTATAGTATTCTATATTTGTACATACATATTATTGTAACTATATATAGAATGCTTCATTGCAATTTTACAAATTGTTTGTGTTATAAGCCCAAAATAGAATCAAGTTGTAGTAGTTTATATTTTAACAGGTACATTCTCATTATTAGGAGTAGAATAAATCTCCTGCTCATTAGCAGTAAGGCATTAGTTAGGGCACAGCTCCAGATGCAGGACATTTTGTTATTTTGCATCTCTTTGAAGAGTAAAAACTTTTATAAAAGCACTTTTTTAAGTTTCAAAAGGTTCTGATTCGGACAAGTTAAAAACTCTTGGTTAAATTGAAACATTTTGTTTTCATATATATGATGTGGGTTTTATTTTGACATTATAGAAATATAGAGAATTTGATTAAATTGGAATGCATTATGTCAACTTTATATTTCCTGTATAATGACAGTATTATGTTGGTTCCAGACTTTTCATTTAATCAGATTTAAATGTGATTCTATTCTGTCTCATGGGAATACCAGTGTGTCTGTTTTTATGTCCTGGTTCTAGCCAAGCAAACAGAACCCAGAAAAATCAAAATTTCCTAATGGTGCCAGAACTGATTTTCACTGACCCAAATTCTCTTATACTGAGGTCCAATTTTATGAAAAACAGGCTAATAATTCTCCTAATTTCCGTGGGGTTTGCATTCAGTGTAGCAAGTGCCACACCCCTACCAATGTCCTATGACACAAAATAAGTGCAGAATGAGACTGACTTGGCAGGGTGGGTAGCAGGGGGGTGTGAGCAGCCCTGCAGGGTACAAAAGAAGCAGGCCTGGAGAGATACTCTCAGAATCACAAATTAGTTTTTCCATACTGGATCAAAATACCACAGTTCAGGAGTTTTTTTCTCCTTCTTCTTTTCTCAGGCCTCAAGGCTTGGGAGAGATATTTTGGCAGCCATCTGAACAGGTAGGGGAAAGAGAAACAATAGTTAGCAACTGGCTGCAGAGAGTCACTTGTAAAACAGAAATATAAAAGAGCTAGCTTGGATTTTCCCCCTTCCTAATTAGGTGATTTGTGACTATATTCTTATCAGTGACCTTGTTAATGCATCTGTAACCATTCTCATTAGCTTCTGAGTTATCCTTGGGATTTGTCTAATGAGAGTATGCACTATCAGGACTTCAGATGCATTGCATAGTTGGCCTTACTGGCATTGTAATTTGCAGAGAGAACAGTCTGTGTGGAACTGACTAGGAGAGAAGAAATGGGCTATGTGAAATAGATGCATCCATTGATCCCCATAACATATTTTGACATTTTCTAATTCATCAATAAACCTAAACGACTGACTCATATTCAATCTGCCATCAACACATGGTACAGATGGACCTCTGGAGAATCTCTCTGCATTACCCATTTGCAGCTCTTTACATGCTTGCAGCCCCAGCTGCAATGAGTTGAAATTTGCAATGAACTGATCTAATACAGGTCTAAAATAGTATCTTGTGGCCATAAGGGCCTATTACAACATACAAAGGCACTGCACTAAGGTGAGCTGTTGCTGATGCCCTTACCGAGTACCACAGCAACATACCCTGAGCTGTGCAATGTGCTGTGCCCTGTGCTGTGCCTGGCTGCCAAGCACATCTTGGAGGTATCTCACCCAGGTGTGTCACTCTGGTCATAGACTGTCTTCTCCAATCTTCTCTTGTGGTGTCATCTTGGGAAAACAGGAAGCAGTGATGCCAGCACCACAGGCAGCAACAACGACACTGTTGGATGCCAGACACATCGTCTTCTCCTTCACACCATTCTCAAAATGCTAAACTGTTTGACTTGTCACACTGCTCATTCTGCAGACAGCATGATGACCTTTCCACTAATGACAGCTTTTTCTATTTGCTTCAAACCTGATAGAGCTGCTGCTCTCCATGGGTTCTATGTTGGCAGTGTTACTTATATACCTCGGCCATTTCCACTCCATTGTGATTATTGAACATGGACTCTAATGTTATGAATCCATCCTGGTGCCAAGCAGCAGCTCTTTGTGCTACCTGGGGCAGCTGGGGAGGGGGAAATTTTTCTGTGTCAGAGGACAAGGTTAGAAGTAATGGCAAGGCAGCTCAGCCTTGAATTAATGAAAGTGCACTTGCTTGCTTGATCTGCAGCCAAGTTACTCCCAGCCTGAAGCAAAAGTGAGGCATGGAATGGGCACATGTCAATGAAGAAAGTTCATCTGCAAGCTGAGGATTATAGATGGAAAAATAAAACAAAAACAAACCCACAAAAAACCAAACAAAACCAACCAACCAAACAATCAAACAAAACGACAAAAACAAAACTAAAAAAACCTTTTCCCTGGATATATCTCTCTTTTTTTTGCCACCTCTTTTTCTCTTTCCTTCCATAAAGATCTTGAAATTGGCAACTTCCAATGGAAATAGCACACCATACTTCAACCAGAGCCCTGAAAGTGTATGACACACTACTGCACACTTAGCTCTTCCCATTCTTACTATGCAAATTGGCTTCTTTCTTTTGCTTTGGGTAGTTTCATGTTCATTTAATCCCAGGAGAGATAGCTGGGTCTTTCATTATGAATACATTAGCTGTATTCTTCTCCCTCTTCGTGTCAGTTTTTTTCTCTTCGTCATCAGATTCCACAGCTCCATTCCCGAATTTAACATACTCTCATCTATTATTATTAAAAAAATATCTCATTCTGAAAGTGCTGAGGCTATTCTCCCTACATTTGTAGTTCCAGAAAAGACATGCTCCAAGGGCTGGACTATTTTCAAAGTGATACATCCCCACTCTGGGACAGAGGGTTGCAGGAAGAAGCACTCCAACCTGCCTTGTGGGAATGGATTGCCTTTAGACCTTGCATTCAGACATCAGAAGGCAAGAAGAAAAAATCTTCTAGCTGCTTTTCCCCCAAGCTGGAGCACAGGGAGCAGGGCCAAAAAGCAGATTACCTCATATATGAACAAACAAGGACCAAGACCACATCATGCATCCCAGAGGTACAGTCAGTTCCTCATACACAGTCATCTTGCTCAGGGTTTGCGGCCAAGCCAAGGTGCAGCCAGCAAGTTTGGTGTTGGCAGCCGTGTATGGTACCTCCAGAGGGTAATCTAGGGCCCTAAATGTACTGTCAGGCTGTTACAAATGCTAGTTATTAGAGTGTTAGCTACATGACCACAATTGGTTCAGCTTCTCCTTTGTCTTGAGCAGGCAGTTTACCAGCTAAGCTTCCCCTGATGCCACTGTGAATTGGTTGCCCGTTGAGATTTCATGTGCAGAGAAGGAAACAGACTCCAAAATGCTCCAGGACCTGTATTCTGTGTCGTGCTTAAATTGGATTTTGGTTGCTGTGTGCCTTTTACAACTTGGATTAGAGGCATTTGCAGTTGAACATTTCCTCTGTTACAGTGTCTATGTTCCTGCCTTCCATGTGCTGTAGGGAGTGGAGGAGGAGGAGGGGAAGGATGAGCAGCAAAACTGCAGCAGCCCTGAGGAGCACAGCAATGCCAGTGCCAGCAGGCAGAGAGGGGCCGACATGCAGAGAGACCAATTGAGCCATGCTGAGCCAAGGGCTCACTTCAGCTGAAGAGAGCCAGATACAAACTTTGCTTCCCAATAAGTGCCTTTGCCTTATGCTTTCATAGCTGCTAAATAAGGGTACTCTGGCAGAGCCATTAAAGCCAGGGAGGTTTATGACTTTCAGCAGGGTTGCACACAGCTTTGACTCAAAATATATCCTTTGGCTGTGATCTTAAAACCAGTTGTATCCGTGAGAAGAGATACAATACTTTGTCTTTTTAAAAAACATATTGAAGACAGAGGCACTCAGGCAACTTTGGGGCTAAACCCCCTCATAAGAAGTGGAATGTGGTACTCAGATAAATGGCTGAAACAAAGAATTGCCATTATCTTGCCTGTAAGGTGTTAATAAGGATTCTCTCGATCATTTCAAACTGTAAGAGTTATGTAGGAAAGGTATGTCTTTATGGTGCCAGTAAAATACTGACTGCAGCCAAAAAAAGATCTGGGTATGAACACTGATTTAAAGAGAGACAGTACTGTAGTAGACACGTTTTTTAAAATTGGACTGCATTTGCTTTAGCAGGTGCAGCAGTAATGGAGCCCTGAGGGTTCTGCTTGCTTGATTTGTTCTACATGTTTTTTCTGCTGGGGAGGTATATATGAGGGAGTTGGGACCTGGAGTATTGTTGTGGGGACTTATAAAAATTATTGTTATTTCACAGATTAGCTCAGATATCATTCTGCTCACTGTGTCCTCTGTTCTTTTGGTAGAGTTGTGTATGTCAATTAACTGAAATTTCATGTGAGCTGTGTGTGCATGTCTTGTTTTTCCAATGGTCTCATCAAACCATCTGTGTTTGACCAATGGAAAGAATATTCCTCATGGAAAGCAAAGCTATATGCCAAAGCAACATGCTCATGATATTTAGTTTGGGGATCCTTCCATCAAATATATTACACTGACATGAATTTACAAAGATCTTTACCAAAAATACATACTTTCAAACCATGCTTTCAAGTCCTACCAGGAATTATGAGAGAACAACACGCATGTGAGACTTCTTTTTCTGTAACTGTTGTAATTTTATGCCTAAGAAAAAGGGATTCTCTTTTCTCTGGACACACTATTTTTCCTATTTAAGGAACAAAAGACGTATTATCAGTATTTCATTTCTTCTATCTTCTAAAAAACTCCATTAATACTTATCTCTCCACATTTCCCCTGAAACAACTGGGTTATGGAATGTTTAATAGCTTTATCTTCTTTAGTTAATTCCCTGTGATTTAGATAATTCCCAGTCTGACAGTGCCTTGAACTTTTTACAACATTCCTCATTGGAGGATCCCAGAGTTCTTTAGCAGCAAGTCTAAATACAACTTCCTATTACCTTGACTAAAAAAAGGAAAAGTAAGAAAAATTTGCATGAGGAAGAAACAAGTGACAAAAGCTAAGGAAAAGGCTGAGGTACATTATGCTTTTTTTCCCTCCATCTTCAATAGTAAGGCCATTGTTCTCTGGATACACAGTCCCCTGAGCTGGGAGGTAAATGGAGAGCAGAATGAAGCATAATCCAAGGAGAAATGGTCAGTTACCTGTCATGAGACGTAGGCACACATAAGTCTATGGGGCCAGATGGGATCCACCTGATGGTATGAAGGGAGCTGGTGGGTGTGCTCACTGAGCCACTTGCCATCATTTACCAGCAGTCCTGGCTAGTTGGTGAGATCCCAGTTGACAGGATGTGAGGAAATGTGACAGCCTTCCACAAGAAGGTTCAAAGCAGAATTCAGGGAACTCCATGCCTGGGGAAGATCATGGAGCAGGCAATAAGTGGGTGCCATCATGTGGCACATGTAAGACAACCAGGGGATGAGGTCCAGCCCAAAAGGATTTATGAAAGGCAGGTCCTGCTTGACCAACCTGATCTCCTTCTGTGATAAGGTGATCTACCTAGTGCATGAGAAAGGTTATGGATTTTTTACCCAGACTTTAATAAAGCCCTTGACACCCTTTCCCACTGCATTGTCCTGGAGAAACTGTCTGTGCATGGCTTGGACAGGTGCACTGTTCACTGGGTTAAAAACTGTCTGGATAATAGGGCCCAGAGGATAATTGGGCCCAGAGAGCAGTGCTGAATGGTGAAACATCAGTGGGTCACCAGTGCTGCTCCCTAGGACTGAGTATTGGGCCTGGTCCTGTTTAATGCTTTTATCCATGATCTGGATGAGGGCATTGAGTACACCCTCAGACAGTTTGCAGACTGCCTGGATTGGATAGGAGTGCTGATTTGCTGTCCAGGGAAGAGATCGAGTCAACATACCTGGAGGTATGCAAAAGAATGTAGATATGGTGCTGAGAGACATTGTTTAAAGCCATGTGCTTGATTTCAGGTTGAACTCACTGATTTTAAATGTTGTTTCCAATCTTAGTGACCCTATGAATCTCTGAAAAATTGTATCTTTTGAAGATCAGGAAGCCAAGGGGCTTGTTCAGTTCTGTTCTGCAGACTTCAGCTGTTCAAGTCTACAAAGGGACAATCTCTTCTTGTGAGTACATTATCTTCTTTCTTTGCTCCCATTAATGGTATTTTCAACCTAGTCAGTCCATCATTTGAGATAAAGCAGGCTTTGGAGAGCTTCTAACATGCCCCTGCCTGCAGTCTGATTAATCAAGCTTTGCGATTCTGAGTGAGAAGTTATGCAGTGCAAGCTTCTGCTACATGGAGCCGGTAATCAAACTTTCCATCTCCTGCAATCCCTTGCAGAAAAGACTCACAGAAGTTTGGGGTTCCCTTCACAAAATTTGCTAGTAAATTAGCTGGCTACATAGGGTGATAAACCAGCAAATCTCAAGCAGATGTATTCACATGAATCTACCATAATAATTAGCCAAAAAAGGGAATTAGATCAGAAGCAGGTGTGCATTTTCTGCACTTACTAGTTAAAAAATCATGAACCAAAAATCTCTGAACACTTTTTTATATGCCCCCAATGAGTCTCAGACATCTCCTCAGATGTGATTTTTACCCTTCTAACCAGTATAGATCTTGAAACATTACTTAGGGACATGCAAGTTATAGGCACTGGAAATTTCCCTCTTCTGAAGTATGAACTTCTGTAGGCTACCAGCAATTATGCTTGGTTCTGCTGGACAGTGAGACACAACCTCAACAGGAAGGTAAAAAGGATGTTTTGTGATGCCAGTTAACTGCAGCCTGGCAGTAGAGGTTCTTCTCCCCAGTTCACTGATAAAGCATTTGTAAATTAAATTGCAGTCTTAAGCACAAACTTACCTTAAACTGAAACTGGCTTTTGAGTTGGAGACCAGTGCGCTGAGATGCAACATGGCAGACAAGTTAAATCCAAGCCAATTTGCTTGTCCGTGATTGGTAATGGTCCAACCTACAGTCCAGACAGTATAACTGGATAATAATCCCTGTTTCCCTGATTCCAAACCAAGCCAGTATTGGAAAGAGTGAAACAAGAGCATAGAGTGATATCCAGGACTCCACATTATTGGGCAAAACTAGGAACAAGCTGAGGATGCCAAGATATTTGTGGCAAGCCACTATGTTTTGGTGAGTCAAGGCAGGCAGTCCTTTCCGTATCAAAAATGTAATGAAAGCTGATTTATTTTTCAGGTAACAGAAGACTCTGTTGGATACTGGACTGTAGTCTCTGCCTGGTTTCATAGCTGTGTCCTCCTTAATTAGCAGTATGTGTTGAATTAACATTTTAGGAATTCACAGAGGAATAATTAATATGCTAATGTTGTTGGTAATAATCTACATAAAAGCTTTATGACAAGTTTGTCGGTTTAGATGGGACAGAAAAACTAAAAAGAATCAAATAAGCGGTTCCTTCTCTTCAGTAAAAGATATCTGTAATAACAGTGCTATGGCAAATGAGTCTTTATAACCACCAGCAATAAAGCAAGGAAGGACATCAGATTAGTAAACTTTCAGTAGAAGAGTAGCTGCAGGGTTTTTTTACAGCCATCTTCATTGGAGAGAATTGCAAGAAGAGGAGAAGTAGCAGAGTGTGAATGGTAGAAAGTGTACAGATCCTGAAGGCAGGAGATGGTCTTCTCCTTCTGCAAGGACCATTGCCTGAAAGCTAGAGGGTATCTGCAGTCAGGCCCGGAGGTGATGCTTTCTCTGCATTGCCTTCGCTGGGTGGATTTAGCCTGAATCAGGGGTCACCATCTCTGAAAGTGAGATCCTCTCTCCCATGTTGCACTGTTTCATTATATCTCAGAGCCATAGCACCAGAGGGACAGTGGAAATTCACAGTCCATAGGGTACACAGACTTCTAAAGTCTATAAACCAGGAGTACTAGTGAACATGAACTATGGAGAAGGATGTAGCTGGAAGAGAAAAAAAACCTGAGAACATATTTCACTAGAATTAAGTAGCATTGTCCCAGGACCTCACTCAAGAGTAAGGACATGTGCATATTAAAAGAAACAAAATATATTTCTCCACTCTAAATGCTCACCTTGCAACATCCAATGGCATTTACCCCCCACGCAGAAAGGGGGATGTTAAAAGCAGTGACAAGCTGCTGTTCACTCCTCCAGAGACAGATGAATATTTCCAACCTAGTTTTGTAAATCAAAATCATCCAGGCATAGTCCTAACTGCATTTGCCCATGTGTCTCAACAGTAATCCAGCCAAGCCTCCTCATTCAGGTTTACACAGGGGGAAGGTCCCCAGGGATAAGCTATAGGGAGTGCAAGTTAAACAGGCTTGAAATCCTTAGAGAGAAAGCTTTGCAACAATGAAAACCTATTCAAAATGATAGGTGTTGCTTTCCTACTCAATACATGTTTATTAAAAAAAAATTACATAGTCAGATGCTGTAAATATAAATCACTGCTTTAGTACTCATTTAATAAAAAATAAACCAGTGCAGATATTCCGCTGGGAAAGCTAGGGAATGGTTTTCAAGATCCCCAAAGCCAAGAAATTCTCCTCTGCTTCATTTAAGAAGTAATAGTTATTTGTATTTGCTCTTGGAGGCAGAGGCATCAAATCAGAAGGGAATTAGGAGGACTCCATCTTCCAGGACTCAGGGGGATTCTGCATATGCTGCACAGAATAAACTCAAATTCAGCAGTTTGTAAGTGTTGTTTTGTGTTGTTTTCTGGCTTCACCCTGCCTTGACTGAGACACAGCTATCTTTGCAAATGGCACTCTGGGTTCTGTGCCAGGCAACAGTAATGGTAATGACAGGTCTCACTGCAAAGGCATGGTAACGTTAATCAAAAAGCAGATGACGAGTTCCTAAACTCTTTTTAAGCTGAGTTGTGCGTGTGAGGCCGCTGAGTGGCTGTTTTGCATTATGAGTGTTAATGACAGGGAAGGTCAGCAAGGGAGAGCAAGCTGATATCCTCTATAAAGACAGAATACTGTGTTAGAGCCATGCAATACAATGCTCCATCTCTTTCCACCTACTACTCTCTTCAGCTGGATTTCAGCTGTTGACAACACTAAGTAAAACCAATGGAAGTGTGTATTGGGTGTAGGTGACAAGGTGTTACCAGCACAGATGGGCCTGTTGTCTGTTGTTAAAAACACAGTAAGAAGCAGCCAGTGACTGCCCTGTGTCAGACACAGCCATGTCTGCATTGGACCCAGCTGATCCCAGCAGCCAGTGATGGGCACATCACGGACAGCTCAACTCTTTGCACTGCCTGGGGTGGGATGATGAGGAATCAGGTACAAAGGAGTGAAGCTGAGCCTAGGAAAAATGCAGGGTTTGGGTAGAGAGAAAGGGTTGTTTTCATTTTTTTTTCTTTGTTTCTCACTACTCAAATCTATTTTAATTGGAAATAAATTAGCTTGATTATCCACAGCTGTCTTTGCCTGTGATGGCAGCTGGCAAGCAATCTCCTTGTCTTTACCTCAACCTCCCAGGATTTTCATCTTTTTTTTTTTCTCCCGTGACCCTGTTGAAAAGGAGGAGCAAGAGAGTCTCTGGGTGGATGCCTGGCTGCTGGCCAAGGTTAACATAAGTGAATATCCAAGTGGTTTATTTACTTCTCATTTCAGTCTTAAACCTGACACTGTCTCCCTAGTCCATACTTCATGTTTTACCCTGGTCTCCACTGCCAGTTTTTTAGCAGTGCTGCCTCTGAGCTAGGAGGAATTGGATTTCTCAGAACTGTGTGGAGAGGTGGAATAATCTGGTCTGCCAGATTAAAGAATACATGGGAAGGAGGATAATTTTGACACAGCTGGTATTGTCATCAAATATAATTGGTATCACCAAAAATTGTTTTTCGAAATCACATGGAACACTTTTATATGGACTTATTCAGTTTCTATGTTTGGTATTCCTGGCTACATTTATTCCACTGATTCTGCATTATAATGCATTTGCACGTAATAGGTACACCTATTCTTTCTTTTTCTCTGAAAGGTCTCCATTATTAGCAATAGCTTCCTGTAAGGTATCATGTTTCTGTGGCTGGTTCATTGAAGTGCCTTTGCCAATATAGTATTTATCAAAATAGCAAATCAAGACATACTCTGAGAAAATTATATTAAGTAAATGGCAGACCCATTTCCCTGAGAGGACCTTTTTGGAAAGACTTTATTGCTGGAAATTTAGAAAAAGGTTTTAATGTATAAGCTGTTAGCTGCTTGCGTCTCCTCCCGTTTAGTTACTTTGACATGCATCCTAGAATTCCTGCTGCAGAGAAAAGTGAGAACCAGATTCTATGTCCAGGCAATTTATTGTGAAAGTTTGTAGTTGTATAGATAGTCACTCTCTGAGTGCAAATCGATTGCCAGAATCAGCTCCTGACCATCATCATTTAAGTATGGTGTGTTTTTAAGGTTTACCTCAGGAATAAATGACTGTACTGGGTAAATCTATGGCACGATAAGAGTAACATTAAGATGTACTCATCTAGGAAGGGAAGAGGAATAAGACAAACCTTGGGTAAATATTTACCCCAAGGAATGATTGATTTTATTATTAGACAGAGGAATTAGAGAAGGGTTAGCATATTGAGTTTCTACCTACATATTCCAAAAATGGGTGAGGCACATCCATTAGTATGTGGGCACCAAGATATTTTTTCCTTTACATCCTAGCATAGATGTTGTATGATTAAATGTTAGTGACGTACAAATTACAAAGCTGACCAGATGGTTAGGCTAGGCAGGTAACTAAGTGATTGAGCCATGTTCAGTGCTGTATCCTGCCAAATTCACTTGATAGACACTACAAAAATACCTTCTCTTACAAATAATCTGGCATTGCAAAGTGCTTCTGCTTCTGACTGAGCTGTGCATGTTTACTTCTCTACCTACATCTACGGAGCTACTGAAGTGAATGGTGTTTCATCAGCCGTGGAGTCTTTCTCACTCTTTGGGAATAATTTGTATAACATTAGATCTCCCTGTGCATAGCCAAGGGTTTCTACTATGGATTTGGAGTCTACAGAAGTGTAGCATAAGTTATGTCCTGGCTTTCTGTACAGGTGATTTTTTACAGACAGGCTGTCTCTTTGTTACACAGGCTGTCTTTCATACTGCAAATGGAAGCACCTGGAAAACTCAAATTGAAACTTTCAGCAGACTAATATGAGAAAAAAAGAAGACGGTTGGAGAAAAATAAAAAAAAATAAATTACAATTTACTTCTTGGAGTGACCCAAAGCCTTGATCATACTGATGGGCCAAAGTCACTTCTGTGGGTAATTCTTACACTATACCATATAGAGGTGAACTTTATCCATTACATGAAATGGGATATATTTGGCAAATGACTTTTACTCTTTTCTTTGAAAAATGGTGCACTATGAATAATCATGCCATCCTAATTCCTTGTTATCCTTACTTTAGCAATGATTATTTGGAATGTTTATTTGGGATGTTTTTATTTACTGACTTTCTTACAGAAGTACCTAGCAGACCAACATCAATCAGCAGTGTCATCTTTCCTCATAGCTTAAAGATGGGCTGAAAAGCCTTCTGGGGCTCCTACAGGCATTGAAGTTCTGTGTCAGGATTATAATTGTGGCAGAAGAGTTCCTTGTAGGCCAGATCTATTGACAAGTGTAAAACGCAAATTCTTTTTCAAGTAAAATGGCTGAACAATCAAGGGTAGTGTAAAGCATCTCACCACACTGGAATGCCAGGCACCACTCTCAGAGCTGATGAGGAATCCATATCTTCTCACAATACAGGGAGGCTGAGACTTTAAATATGCATTCACATGGCACCTGTGTGTGAGCTGAGCCACTTTACCCAGCTGGACGTGCCTCCCAGCCCTGGAACAAACAGATGCAAAACTTATTAATTCAATAGAGTTTAACTACGGACCTGAGCCCTGTGTCTCTTCTCAAAGAAGTCCATGTTGTTCAGGATCTTTTCACAATTCCATCTTCTCTACTGGTAAATAAGGAAAAACATGGAAGTCTAGAAGTTGCCCAACCCTCCACATATCTTTGTCACCTTCTAATAGTCTGGAAAACCTTAAAATCATAAGAAGCTTGCTGGGATGACCATTTTTAACAAACAGCCATCACTGTTGCTCACTAAAAGTGATTTGCATCTCAAGAAATAAAAAGTAAACTTTCAGTTTATGGATGAGTTTTTTTTAAATTAAATACTTCATATCATTCCAGGAATGCAAGATCCATTTTCGTTTCCTCATTCAAGGTCTAATCGACACTTGCAGAGACAGCATTGTGTTATTTGTGTTTGTATAGATGTGAGTGCATCTTCCTTAACTAATGGGCTGGAAGGTTTTATTCTGTTGTATTTAAAGTTGCTATTAGTGGTTATAATGAAGTTAGCAAGGTAAAGAACTTTGGACTTTCCCAAAGTATAAGGAGAGGGCTTGATTGCCTTTAAAGAGTGAGACTTCAGTTGCAACTTGTGGAAACACCAGGATTCAGGATAAAAGTGCAGCACAGAAGGGCTTATTTGCAATATTTGTCTTGCTTAAACCAGAAGATGCCTCTAATATAATTTCAAACTTCCTGAAATGAGTGTCCAGTCTAACCAAATTTTCTCTCCTACAGTAGTTTCAGTTAACAATTCTTCCTTCTGGTCTCAAGCAGCTGACAGTACCTGTCTTTGTGGAACACAGATAGAGTATAGAGACTAAAGGGGACCAGGGCAAGTAACTTATGGTTAGGTGCTGATATTTCAAACATCTGTAAGTCCAAGTGGGAAGCCCAAAACCAGAGACAGGCTTCTGAAAGAAAATTACTGGAAACAAATGTACTTTGAGTAACACAGAAAGCATTGCCTATTTCTTACATTGGAAGTAAGTTCTAGAAAGAAAGAAACAAGTAGCTGAGTAAAGTGCACTCTACAAGGCTTGGCCCCTTTTCCCACACAGATCCCGGATCATTTTAGGTATTACAAACCACCTGGTCCTCAGCTGTTTCCCCAGACTTGTGGGGGTCTCCTGAGGTTTGAGTCATGTCCTGCTAGTCTTGATAGATGGATAGTCCCATCTCTATTCAAGATGCTCTGTACCATCTGAAAAGGCAATAGGAGCCCATGTTTAAGCAATTGAAATGCATCTGCTGTATATTTTGTTAGCAAACTACCTCTTTTCCAATAGCTACAGTTCTGGGAGTCTGCGGTGTAGAATAGGAGATACACCAATTGTGTTTGAAACACAGACCCAGATGAGGCTTACAAATGACAGGCCATGGAGTATTTTGAAAGCTTCTATTATTCCAGCTCTTCAAGGAAGATGCAAACATTTTTTTTTTTTTTTTTAGACACAGGGAGCTTCTCTTTAGTTTCTGTGTCAACAGGAGATTTCTCCACAATAGTAATTGAAATCCCAGATATAGCTGCACTTTGTATTCATGTTTAGTAAGGAATTTAGGCTGTGAAGTGGAACTGCATGTAATAGTGTCTGTGCATCAGCCAGAAAAAGCCATATTGCAGCAGGATGCTGAAAATGTTATATAGTGAACAGAAAAATACAGGAAACAACATACCTCCACCACCCTTCTTAACACCCTGTCTTTCTTGATCAGTGATAGTAAATCCTCAGACATTCTGAAACCTGCAAAAGCATAAAAGAAGCAACAAGTGGTATTATCCTTTGAAGAAATTCAAAATAGGCTGTTTTCCTCTCTCAAATGCAGGAAAGAGAAGTGGTGGTTTCTTTTTCCAAGTTGCACCTTATATAGCTTGTCTTTTCTGAGACCAAACTTGCTTAAATTATTTTATAGGCAAGCTCTGCCTGCATGCAGACCTCCAAGGGTCATGATCAGCAAAGCAGAATCCAGCTGGGAGGTGTGTAGTCAGTGATGTTTCCCAGGGATCAATACTGGCTCCAGTCTTATTCAAGTTGTTTATCGATGACCTGGACAAAGGTAAGAATGTACCCTGAGCACGTTTGCTGATGGCACAAAACTGGGGAAGAGTGGCTGATGTGCCGGAAGGCTGAGATGCCATTCAGGACCTTGGGAGGATGGAAAACTGGGTGAAGAGAAACTTGAAGAGGTTCAGGAAGGGCCAGTGCAGGGTTCTGGGGAGGAATAACCCCAAGTCCAGCACAGGCTGGGGTGTGACCTTCTGGAGAGAAGCTCTGCAGAGAAGGAGCTGGGAGCCTTGCTGGGTGACAAGATGACAATGAGGCAGCAGTGCCCTTGTGGCCAGGAGGGCCAGTGGGATCCTGGGGTGCATTGGGAAGAGTGTGGCCAGAAGGTCAAGAGAGGTGATCCTGTCCCTCTACTCAGCCCTAGTGAGGCCACCTCTGGAGTGCTGTGTCCGGTTCTGGGCTCCTCAGCACAAAAAAGACAGGGAGAGGAGAGGGTCCAGTGAAGGCCACAAAGATGATTTGGAGTCTGGAGCACCTCTCTAATGAGGAGAGACTGAGGGAATTGGGGATGTTTAGTCTGGACAAGAGAAGACTTAGATGGGATCTCATTAGTGTATATAAATATCTCAGTGAGTAAAAACTGCTTTATGCTGGGTGGCACAGCACTGGAACAGTCTGCCAGGGAGGTCATATAGTCTCCTTCTTTGAAGACATTCAAAAGTCACCTGGACACATTCCCGTGTAAACTGCTCCAGGAGACCCTGCATTATCAGGGGGGTTGGACTGGATGATCTCCAGAGGGCCCTTCAAACCCTGCCAATTCTGTGATACTGTGATTTCAAAGAGAAAAAGAAGTTCACATTAAGTGACACGGGGAGTTGAGAGAAGAATAAAAGGAAAACAAAAATTATGAGACAGCTAAAACTGGAGAAAGAAGTAGCTCTGGAAGTTCACACCTGAAGCTTATATGTACTTTGGTTATACCAACACACAGACACAGGTTCCTGATCTGATGAGATGAGATGTCAGCAGAGGAAGCAAACAGAAAACTTCAGAGACTTGCTAGCAAAACCACAGGCATTGTTAAAAAAAGAAAACAAATCCAGACCTGCTATTTATCAAAAAGGGCAAGCCCATGCAGGGACTTGTCTTATATCTTGTCTTATAAAGATTGCCCTAAAATTAAAAATGTTTCTGAAATAGGAAAAGTGTCATCTACTAGTCTGTGCCAGTAAGATGTGTGGTAAAACATGTGGCTTTTCCTTATCCATCAGCTTTGCAAAGGCTGCTTCTCCAGGGTCTCCATCTGCCTTCTTCCTGCATGTCAGTCACAACCAACACCAATGGAGACACAGAGATGACACTGCAGAGGGGTCTGTGCCTCCTGATCATCCACAGTAACTCATGTTGCAGTATCAATGAATGCCAGAGCTGCCTGTGAGGAGCACACTGCAGTTCTCCTGCCCTGCAGCTGAGATGTTCTTCAGGGCTAAGCAGCAAATTGCTGCAGTTCCTCATACCAGTCACTTGGGAGCATAAGCACACATTAACACAGAGAAGTGTTAAATCTGTTGGGTTGCAGGTGATTCCAGTGTGTATCACCAGGATGCCTTCAGCATGGGAATGAAGGACAATTTTGCATTTCTGAAAGGAGCAAACCAAACCATGGATCCAATCAACCCAGAGCTATGAACGATTTGGGAGGTCTAGACACAGATTAGTGCTTAACAATTTGCCAGTTTCTAACCACTCTCCAATATCTTCTTAATTGTTTTTTTTTTTTTTTTTCCTTTTGTTTTCATTTAACCACGTGTCAAAGCACTGAAGCAGCTTGTTACTCTGCTATGGTTGCCAGCTGCTCAAGCATATATGGGACAGAAGCAGTTTTGGTGCTTGGATAGGAAAATATTGTTGGCTGTATCGGATACCAGCAGATGGCAATTTCCCTCTTTCTGTCATCACATAAGACGTTTTCAGTGAGTTGTTTCAGCCAAAAAATGAAAACCAACCATGTGTTTTAAGTAACCTGAGTTTGTTTTGACCAAACTTGACTCTCTTTTCCTGTTCTCCTTAGCCATCCTTACATCATTTCAGTTCCCAAGGAACTGGACATGGCTTCAGCCCCCACTAAGCACAGGTTATTTGGGGACAATACTGACAGCCACCTGGCAAGACCATGGTCACGTGTAGGTTCCCTGCGATTTGCCCTGTTTCCCTGTGCTTGTTTCCGTTTCTCTTTCAGTTTGGTGAAAAAAACCTTCTTACATTATTTATTCCTTCAGCAAGCAGCATTGTCTGCATGTCCTCTGCTGAGTCAGAAAATAGCAATATATAAGGTGACTGTACACAAGAGACAGTGCTAAAGGGCCATGATGCTTGCCAAGTAGAGAACTACAATGGGAGGAGGAGAGGGGCTGTCAGCCCCCGTGCACATAACAAAACCTTTTGTTGCATGACTGCAGTTCTATTCCCAGGAAACTGTGGCACACACGAGATGACAGTACCTAGTTTATGGGTAAACATAAATTTTTGTTGTTCTTTTATCATTTAATGGGCTATTTACCAAGTGCTGTACATGAAATGAGTTATTCTTTGTTTTGCGGGCCCTTATGCAGCACTTGACAAACACTTTTATTTGCCATGGTCCTTTGGTCAGAGAGGGCCCATCCTGAGTGATGCACTTTGCAGTAGTGACCCCACAGTTCATGGCCATTAAAAAAGAGCTTGGCTTGTCTTCTTCAGCAGACACAGGGAGAGAAACCAGCCCTGAGGATTTCATTCAGGAACTGTGGCCTTGAGATGGACTGGGACAGAGAGGACCACTCTCCCTGCTGCATGGCTTGCTTTGAAGGTTTCCTGCAAACTGTTTTTTATCACAGATTAGAAGCTGGCTATTAAAAGCAGCAGCTCCACAGACTGGTCCATCCCGCAGCAGAGTTCTTTGAAAAACACACGAGATGTGATAGAGACAAATCAGCAATCAGGTACATAGAAGTGAGTTAGGGAAGTGAATTACTTTTAAATTTCTCTGGTGATTTCAGTGTTAGCACAGATAAGCTTTGGTATTTCACATTGAAAGCTTTTGTTTGTTTGTTTGTTTGTTTGTTTGAATGTACAGATTAGTTCTAGCCTTTTATTTGTTACCTCATTCTAGGAGGTCTATTATATCATGTCTTAGGTTTTTAAAATATGAATGGGAAAACGCGAGGCTGTTTCTCTTCCCCCTCACCACTGAGGGATAAAACAAGGTCCTACTCACAAACATGACTCATTCAAATCCATGTGCCACAGCACTGGGCCTTAAACACAATGTCTTGGGTCTAAGTTATTAACTGAAGCCAAGGAAATGCCTCTCTGGGAAGGTGTAGGGCCATTACAACTTTTTGAGTGGGCCATCTTGTATTAGGTCAGCAATAGGGTAGGACACCCAGCAGTGAGGCAGTAGCACAGCAGCACCTGATCTGCAGCAGGATACCTGTGAAAATTGCTGCCCGTGCTGGTCACTAAAGTGAGTGAAATCCTCCAGACTAGAAGCTATGAGATCTGAGAATGGCCCAACTGATAAGTCACTCAAAAATGTCATTGCATGTTATTTCCCCTCATTTCCTTTCTTCAAGTCATTTTCTTTTCTCTCATTTAATGTTGACTGGAATAAAGAAAAGTGTTCTGTAAACATTTTGTCACATCAGACTTCAGTTTTTGCTGTAAATTTTAGTTCTAGTCATTTTTTTTCGTGATTAGTATGATTTGAAACCAGTATTTTCTTTCTGTAAAACTGATTTTTTTTCCTTCAAAGAAAGTTTCATCATTTTTCTTCTCTTTTATCCCTCTCTATGCACAGCTCTTTTCCAGTCACCCTGACAACAGCAAGGCTAAATACTGAGTATCAAAAGGCAACCTTTTTCATATTACACTGTGAAAAGTCCTCTCATGTAGCTGGAATGATTACTGTCAGGCTGATTATTGCCTGATGACCATATTGTTCTGTGTCTAACAAAAAAAAAATACAAGTAGTCTGCTACGGGCTTTCCCCTTTATGACTCCACTCAGGACACAGTTGTCATTGATGATGTTGTGCTAGCATTGAAGGGATCTGACTTGTCAAGATTTATACTTTGAAATGATTGGATTTTTCTGAGGTTTTAGCTAGATTAATGTTTTTTCACTTTCTGGCATATGGTCCTTAATTATCCCTTTCTTTCCCTTTTTCCATATGCTATGGATACATGTGGCAACTTAAGGCAAGAAAACTTAAGTTGGCAATCCATGCTGTATTCCCCATAAGTAATAAATGTCAGTCCAGACCTAGAAGAACTAAACCCATCTGTTTGATGTATGATCGGGTCGGGTTTTTTTAATCTGTGACAGAATATCCACCCAAATATGAGTAAAATAGAAATTAGGCAGTTGGATTTCTATAAATAAGACCATCCACAGTAATGGTAAATATTCAATATCACTATATTGCTATTTTATGTCGGTATATGCTTAAAATAGCAAGGCTCTCAAGACTAAACATTATACAACACCAGCAACATACACAGGATTTTGGGAAGTTACCTTTCTGCATGTAAGGAGACAAGTAATATGAGAAAAAAGTGAGAAATAATTTCCTATCTAATTTCATTTATTTCTTTAAGTCAGTTGTTTATTTGACAAAAAATAGATACTATCAATGTATAGGAATGCAGCCAAACATGCATTTAATTGCCAAAGAAGAGAAGGTTGCCTGTTTCTAGGGGAACATTATAAATGTTTGCATGAGATCAATAATGGGTTTTGAACATCTGCTTTACATTAGAAGTATGTGTGTGCAAACACACCCCCTCCTCTATTGACTTTCACAGCCTTTCTAAAAGGTATCTGAATATTCACCAGTATAGTAAGGGGGGTTTCTAGAGAAAGGCCACTTCTTTAGAAACCTTAGTCCCATTGGATTTCCAGAGATTTGGGTGGGCATTCCCCTAGCCATCTCCTGGGTAGCAGAGGTGCCAGGCTGTGAGTGAGTCACTGAAGGTGCCGGGCACACCACGCTCTGCCCTGCTGAGGTGCACCCTGTCATGCCAGCACAGCACAAAGGCTTCACAGGACCCCAGAACCCGCGACACCGTCCCATTCCTGGACAAAGAATGACCTCTTCTTTGCCCCTGGTGGCACACCCAAATCCCTGACCCTGCGCTGTCACCAGGACACCCTGTGACACAGCAGGAGACGGGACAGTGGCAATTAAGAAGAAGCAGGCCCTGTGGAGCTGTGGACCATCATCTCCTGGAGCCTCCTGAGGGCCTGGCCACCTCTCCAGTGCAGCAGCACTCTGTATTCAGGGCCAAGCCTTGTTGATGGCAGCTGCGTGGGGAGGGACAGACGTGTCCCCCGGTCCCTCTCTGACTAACCCCGGCAGCTGACGGAGGTTTGGCAATTGGGGAGCGGCGGCTGACTCACCGTGGTGCCGGGAGCGCTGGGGGAAACATGCCAGGGACAACTCAGGGTGATGGATTTTGGACCCAGCCGCTTCTCCCTGTGCCCCCGACAGTAAACCTCAGCAGCACGTCCCAGCCAGCCAGAGTGGTTTTATTACTGGTACTTATATTTTTAGAGCTTGTTCCATGACAAAGCACCAAGTCTTAACCCCCACAAACAATGCATGATTAATATGCCAGGCAGGGCAGACTGCAATAAAATTACTGCTTTTTCAGTTTGAAGATCCCAATTTACTGAGTGAAGTACCTGCTACTGAGATCCCTGGTATTCCCATCTGGACTGAGGCAGGATAACATAACCACAGAATATTTATTCTGAGTTGGAAGAAAACCACAAGGATCATCAAATCCAGTTCTGGAGTGAATGGCCCATATGGGGATCAAACCCCCAACACCAGCACTATTAGCATTGTGCTCTAACCAACTGAGCTAAGCAACAAACTCCTGAGAGAGAAAGAAAAAGTTTAGGAACTTTGATAAGAATTAATCAACTAAACAGAAAAACAACTGGAAAGGAGGTCTTTATGGCACACCAACTTTTCCCACTATTTTCTTAGGGTTCCAATGGGACTGCTGATACAGCTACACACAAAATTAGGCAAGACCAGAGTTTTGTACATGCACTAGAACAGAGATCTGATCAAGCACTATGTTTCTTCTGTATTTAAAACACAACTCATTTCTTTAGCCCTCCCCTCAGTACTTGAGTCTCTGAAACCAAACAGATTGCTGTCGTTTTCTTTTTAAAACCCAGACAGTTTCCTCTGTGTTTCTTGCTCATTTTGGCAGGAGTGTACATGCTACAGCATGACCTTAGTACAGGCCTTTCCTGCTGTTTTTGGGGAGGGGGTTATGTGTGTTTCCCTGGGACTTATGGAACACTGATGTCTTATAGGGGACCAATGCAGACTTTTCTATATCATTATAGGATAAACATATTATGATGATTTTCACAGCCGAGTAAAAGAATAAGAAGTGTGGCATCTCAAGAACTTAGAGCTCTTCATGTTCCCTCAAAAAACTTAAGCTGAAACTTCACCTGGGAAAATGAGATTGAAGGTGAACTGAGTAGGATGATTTTCTGATTCCACAAAGAAAATTTTACATGTATTATGCATTCCCCAAGCACCGAACGTGAAGCTTTGACAGTTTCTGTTAGAATTTTAGTTCATTTCTTCTGCCTTATCTTGTAATGGTGAGGGTATCTTCATTTGTTTATTCAAATAATCACTGAAACATGTACCGAGCAAAAAAAATAAATGTCTAGATTTAAATTCTGTTGTACCAATTCCGGTTTTTTTCTGTGAAAACTGTAAACAAAAGCTGACACAGCATTAATAAGCTACTGTCAGTGTAATTAATATGAAGAGGAGACACATTTCCCAAAGGAATGCCTAATCCTTTTCATTTCTATTTATCACAGCAGCTTACTAGTAAACAAATCTGTGTTTATTTTACTTCATGTAACCTATGCACTGTTATTTCCAAAACAGGGCTCACTCCAGCAAAGTCTTGCTACCATAGCTACCAGGCTACCTATACTTATAGCACGAGCTGTGTCCTCTTGTTTGCTTCTGCAGGGGGGAGTTAATCTGTGTGAGCACAAAGGAGCAAAGCCTCTGTATCTTACACGACTGAAAGAGTAAACATTTCTTTAATGTGGCAGATCACTTAAAGAATTGAGAGTAATCTCAAGATGCTTTATGATATTATTAGTAATAGCATATAAGTTTGAAACATAGGAATGTCTAATCACAGCAATCAGTGTGATTATACCTGGACATTGCTGTCCTGCTGTATGCCATGGCTTTTTGTGCAGTTAAATAACAACTGTGGGGTTGGGAAAGGGATTTTTTTTTACAACCTGAGGACTTTCATGCTGTTGCAAGAATTCTGGAGTCAGTAACACATGTCAGTCAAACCCAGCTTTTGCCTCAGTAGAGATAAGGAAGCTTAAGCAGCAAGGCTGGGAGGAGCCCTTCAGGCACCTGTGGGTACAAGGGTGGGTAATCAGTGCTCATGTGTCTTGATACTCAGCTGCAGCCTCTGCTAGCAACCTCTGAATCAGATGTGGCTGCCATTTCCCTCAGTTCAAGGGGCTAAGAATGAGAAAATTTAATGGAAAATGAAGGGTGTTTATCTGGTCATAGAATAATGGTGCTACTTATAAACACTGAAGCAGACACAGAAAGTTTAACAGCAGTATATTATAAAAAAATTTAAATGCAGACTGCTTAGACAGATTTTTTTTTTTAATATAGAAAGTCATTTTTATCAAAAAAATTGATCTGCCTACCAGTCATTCTAGATATATTCAAAATGCAATTGTAAATATATTAGATTGAGATAGTGTCTGGTATTTCCAAAATGCAATACAGGGCACAGAGCCAGTGAATTGCAGGGTTTTTATGAGGATGCAGTGCCTGCAACTAATGGATGGTCAAATCTTTTGAAGTGCTGTTCTGCCTAGAGGAGAATCACTCTCAGCCTGGCTGGGGAGGCAACAGTTTCATCTCAAGTAATTTCATACCACAAAATCATTGTGGTTATCTGCTCAAACAGTGATGTTCTTCATTCAGGTCTTTTGTTTAGAGTCTGCTATGCTGACATTACTGAAGTTAAAATTATACATATTAATTAGTAGTGTTCCATTATGTCCCATTCCAAAAGCCTGAAAGTAACAGTGATGTAATAGTTACTCATGGACTTGATTCTGCATCTGCTAAAACCCTCAGGAATCAGTAAGAGCCTGGCAGTACTGGTAGTAGAAAGAGGAAACCAGTGCCTGTGGCACCATGAACAAGCACTGTGTATCTTCTTATCACTGCACACTGCAACCTCAACTCACCCCATGGCTATCAATCTGCCAGGAAAACAGCCAGAAGGTTGAATACTACGAAGCAGCTTGTGTTAGGTGACTAATTTTTCATCTTACCAACCTGTCACACGCTGTCCATGTTTATTTCCAATACTTACTCCATCCACTATCCCAAACATGATTCATTAAGGTTAACGATTATTCTGTCTTCATGCATCAGTCATTCTAAGCTGCATTAAAGTTCAACTCCAGTGTATTTAAGGACTTATCATTAATTAAATACAGCTTGTGCTGAGATTTGTAAATGTAAAGTACTATCTAAAGACTATTAATAATTGTCACAGCCTTCTTAAAGTTATATGAGTAGATCCATATTTTGTCCCATCTGCCATCCTTGGTGGGAATACAATTTCCCCATCAAATTTTATCTGTAGAGAGATGGATGTGGGTCCTCCAGAGCAATTTGTTTCAGACATCTGTGTTCAGTTCAAGCTCAGTGTTGCACCATGTAGTCCCTCTCTCTGCCTGATGCCCCTTCCTCTGTGGATGCTCAGCAATAGTGTGCATCCTCTCAGGGAGCTAAGATTTTGCCCCCAGCTTCCTGGAAACATCAAGTGCCCTTTATCAGGGACTGAGTGTTTTCTGTGCTGTAATTGTGGCTTCAGATGTGATTTTGCCCTGCAAGATGTGGCAAAATCTCATCTGAAGAGGCAGTGTGGGGTAATTCTTCTGCTTCTTCTGTGGTCCATTTGCAAATATTCAGTCAGTCCAAATGTCTCATCTTGCTTGGACTGGACTTTGCAAACACTTGCCTGCTAGTGAAAAAGAGCAAAGATAACTGAACAACAGAGAATTCCCTCGGGGAAAAGTAGTGGTGGAGAAGAGACCAAACCTAAAGCTCATTTATAGACCATTTCTGTACTTCAGCCACAAGGTCTGCACTTGAGGATTTATTGAGATGAGACACACACTTCGGCTTTAATGATATATGTGGAGGAGCATAGCACTGTATTCCAAAGCCTTTATGATTTCTGTGGAGGTCTTATTTCTGGAAATGTTACTGCAAGGTTGAAGGACACAGTGTTGGGCAAGTCAGAGCTGCAGATTTTCACAAGTGACTGACAGAGGGTAAGATTTTGTATTTTCTTGTCAAAAAATGCAGTACTTTAAAAAACTTTAGGTCTTCAGGAAGAATGCTTCCTCCAGGGAACACTTAATTTTGCTGCGGGCTGGCAGGACACGCCCCATTTCTACCCCTTTTCCTGCTCATATTGTCCACTGGAGTGGGGAACAGACTTACACCAGGGAAGCAGACTTACTGCACGGAAGACAGTTCCACACAAAAGGCCTTAGTGGCAGATGAGTTTGCAAAGGACTAACCAGCACTAAAAACTAGGGGGAAAATGGACATTCTCAAATTTGGTTTTTCTGTTCCAAATCTTATTCCGTCGCATGTTGATGATTTGTTCAACAGTTGATGATCAGATAAGAGTGGTAAAGTTTCCTCCTCACTTGAGGAGAGTTTGGTGAAACTTTGTTTCTATGTTCAGTATTAAAATCTCTCAAATATCAGACTGCTGATCTCTGTCAGCCTTTAAAGGTTGACCCAAATTATGTCTACCAATCTGCAGGAGAATGGTAAACATCTTCTCATCAGTAACTACTGTTACTGAAATAAACCCCCAGCACTGGATACCAGATAAAAATGCACTGAGTGATTAATTGATTCAATTTACAGGATGTATAAAACCAGTTTGATCATGGGATTATTAAATATTACAAGAGTGGCATTTGCCTCTCTTGTACATTTTAGGTATATGTGCCTGTTTCAGTGAGGAATAGGCAGATTCACTTCTTAAGTAGGAAAAAATTGCCTCCTTCTGCTGTATATGGCATAAAACATAAAATATATTTGCTTCCATTTCCTGCACTGCAGGAACCTGAGCAAGAACTTTTTATGTTGTTCAACTCAAGAATAAGCATCTTATGTTTATACACATCCTAATCTTTAATTAATTCAATAAAAACCATTGACATTAAAATTTAAGTATCCTATGAGTGTTAAAATGAAGGTGAATAGTCATCTTGAGTAGCTCGTTTCAAATCCAATCTTAATGAGCCAAATACTGTTAGCAGACCTTATACTGATTTTTGGTTTTTTGAATTTTATTCTCACACGGCTGAAATAATTCTCACACTGCTGAAACAGTACATATATTCAGTAGAATAAATAAACTTTTAATGACATCTAAAGCCTCCATAGATCTTGTGAAACAATATTCAAGCACATTTAGCTTTATATTGCCACAGCTAAACTTATACCTGAATGGAAGCAGGTGATGAGACAACAGAGAAATATAATTGCTGCCACTGAGAAAGTGTTTAAGATACAAACATGGTAAGTGAAATAGTTTTGACAGATAGGAAAAATGAAATGTGGATCTACCATCAGGAAAGATAAAATATACAGTAAACAACATTTTGAGAATAGTAGAATGTAATAATCAAGTTTTAATGTGGTCTATTTGCACATTTTTCATTCTTATTTTTATTACAGACTTGCTTATGACTTAGCTTCCAGGCTATTCTTCTTCAAAATCCAGACAAACCACTTCAGAGTATTTTATAATAAATATGTCTGGGAAAAGTCTTCTGTGAACAAGTTCGTTTAAAAATATTCTTCACCAAGTATATTTGTTTTGGTTGGTTTTTACTCGTCACTTCTCAAAGCCCTGAGGAGTTCTTTAACACTTTTTTAGCTAGTGCATTTTCTCTTTCAGCAATTCATTTCTTTGTGACATAGGTATGTGTGTTTGTGGGAGTGTGCAGAGGATAAATTCTATGCACCAAAAACACTTTAAAAAGAGAAGCAAAAAGTTAATCAATTCAAATGTTCAATAGAAATGAAAAAAATTAATGCCACCCTTCCTAAAAATGTGCAATGAAAACTCAATGAATTTGCATGTAGAGATATGTTTTCTCTCTTTTTTTACTTTACCGCCACTAGTTTATAACACATCTTCTTTCTTCAGATCTATCCACAGAAGCCTTTTTCAAGTCTCATTATTTGCTTTTTATCCCCTACTTGCTCAATGAATCCCATCCAATCTTTATCTAATCTTTATGCTCTACCCCACTCTTTTCTTGGTTCTGGGACATCAGTCCTCATCTCCTGTCTACCTCCTATTCCTCCAGTTCAACAGTAAATATTTCTCTTATATCTGTCACTGTTTCTGTCCTAGGATTTCATCCCTCCAGATTATTTCTTATTATATCCTTCCTGCTTAACAAAACATTGCCAAACATTCCTGATGCTCCTGCCCCATCTCTTTCAGCTTCTCCTCCTACCTCTGTGACCAGGTACCCCCTCAGTTGTTGTGTCTTGACTTCTGCAAGTCTATCACTTGTCCCATCTTCACCTTAATAGCAACATTTCCTGCCAGGATTGTCCAGGGTACATGGAGAACTTGGAGCTTGGAGCAGACATGTGGGACAGAATGGAAAGCAAGACTTTACAATTGGTCTTGTGGAGCAGCCTTTATAACAGGAAATGGGGCAGAAATTGTATATTTATAAATTAATTTTTATAAATATTTTACTATAATGTTTCGATTGCCTCCATTTTCTTGCTGCTTGGAATAACATCACGCTGTATGTGTGCTCACTGGTTAAAAAAGAGATGGATGTTTTTGAAGGGATTTGAAATGCAGGTTGAGCACATAGGTATGTACACACAAATATGTGCATGTGCTTAGGTTAACCCTGATTTATTATCTTAAGGAAGAATTCAGTGGTTTAGATGTGAGTTTTTATGATTCATTCACAGGCTTTTTATTTATTCATGTAGTTTTACTCTACACCCTTAAGCTATCCCAGATATTTTATATGACAGTACTTAATTGTGTTCATCCACCAGAAATGCTGATTGAAAATTAAAATGTTCCTACTCATTTCTTTCTGGGGATTTGCACATTGAAGATTAATAGATTCATTTTTATTACGTACATGAAAGAAACAGGACTTGATAAGATGGTGAAATCATTAAATCGATAGTTTCATAACTAGAAAGTCTACCTGAAACAGTGAGTTTGAACTTTGATGGATGTTCCACTTCAGCCATGATCAGCTCACTAGCAGTCCTAGTACTTGAGCTTTATCTTCATTATTGGTTTAATGAACTGAAAAAAAAAGAGGACCGAGCTAAGTGCATGTAAACCTTCCATGAAAGTATGCTGAAACTCATTATAAGTGAGGTAAATTCATTAAGCAGGGGGTAAACTGCCTTTCACAGCAGATGAGGTCCATTTCTGCATTTTCCTGGGAAAGGAAGAATGGAGGAGAAATGAGGGATCCCACAACATAGCTCATTGGAAGAGTAGGTGAAGGATGTTTTCATTTCAGCATATCCCACTGCAATATGTTGGTGCCTATCTAGCGAAGTGAACAGATGGCCAGGCTGTCCTTTGTCCTCTTTCTCCTGTCCTGAGGCTGGCCTCAAGGAGTGGTGGCAGCAGTCTCTTTCTTATTGCCTATCCCCTCCAGCTCCTCTCTGGAGAGGTGAGGTTTGCACTCCCTTTCCTTACAGAAGCAGACCAAGGGGTTTGAGGGGCAAAGCCAGAGCTGAAACCCCTCGAGAAGAAAAGTCCTTTCAGGGTGTGAGTGCCCTACTCTTGCCCTGGGCTACCTGACAGCAAGCACTCCTCTGCTGCTGTCATCCTCCATGAGGTAAAGAAGGGAAGAGAAAAATTAGACTGGGCCTGAGGTCCGTAGGCCTCCCTGTTTTATCCTGGCTAAGGGAAATCACATCCCATTTTCAGTCTCAAAGAGAAATATTCATCCACCTTTCTTTCTCTGCCAAAGCTCAAGGGGACAAGCTATGACTGGGAGGGAAGACTAGAGAGGCACTGCCTAGAAGGCAAGTATATCAAAGAAATATGGTCTAAATTCATGATTTACTGAATATCTGGGGTCCTCTGAGCACCTTGATGTGGCATTTCCACTTTGTGCTATAACCCATCCTGTTCATAGAAGGTCAGACTGGGGGAAAGGAGAAATATTTGTTATGGCTTTACATTTAACCCTGGGGACAGCATGCCTTGGACCTTGAAAGGCAACAGTAGATTTTTTGCTTTTGCACTAACCCTCTCCTAGCTGGGAAATTAATGTTGGGTACCTTCAGCTGCTAATGAATCTATTTCTGCCTGAAATAAAAGGAAAAGGAGGTAATGGCCAATTTTTCTGGGCAAATGCCAGTCTAAAGGCTGGGTTCAGTATGTTGGGTATGCAATAAATGCTTGTGAAACACTTACCCTGGAAATAAATTCGCTCCCAGACATCATGTGTTTGCAAGTGTTTCAGTGCCTCACATTCTGAGACACAGGCATGTACCATCTTCTTGTGCCAAACCAGAAATATTGGTAGATAAATAGAAAGGATCATGGTTTTTTTTGGATTTCTTTAGCCCAGTTGCATAATATTAATTATTACAGTCTTACATTAAGAGATTTTTTAAGAAGAAATATACTTTGTTCATGAGATTAGGTTAATATGTATGAAATGTCTTTTTTTTGCTGCAATGTGTTCTCCTGCTGGCCACAAGCAAATAAAATTGGGAAGAGGAAACCCCCTTCTGATTTATAGGATCAAAATAGAGAACAATGTGGAAAACTGAATATGTTTTCAGATTTTATGGTTTGTCCCTTACTCCAGCACTGGGACTAGAAGAGCTGCACCACATAGAAGTGAAGAAATGGGTTTGGTGGCTTCATTAGGAATTGCACCCAACTACACAGAGTGAGTATGACACCTAATTGCAAGTGTTAAATGTTTTAGAATTCAGTGCATCACTCTTCTCTCTAAACACGTACATCATAGCCATGAAAAAGTGATGTTAGTCATAAGTTCAAGCCTCGTGCCCAACATTCCCCAACTGGCAAGCCTTTAATTACATTAACATTCACATTTGCTTGCTCCCATGTTCCTAAAATGAAGATTAATTTTCATCATGTCAAAGTTCTGAATGTCATAGGATCTCTGCAGTCATCATTCACAATACTTGCCAGGAAGCAATAGTGAAAGCAATTCCAGCTGTTGGTAAGGAAGGCTGGAGGTTGATGAGGACTAATTACACAATCATTTGAGAAGAAATATGTAGTGCTAACCCACTCCTTGATATGTATAACTTTGTTAATGCCTTGCTTAAATTTTGAAGTAGCAATGTGATTTCTACAATTTGCAATGCATGCTTTGTTCCTAGTTAGTGTCTGTAGGCAGTAGAATTGTTGGGGACATATAGTAGGTAGAGATGGTAAGTTGCTATAAATTGAAAAAAATATTTGAAAGTTCTGAGTTACGAGTAAGATGGTGTTCTGTGTTATAATTTGGGTGGAGGGGCATTCATGATTTATGTTAGCAATAAAGAAAAGAACTTATAATAATGTAGCTGCTTTATTAATGTAGTTATTAATTTATTCTTTATTACGCATATGAAGAGAGACGAATTATCTCATAAACATCCTTTCCTAAAAACTGTGCACTAAGCAAATGGCAAACAAGGCTGTGGTTGCAGCAGCAGGTAGGAATAGGAAAATTGTGGTTGTGGATTCTGCATTGCTGTTATGGCTTTCAACCTTTTTATTTGACTGCAGCTGCTTTCCTGTTTCTCCTTGTGTCTGGTAGAAGATGTATTACAGCAAAGCTTAGCAAGCTCCTGAAGCTGAAGTGACAGCAGAAGAGCAGGACAGGTAACAGAAAGCTTAACAACTTCTACAACAGCTCCACACGTTGGGGCACAAAAAGCATCTGAGCTGCTGATGCTCAGACTTCTTCCCTGGTGAAATCCTTCTGGAATATGGGTAGTTGGGGGTTTTTGAGAGGTTTTTTGTCTGTTTGTTTGGGGTTTTTTGTTGATTTTGGGGTTTGTTTGTTTGTGTTTGGTTTTGTTTTTGTTTGGTTTTGTTTTTGGTTTTGAAGGCTTTTGTGATGTCTTAAACACCCAATCTTTCCATGAGGAGAGGGCTAAAGAGGTCATGTTCTGTCAAGGCTTGGATGTGATTTCAGTTGTTCCAAAGCAAGGTTAGGCAGATAGGAACTGTCCCTGTGGTTGTATGAAAGCTCAAGTAGCCCAGGCAGCCTTCACCCCACTGAATTACTGAATTGGGATAATTCAGTATCTGAATTATGAATTCATTATCCCATGAAACTGCCCTGCACTGGCCTTTGTCCTGAGATGACAGAAAAGCAATTCAGCTACTAAATTACCTCGCCCAGATGTGCTCCAGATGAGGAGAAAGGTGCTGCAGGCCGTTCTCATGGGGCTGCTTGCACACATTAACTGAGTCCCTTGTGAAGGGAGGGTCATGGTCCCTATGCTTGTTTTGAGTGACCCTTTGCCAGGACTAAACTCCCTCCCACAAGTTCTTTCCCCTGGGGGGTGAATGCTGGGCAGAGATGCCACACAAGGAAGTCAGAAAGCAGCACGCTGAGGAATTGGAAAGACATGGCTCTGGTCTGAAGTTGGGCAGTAGAAGGGCAGAAATTAAATGTGCTTGTGGATTAGCACTTGAGAAGGAGATGGTTTGATTTCCTTCAAATATAATAATTTAACATCACATTTCCTAAGTGTGGCTGAGACTTCACCTACTGTTCTTTCCCACACTGAAAATTTCAAAGGCAAAACCACAAGATAGCTGATTTTGAGACACCAAGCTAAACCAACTCCCATTTATTGAAAGTTGAGTTCAGTGCTAATGTGCTGCTGTTGCACTTTGTTGCTCTGCCATGACATCTTCTGCCTTTGCAGCAGACTCCCACTAGACAATGCAGGAGTGCTCACTGCAGAAAGGAGATCTGTGCTACTCCTGCAGTGCATCACCTACTTTGTGCTATTAGCAGTTTGAAAGCTTCCAGTATGATTCCTCTCTGTATTTGACCAGACAGCAGGGGCTGTTCTCTCAGCCTGGCAGCCTGGCTATTGCTCTGCACCACACAAGTCCCAGTCAGAAGGAATCCCTCCCCTGCCTCCTGTTTTCTTGCCCTTTTACTTGCATTACTGCAAGTCAGGCAGAGGCACCTGAAACCACAAGTGGGAAGAGGGAATAGGACATGATTTTCAACAACAATGAACTCCTAGATCAGATTGAAGTGACATAGAAATGGCACTCTCCAGAGCAATACAAAGTTATTCCCAGACCCTTAGCAGAAGTGGTCCATTGAGGTCTGACTTTTTTTTCCAGGGAGGTCACATCCGAACAACATGAAATTAAGTTTTTATCTTTCCATTAGTGGTAAAAAGCTGGTTTATGACTGATTCACAAACTGTCTTTTATCAAGTATGTTCTGCTCATGCCTAACCAAAGTACCCAGTGTTTGATTGCCTCCACAGCACTGCAGATCCTGTTACTCTCAGGCGCTGCTCAGCAGGTGGGTATGAATAGAGTTCTTCCCAGTCCCATCTGAAATTCAACAATTCCCATGCCCAGAGGATTTGCTAGGCCTTCCCTGATCAGAGCTGGCTGTCAAAGACCACTGCTGGACTAAATTACTCTGTGCTGGAAGCAATCTCAGCTGCTGGCTGAGGATAATTTTGTGGTGCTTGCAAGGAGGAGGGGTTTTTATAGGGCAGACACGTATTTTGAACACATGGACAAAGCAGAGAGGGAGATAGTACAAGAGACACCATAAAATCATGTATTTGTTAGTCAATTAAGGAGTAATTGATTACTTTCAAGAAGAGCAATCAAACCATTTTAGGAGCATTTGTTTTCAAATTGCTTGTATCTGGCAATCAGATGGAATAATAGTTCTGTGTGGGGGCATGACTGACAGACTGACTTGCATTACAAGTTGCTGGAATAGCATAAATGTTTAATCTAGGCTTAGTTTACCTATGCTAAAACTGTGAAATAGGTGCTGACTTGTGCAATCAGTGGCAAGCACTACATACTGGTTAGACACAAACCCCCTGTACCTCAGGAGATGCACTGAAACTGAAATGGGTTTTCATTTTCCCCTCATGAAAAGGCAACAGTCTACTTGAGACAGATCTGCCCAGGTTCTCCTACGATTTCCCAGAAATGCACTTATCTCATCCCTGGAGAGTGTTTTAAGGAAATATATTTACTTAAAATGTATGCAAAGGATTTCCAAAATGTAGATAAATTATGAAATGCTCAGTAACACAAACTGGGAGAGATGGTTGCAGTATCTTTTGTATATTTTCTAAGGCATTTGGGATTCAAATACATACCTGGTGAAGTTTGCAGAGGTATCACAGTGAGCTGAAACCTGCAGAAACAAATTACAAGCTATTTAGATATTTCAGAAAATCCTCTTAAATGCATAATCATTTGCATTAGGAACCCAGTGCTTCCAGAAATCTTGCCCACTTCTCATATCTGCAAATGCCTATACAATACAGGAACACAGCTCCAAGGGAAATGAATTTACTGTAAACCAAGTCCTTCTCATAAGTGATTTGGATGAGCAGAATGAGATTTAGAATTTGAACCACTGCTGGTAAATAATTGAGCTCCAGACTTCAGGATAATGAAATGTTTTTGAAATCTTCCAGCCCATCCCTGTTTACAAGAACATTTTCAAAAATTATTTTTATATTTTTAAAAAAATCACTACATCTTTTCCTTTGCAAAAGGATCAATATTACAATAATTGCATAAATGAGACCTTGATGGTGAATGCAAATACAAAGCCACTTAAAGTGATTTTTGCTCCACTTGATTGTATTGGTTTGTTAAATTCATTACTGGTTTGCAATATTTTGGCTTAATTTCTCTCTCTTCAGTTACTGTGGCATCAAAAGGTTCCCCTCCCCTACCACAAAATCATTAGCATTCTCCTAAAACAACCGTTGTACAATCTCTACCCCAAAATTAATGTCTAGTGACAGATAATAGCAAAGAGTAGTTAGTTAGCAATTCTTTTAAATGTGGCTTGGAACACTGACTGCTGAGCCAAGCCTTCAGCTTCTAGGCCTGAAGCCATAGAGATACAGATTTCTTTGCCTCTAACAGCTGGTGAGCACTGTGCAAGACAACTACTGAAGGGATCTTCTTCTTCTGAAAGATTTCTTGCTTGTTATGCTGTGAAGTTGTCAGAAAGGTCTGCAGAATCATAGAATGGTTTGGGTTGGAAGGATCTCAAAGATGTTCTATTACCAGCCCTGTGCTGATGCCTTGAGAAGGCTGACCTGGAACAGAGGCTAGACAGAACTAAGAGAATAAAGTAGGTGTTTATTAAAAGGCCTTTAAGGATACACCTTGGGCAGGACAAGAACCTGGCCAGGGCTACACCCAAGGCAGACCCAAAATGGTCACAAAAACGGATGACCGGTCATGAGGTCTCACACTTTTGTAAGTTTTGGTCCATTTGCATATTGAGATTAATTGTCTAGTTACAGCTTCAGATTATGTAGTCCCATCCTTCTTGTTTCTCTCTTCAGTCCCCCATTGTTTATGCTTTTGGGCCTGAAAACTTGTAACAGATGTCCTTGGTGTCCGTCTGGAAAAGGATTTGTTTTGTCCACCTACTCTGTGAAGAGAGCTTATAACATTTATTATGAGGCTCAGATAGGTTCTACATACCTAGGCAGCATAGAATCTGGAAAACATGAAAACTAAAACCTAAGGCATCACTGCCATAAACATGTCTGCCACTCACTAGAGCACGGTGCTCAAAGCCCCATCCCGTCTGCCTTTGAACACTGCCAAGGATGGGACATCCACAACTTCTCTGGGCAACCTGTCCAGTGTCACCACTGCCAAAGGCTTTGCACAACTCCATGTCATTTGGTTTAGTAACTTAACTAATTGCAATAGGGAATAAAATCCTGGATTTCTCCTGGTCTTTTGTGATGATCCAGGATGGCCCTGAAGCTGAAGGTGGCACTGGGCTGACTCTCTTAGTGAGTTTCAGATCTAGCAGGATCCTCTCTGGTGCTGCAGAGAGTATCAGAAGTGGTGAGTTAATTTGGTGAGGCCCTTTCTGCTCAGCCACCAGCCAAAGCCAAACAAGCATTAAGGGGGATGGACAGCAGAGGCAGATGGTACTGCCTGAGTTAAAGGGACAGCTTTAGCTAGTGTGCCTCTAACACTGGGACTACACCATTCCCAACCCAAACTGGCCTAAGCACAGCAGAAACTGAGGAAAAGTGGGGTACAACACATTCGTGCATTGCATGTTCACCCTAATTGCAGAGGAGACAAGTCCATAGGCCTTTCTTGCTTGTTAGACTTTTAATTTATCATTTCTCATCAAAGGCTCCTCCTACCTGTCAGGTCCTCACTAGTGTTCATACAAAGAATTACTTTAGCCTTGTCTGACAGTAAATATGAGGATGAGATGTTTTTCTGCTGCAGGGATGCCTCAGACTAACCTGTTTGTGTTTACTTGTTTGAAGAAAGGAGGGACCCAATCTTAGCTGAAATGTTGGCCATTTCTAAAAGCAAGACAGAAATTTTGGAAACTTTCTCTAAAAATCTGTCATGTTAGTTCTTGTGGACCAGCTTAGTCCTGTTCACAGTGTTTGAGAGGATTTTTAATGCCTAACCTGCACAGGACTAGAGAAAAACCACTAGGTTTTTTCTAGGTGATAGGATTCTGATGTGGAGAACCACACCACCTGCATGGAACATGCCAGCAATGGTGTCACATAAGGCTTCCATCTAGAAGGTGACTTTGTGCTGTTCAGCATGACTTCACTTCTTGGCTAACTCTCCAGTTTTGCTTTGCTCTTTGATTAATGCTAAGCCATAATGACTGGTGTCTGGCTTTTTCCTCTTAGTCTTGCTTTTGCTGACTAAATGTCCAGAAGAAATGTTTCCTCCTTATTTTACCTTACTGCATTATACTCAGCCAGATGTCCTGGTTTCAGCTGGGATAGAGTTAATTTTTTTCCTCAGCAGTAGCTGCCTCAGAGCTGTGTCTTGGGTTTAGCATGAGAATAATATTGGTAGCACATTGATAACTTCTTTGTTGCTTAGCAGTGCTTAGCCTGAGTCAAGGACTATTCAGCATTCCATGGTCAGCCAGTGAGGAGGTGCACAAGAAGTTGGGAGGAACTACTTCTGATGATGGCTGATCCAAATTTCCAGAGGGATATTCTATACCATAGGACATCATTCCCAGTATATAAACTGAGGGGGTACTTGGAGGGGCTGATCATTGCTGGGGGACAGGGTCTGGCATCAGTCAGCACGTGGTAAGCAACAGTATCATGCATCAGCTGTGCTTCTTGGGGTTTATTCCTCTCTCTTCTTGTTACCTCTGTTTTCATGACATTATGATGATGATGATGAGGGTGATGATTTTTTTTTTTCATTTATTAAACTGGGTTCTTATCTCAGCTCACAGGGTTTATCCCTTTTCAAAAAAATTCTCTTCCCCATCCTACTGGAAAAAGAGCAGGGGTGGGGAATGAGAGAGCATGTTCTTAGTTGCCAGCTGGGGTTAAACTATTTAAAGTCTGATATCAGCTCAATACCTTTCCTAGAAGTCATAGAAGTGTCACTCAAGAGAGAACTGGTGGGTAAAAGTCTAGTGACACCCCATTCTAAAGTGTTGTAGACAGGGCATTTCACAGTGAGATGCCTTTGTAGTCTTTGTGCAATGCGGGTAAGTTACTCCTCTGCCTGCCTAGGTAATGGCAGCTTTGAAGTAATACAGCCCTCTCAAGGGAGACAGAAGTTTGTTTCTCTTATTTTAGTACAAATTTCCAATGTAAGTATGTTTTGTTTAGTGTAAAGTTTAACTTTTTTTTTTTTTTTTGAAGAGAAGAGATTGACACATCTTCACACCATCAAGCCTATATCTGAATTTTGTCGTGCTGAGGCTTCGTGGCACTGAAGTGTATTATCTGAATCTTGAAGATAAAAACTTGATAAAAAAAGGCAGCCTGTAGTGTAGGAAGGACACAGAAATGGAGAGTAAGAGTTGGAAAGTTACACAATAAAGAACTTTAATTTCAAAATCTCAGCTGACCTCATAGAGTGATACCATACTGCACTACTTAAAATAGTTTGCACAGAACAGGGGAGAAAATCTGATGTAAAATCCATTGTCAGTAAAGGGTTACCCTTAAAACTGTATTTTAAACTTGATTTCTGAGATAATTGCAAAACTAAAAGCGTCTATTTTTAATAGCATTCCTCCTACCAAAGAAATCCCTAAAGAATGGAAAGTAGTACCTGTTTATAGGCAAGATTGGTGCTTTTTGCAGTTATGCTGCATGCAAAAACTGCTACATAAAGATTACTCATGTCTCAGGAATTGATACCTATTTGCAATGCCTCTGTGGCCTCTGAAGGTCTCCAAAGAGACACAAAGCATTACAGCAGAATTACCAAAATGCCCTCAAATTTCTCGGCATGAGAGAAAGAAAAATATTAGATTATTCTCTGCTATGTCTGACTTATAACTTATCAGACAATAGTACGTGATTTTATTATGAAGTGCTGATTGTGAGCCAATCAAGCTGTATTATGCTGTACTGGGTGCTGGCATGTATAAGAAACTGCAGAAAAGATTCAGGATAAAGGAATGCAAACAGACATGCAAAAACAAGAGAGAAAGAGCAACGGAGCACAGAGAAACAAAATATATACAGCAGCAATTTCTAGGAATCTGCCCATCCTACAGACTTTGTAAGAGAGAATATCTTGCCACCTGTGAGGCCTGAGCCAGTGCATGTCTCTGGGTCACACTGAAAGCTGTGGCATTAAAAATCAGGCACTAGATGATTCTGTTTTTTCTATTAAGATGTAATTTTGTCAGTTAAAAGAAAACCAACCTAACCTGATTTTCCTGGGCACCTGCTGTTTTCATGGCCAGTGGCATCCTGACCTGTATCAGAAGCAGCAGGACCAGGGAAATGATTCTTCCCCTGTACTCAGCACTCAAATCCTGTCTTCTGGTTTGGGCCCTTCCCTGCAGGAAAAACATTGAAGTGCCAGAGTGTGTCCAGGGAAAGGCAACAAAGATGCTGAAGGGTCTGGAGCACATGTCTGATGGAGGTGGCTGAGGGAGTTGGGGTTCTTCAGCCTGGAGAAAAGGAAGATCAAGGGGACCTTATTGCTCTATAACTACCTGAAAGAAGGTTGTGGTCAGGTGGGGATCAGTCTCTTCTCTCCTATCTCAAGTGAAAGGATGAGAGGAAGTGGCCTCAAGTTGTGGCAGAACAGGTTTAGAATAAATATTAAGGAAAAATTCTTCACAGGAGAGTTTCTCAAGCATTGGCACAGGCTGCCCAAGGAAGAGGTTGAGTGACCATCCCTGGAGGTGTTTAGAAGGCATGTAGATATGGCACCAAGGAACATGGTACAGTGACATGGACTTGGCAGAACTGGGTTAATGGTTGAACTTGATGACTTTAGAAATCTCTTCCAAACTCAACAATTCTATTATTCCTCTGCACTAGGATTCATGTTGGAGGTGAATGCAAGGTGGAATGATGCCCAGCCACCGCCCCAGGAGCTACTGTATGCCAGCTAAGGCAGCAGAACAGTAAGCACCTCTGCCCCCATCTGCTGCAGTTTGTTGCTAAAAATATGTGAACAAGCTGAAATCAGGAGTGGTTTTGAACCGCTGGAGCTCAGGGAAAGTGGCACTGCCTCTGTCACTGGGACAGTAATGTCTAGTGGTGGTACCAATACAGCATTAAATCACAATGATCAGAAGGCAGAACCTTAATTTTCATGTGTTATACAACACAGGCACTGGGCTGAGCCCCACAGAGATCATTAGGACTGACCAGGTTGGGGTCAGGGTATGAGAAGAACACCCCAAGGTATTGTAACTAGGTTGGAAACCAAACCCCTCAGGACAGGAGCACACTGACACACACATATATTCTCCTTGCATGCTATGTGGATGTGCTGGCTTTGCCAATGAACTCTGGTCGGGAAGCCCATGCCAAGGGAAAGCAGGCAGACACAGCACAGGTTACCTGGCTGAGTGGCAAGTGCTATGCTGCTCCTGAAAGTGCCCTGCAGTCCTGTAGCAACTTCTGTTCATTTTGTTCATTTACTCTGTATTAGGCTATTAAAGTAGTGCTGCTGCCTGTAAGCAGCTGTGTATTACCACACAGATAACCTCTGAGTGTAGCTGGCATAGCAACAGAGCAGTCAGCAGGATACAGCAACAGCTGCAACAGATTAGAGAGACAGACAAGAGGGAACTGTGCTGAAGTCTTGGTTTCTTCTCCATTAGGTGCTCTAGGCAGCCACAACCCTCACAGCAAATGTGGCTGTGCTACTTGCCCTATATTTCTCCAAAACCACAAGCTGATTTTAAAGCCAGCATTTGGGAAACAACTTGTGCTCATGTGAGATTGAAAGAAACAGTAGTTTGTGCATTCGTGAATAGCAATGGCAGAGGAAAGGGTGCATGTATGCTCTGAACTGTCTTTTTCTTTTTCTTACTCTAACAGATATTAATAATTCTCTACTTGGGAAAACAAAGGAGCAAACTCTCCCAAACTGCATAGCATGGCAGTTCTAGAAGAATACTGTCTTCATGGATGGTTCTTGAACAACCCCTGGAGAACTGCGTGAGAGAGGCAGTTCTTGCAGTATATCTGAGGACAGGGTGGGAAACCTCACAAAAGATGCACTGTGCCCCCTTGATTGTGATGTGCAAAGTCTCATGGGGCTTCAGACCCTTACACCAGTGGGGTGGTCACAAATATTCTCAGCATGAAGCTGCTTATCTGTGGAGCTGTTCAATCTCTTAGTCAGCAGCACTGAAATGCTGCTTCTGCAGTCAGCTCCAAAGTGAGATTAGCAATCTGGTATGTATTGTATCCAGATGCTTTAGCACAAACTCCTCTTTTCTGTCTTCTGAAGAGGAGAGCTGAATGGAGTTACTTCATGGCACATTTTTCTGAGCTAAGAATTACCTTCAGCTTTGTTACTTTGACATTGAGTCTTTCTCTTGTGTGAGACATTTTCCAGCAACAAACAGCCAAGTGCTCCCTATGCATGAAGAAAGTAGGGCTGTGTTCCTTCCACCTACAAGCCCAAATGATTTTCATTTAATGATTCTAGGTGGACCTTAAAACAAGGACAATTTTGGAGGTAAAAATCAGCGTACAACTTCTGTTATGAAGACAGGCAAATCTCTAGCTGAATTATTTTATCATCCACAGAATATATCAATTTCTTGCAGCACAATATCTCCATCAGGGAAGAGATCTGAGGTCAACTCAGCTTAACCAGGCTGTCTTTGCCCTGGAAGCAACCGAATGGTGGTAATTCATCTCCAGCTGCTGTGGTGGAAACAAGGAGTCCTTTCATAACCTGCAGAGCTTTGCACATATATCTTCTACATATGCCTGACTCTCCTTTAGAGTCAGGTTTCTTTATATTGCTGCAATTTCCTTGCAGAGAACTTAAATTTCACTTTTAAGGTAGTACTGAGCTGCCAGAGAGGCCCCGGAGATTGGTAGCAACAGGACCAAAAGCTAAACGTGACCTTTGCAGAACCTAATTTATGAGAACCTCTCTGCCTCTGAGGAGAGACTTGCATGCCTGTTCTTCCTATACTGTTGAGTTACTAGCACTAGTTACTGGCCTGACTGGGGCGCTGGAAGTCACCTGCAATCAGCCAAATTTTCATCCTACTGCAGCAGTCAAGTGAGGCAATGCCTTAGGCACTTATCAAGGGCTACAGGGCAGAAGCTCCATCCACCATCTAAAACATTATTATGGAGGAAGATGCCACCTTATATCCATGTCTTATTAAAGAAAACTCGGACAGAGTAGAAGTTTCTCAATGGTAAGGTTTTGTTTGGTTTGGAATGTTTGCTTATTTTTGCAGCTTCTGCATAAAATCCAGTGGCAGCCTTGAGATTCCTCATGAATCAAAGGCACCTTCTCAGCTGAATGCCCCATTGACACTACAGACATTTGCATCCTCCCTGTTCTGATTAAACTCTTTTCCAGCAAGATGGCACAGCTTCCACAGGGAGATGCACCCTGCTGACTTGTTGGAAGCTGAATCTCCAACAGCAGTTGTCCCACTGCTAAGAAAACACTGCACCTTTGAAGGGTCTAGGGACATGGAAACTGAGAGCGCAACAGCTGCCATCACTGTTCCAAATGTCAGCAGCTGGACCTTGTTCTGTGCCCTGTCCCATCAGTCCAGCAGGCTCAGGCAATGATTACTGCAGGCAGCTTACCCCTTTCCATGGACAGAAGTGCCCTCATCTCCTGAATTGTACTGAGTTGTACAAAGCACATATTTGAGTTGTGCAAAGCACATGATCACTTAGCCCAGCTGGGAGAGGGACCACTTATTGCATGGGACAATGCCCAGCAATGTGCAGGTTTTCAGTCAGTCACAGTGGATCTAGGCACCTTTAAGGCAGTGACAGTCAAGCTGTGAGAGATATCATTCTGTCTGTTGCTGGAATTTTGCTGAAGCCTAAGTCTATTTTCATTTGTTGGATAAACTGCAAACCCAGTCCCACCAAAAGAACTGCAAACCCCGTCCATGCTCCATTTTGGACAAGCATGTATCAAAACACTGTCTTGTGAGTAGTCAGAATTTTAAGTGAAATGTCTTCACAAAAGACGAGTGAGTGGCAGACTGCATGCCTATGTACCAAAGCAGTGGAAGTGCCCTGTAGGCATAGCTTAAAAAGAGCTACACCACTTGCCCTCCACCAAATAATTGCTGAATGCACATAATCAGGTATTCTTCATTTTCTGTTGTGAGATTTCCCTGGTTTAATTTTATCTTTGCTGTTGAAACCTATTAAAAGAAAATGATGGAGCAAGCAACTGGAACTTATAGGTGCAATGTTCACTTGTTTCCATAATCACAAGAAAATAAAGTCAGATGGATCATGTAATTGAAAAATTTAGAAAATTTGAGCACCATCTCAAGCAATGTTTGCCTAATGAACGTAAGACACTGTTGATAACAATATTTCTTGTTGCTGGTACTTTATCATGTGATGGGGACTGCATTATGTAGCTCTAATTCTGGTTTGTGTTTTTTAATATACTTTAAGTGAAGAAAAGAAGATCTCAGAGCTCTTAATGAGTGTACTTTTTGCTAATAGGTAGAAGGAAGGGGAAGGAAATAGCTTTGGGAAAAAGAAAAAAAAATTAACATCTTTTATTAGAATAGGAAGAGAGTAAGGGGGTCTTTCATGGAATGATATATTTGGACCTTCCATGTCCTTTTCCACCAGTCACACAGATCTCTGTGTAACCAACCCAGCTGCACAAGAAAAGCACTCCCAGTCTTGAAATCCAGTTTCAAATACTTATTAGTGAGAACATATTCAGGGACTGTTGCTTTTCAAAAGGCAGTCTTACATATATTTTCACAATTGTATCATCTTTTGGTAATACTCCTGCAGACCTAGGGCTCTCATATGAATGCAGATGTCCGAGGACATTTTCATGCATAAAGTATGCATAAGCTTCTAATTTATGCCTTTGGGTTGATATAAGTGAGAAACTGAAGCAAAAAATCTTTGTTTGAATTTCTTAATAAGGTTCAGAGGGATTTTAGTTATAAATGGCATTGTGAATGTAAAACAAAAAAAACCCAAAACTTGTTCTTTTTGAGGAGCTTCTTTGTCACTGGTATGAACTGTACCACAGGGGGTAGATACACAGAAGTGGAAAATTCATAGTACATTGCCCTCTCTGCTGGAACTATTGTTTTTCATTATATAAATAACTGAAATGAAATGTTGAAGGATGGGGTGAGTAGAGAAGGATATCTTTTTCTTTTAATGTAATCCTTTTTCCTCTAGTGCCTGTTACACATCAAAACTATGTAGGTTAAAATCCTTTCTGAATCTTTTCCCAGAAACATCAATGAGAACTTGCTTTTAAGTGCTTTGGCCACCCCAGCTGTGGAATAAAGCAGAAGTTTGCTGCAATTCATATGCTCTAACTTCTTATGCTAATTAATCCCAACCCCAAACAAAGCTGAGGGGAGAGGGAGGGGGAGAAGCAATGAGATAATAGAACTAATGCTTATGTAATTAGGGAAGAATATTCCTCAGTGGTTAGCAGGGTGAGCATACAGCTCGTTTTTATCTCCTCTGCATGTCCCTTTTTGCTTCTCTGTTTTATCTATCTTCTCATTTCTTCCAGGAATCCTGGATGGAGGAGCAAAGCACAAGGTAAACCCTATGCCCCTATAGGAATACTTCATTATGCTTATGGTATGGGAGGATACATGCATATCTCAGTCAGGAAACTCCTAGCCACAAAGCTGTTTTGATACAAATAAATGTGTGAATGATCAAACCCAACCATGTCTGTGAGTCTTCCCTGGGAAGGAAAAATGAAATGCCTGTATTTACTGTATTTTTTCACTTTTACAGACCCAAGTGACCCTGAAGGTGAAATCACAAGTGACAGCACAAGCCTAGGAGATCAAACTAATGTTCCCATACCTCAGGGAGACTCCTCAACACCCTGTCTTCATGGTAATCCCATCCTGATCTCCTTCCTTCCTCCACCCTTTATGTAGGCATTTAAGGGTGTTTAGGTAGCTTATGAACACTCAGGCGATAAAATATAACTGTAAAAGCTTTCTATACTGGGATTGTTACAGTTCTTTCTCATTGTAAACTTATCCAAGGCACTGTATCTTGTGTAATATATCTCACCTGGTTAAAAAATGTGGTGACACCCTGTGGGAATGAAGGGCCACTTGTCTTAAGGATGTAGGAAACCTGGACACCAGAATTTAAAATAAATCATAGTAGAAGTGTGTAGCAATTTGAATTTTGAGTACTTCCTTTTGAATCAGACAATCCAAGACAGAAATCTAATCAGGCTTTCTTGATGCTGTGTAGCCAGGATACACTCTAACTGGAAAGGCCCTACCCTAAAAACTCCAGTGCAGACTCAGTGTCCTCGGCCCGTGAGGGTGGTGCCTGGAGCACAGGATCCCAACCACAGCTACTGGCACTGCAGCACAGCACTTGAAAACGAATTGGAGCAGGTCTCTTCTGCATAGCTCTGCTCAGCCCTGATGTGCTACCCCCATCACAGCAGATGGAAACAAGAACTAATGCTGAATTGAAGAAGCAAGTGGAGAGAAGTGATTTTTGCTGTGCAATTTTTGGGAGCACAGCACACCTTGTTTCTTCTATCTTGCAAGTGACAGACAAGACATTTTCAAATATAATGGACTTCAAATGTCAGGTGTCATCAAGAGTGAGACTGTGAATGCAAATGAACTGTTGTGATAAGTGCAATCTAAATACCAAAACCAAATTACAGCTTCCCTGTCATGGCAGTTCTGCTGTGTGAGGGGAAAGCAGCACAAAATCCTGGGATGTGAGCAGAGGATGTGCATTTTCTCACTGTATTTGGGGCACAGGCACCTCTTGAATCCTGAGGTGATTAACCAAGAAATGAGGGAAAGCTGTGACAAAAAGTGCAGGGCAGTTGAACTGGATACAAAAAAAAAAAACCCAAGAAACTTTCTGATGTTTTCTTTTATTACTGCTTCTGTCTTCCATCTGAAGGACAAATAGGCGGTTCCAAATCTTGTAAGAGGAGGTCTGCTAGAGAAGAAAGCTATCTGGTCCTTCATGTCTGTCCTGGTTTAGAGCAAATTTGGGAGGAAACTTTCGAAGGGGCCTCTCTAGAAAGCAGATTCAAGTGGCCTCTCCCCATATTGGTTTGGAGAAGAGTGGAAAAAAAACTGTTTATTTAACAAGCAAAGTAGTCACAAGCATAAAAAAATGAATAATATTAAACAATAAAACCTCTCACTGTTCTGAAGAGATGGCAAATTTAGAAAGTCCTTGTCTTGGGGTGTAGCGCGGCTCACTCAGTCTCTTATCAGTCCCTCCAGTGCTGCAAAATGCCATCCTGGGCCCTGGTGGGCCACAGGTGTGAGATCCCAGTGCTCTTCTGGGTTTTCAGTCCAGAGCAGGCTGATCAGTTCCAAGAAAAATAAAAGTTCCATAGTCCAAGGAACTTCTCTGCCTCAGCTAACTAAAATCTAACTAAAAGCAAAGGAGATGTCTGTCCTGCTGTCTGTCCGTGCTGCAGATAACACAGTCCATGAGAAGAATGCAGGGGAGCAAGGGCAGTCTCTGCAAACAAACTGCACGCTTCTTTTTTTCCCCCCCTTCACTCTCTGAACCAGTCTTAAAGGTGCAGAATTTAATATCCAGCATAAACAGAACACTAAGTCACCCTAGGACAATATCCAGTCTATTCCCTGGTATCTGCCTATTTCTTTTGGGCATCACTGAATTACTCAAATTGTGATCTGGAGACCTACCTTCTCCTCTACTACCAATCTGAAATTACTAGTACTTTATTTTACTTTAGAAAGACAATCTTTCACGAGAGCTGCGATGAAGATTTTAAATTATTCAACCACTCTATGCAAATAATAACTAATTTTTGCAATGCCCTGGTGAGATAGGCAATTACATGTTATCCTTTCTGACAGGCAGAGACATCAAGTTTGAATTGGACCTAGACCAGAGGAGATTTTTGAACTCAGTTTTCCTGGGCTGAGGTGAAATTTTGAAAAAAGCTCTAGTTTGATCAGATGCAGGTTTTCGTTTTCCATTTTTGTCTGATCAAGACACCAGGCTTGGAAGAATATCCCTTGGCTGAGTTGCCAGAATATGTTCATAAATGATTCACTTGAACCTTTTGCAGTCAAAAATGACACTGAGAGTACCATGGAAATGAATTTTTGAGGGTAGATGAGTCACCTAGGTTTCATTGCAAGTAATGACAAAAGCTGGTTCTGTTACTCACATGAGTTTTATCATCATTGCCTAAAATGCTTTTGCTGTATAGTGATCTGGCTGGATTGCTCCAGCTACCTTTCCAGTTTAGGGTCCTGTCACAGCTGAGGAAGTGTGGTTTGGTTGTGCTAAAACTGTGTAAACCTAAACAGCACCCATGTTAGGTGTCAGCCCTCAGTAATCCAGAACTGGCTTGTGGTCTGAAACAGGTTTTGTATCTCTCCCAGAATCTGCCACCTACAACAGCTCAATTATCTTAGGAATGACTCACTGAGTTCTTGTGGCAGTGAGCTCCTGTCCTAATTAAGGGAATAACCACCTGAGCTCCTTCCTTGCACAGCTTTCCTGCTCCCCTTTTATCTTCTCTCTGCCATTCCGTAACTTACTTCGCTGTGACCTGTCCCCAGCTGTTTGTGCCCATGTTAACCTTCCCCAGTCATCACATTTACATGCTCAACATCACTCTGAACCCACTCGGCATTATTTTAGGTGACCAGAAGGGTGCACAGAGCCCCAGGAGCAGCAATGAGGGTTACAGGGCAGCAGCACTATGAAAAAAGCACTGTTCTTCTCCACAATGACAACTTGCTCAGCTGCTGATCTTTAGGCCACAGGTGGGCTCTCACTGGAGATGTCAGATTGTAGTTGCTGGTGAAGACCATCAGCCATGCTGTTTGATCTCTGAGTACCCTGGGATAGCCACAGGGCTCATCCCTGAGCACATCCTACTCTGACATTCAGTTACAACTATCTACCACTATCCTCTTTAGCTTCACAAAGTTCTGAGGACATATGGAAACTAATGTAACTTGTCCTGCACAGCACAATATCTGGGTCCTGTAAAGTATTCCTAGCCCTAGCCTCACAAGAATTCCAGCACTATAGGACTCTTGAATATTTCTGAAAAACACTATTTGCATTTCTTTACGGAAATTACAGTTTTTATGTGTTTTGAATGTGCATTTTTTTAAAAAACAGTATTTTCTAATGAAGTGATATACAGACTGACAGCAAATCTTTGCCTCAAACACTCTGTAAGAGATGTATCTACCCTGATTTTTTTTAGAGAAGAATATGAGGCACAGCAGGATGAAGTTATTTGATGAAAATCACTCAAGTCTGCTATGATAAATAAGAATTTAAATGAGAACTGTGATACCCTGATTTTCTGATATGCTGTTCTTTAAGTCACTCAGTAGTCATGCCATAGTTCTGTTTGCTTATTTTAAATACAGTGTTTAGAAAGCAAAAATTAACTTCTCTGTTTATGCACGTACAAGTTGGCATGACATGTATCTCCTTAGACTTTAGTTCCATGTTAATACACTTAGAAAACTTCCACTACCTGTTATCTGGTCAGGCATATCACAGGAACTGTGATTTTTGCTACAATACAGGGTAGGATTTATGTTCACAGACTGTGTACAGTTGGACATGCTCTTGCTTTAGCATCTTTCATTCTAGATCTCTAAAATGGAGGATGGAGACTTCCACTCCAGTATAGCAAGGTTTTTTCCCCTATTCTAAAAATACAAACACAATACCGTTTCAGATGACAGTCTTATAAAACAGATCTAAGCCATTCTCTATTTTTGTTCTTTTCATTTCCCATTTTCAAAATGGGATCCAGGATCTGTTTCTGATGCAACTACCAACAAGCCAATGCAGTTAAATATTAATTTTCAAATTCAACAGATCACATGCATGATTATAATAATTCAGGGCTTTAGAAGCATATTGAAGAGAGGATCTTGAGAGAGGCACCACATAGGAGAACAGAACTCATTTATCTGGTTTTGCTGCATCCACCTCAACACAAATGGTGATTTAATAAGCACTCTTTGCTCCGGCTGGCTGGATTCAGTGTTCACCACAGGTGCTATTTACCTCTGAAATGCATGGTGACTACCAATCAGGCTCAGGGAGAGGCACATTTTTTCAATAATTAATTGGTGTCTGAACATGTCAGCAGCTCATGCCATACCTAAGTCTGGTAATGCTAACACTGAAAACAAAGGTTCAGTTCATAAGTTCAGAGGACTTAGCTAAGACAAGCAGGAGCACATCAACCAAATGCATTATTGACAGGTTAGACAAGGGATCATTATCTCTTGGAAGGTGTTTGTCCCCAGTACCGCAGGTTCTTTCTATTAATGAGTTTACTCATCTTGTTTTCAAAAGCATTGTCTCACATGTGCTACCAACACCTGGGCATCCCTGTGAGTTCACTTTCTAAAAGAGCTCTCTCTGGACATATGTCCCAGGGCCACCTGTGATATTAGGAGCATCAGATGTGGGGAAGGATTACAGAGTCCTCATTCTCATTGTCAGCAGCTTTTATTCTGGTCAGACGATAAACGGAAAGCAGGACAAAAAATTGCTGTGAGTAATGAGCAGCAAAAAGGGAGAGATCTGAAATATTATGGAAGAGACAGAAATCTCATTTCAAGCAGATTTATAAAAGATAGTTACACTGTTCAAGTTTGATAGGTCCAGGCTTGTGCAGGGGTACCTCAGCAGAATGTGGTATTCTTGTGGCTTTAGCTATTTACACAGATTTAACCTGGCTTGGTCCTGAAAAACTGGGGAGCTTTGCTTTTTCTTTAAAATTTGGGAGTCTGAAATTTCCATTCTGAACAGACTGAGAAGAAAATCACCTTGCTTAGAAAAGAGAACATAGACAAGAGAGTCCAAACAATAACCCAGAAATTACTCTGTGGAGAGAAATCAGCTGAATGTGATGGTCACAGGAGAAAATCTGCCTGATTGAGCAGCTTCTTGGACAAACAGATTTATGGAGAAATAGCTTTGCTTCCCAAATCAAACTACCATGTTTTATATATTTAGCCAAATAACTGCCAGCTTAAAAGGAGAGGTAAGAATTTCAGTTTGTGCCTCATGAATCTCAGGAGAACGCTTTAATCATTAAGTACTGGTTGGTGTGAATCTCAGTTACTTTCACCTCCCAGAATCAATCCTGGGCTTAGTAAGCCTTCTGGATCAATAAACCAAGTTAATTGAACCTTTTCATGGAAAAGTTCTGTTTCACCTTACCAACATTTTCTCTTGGGAAAGACAAAATAGCTCCATATCAGTATCACTTCATATATTGTGCATGAAAATGCTATCTATTTTAGCAGCCTATTTAACTAGAGATGATTTGGGTAGACCACAGTACTTTTTTCCAATTACTTTTTCTGATTTTGCTTAGATGCTATACACAAGGGGTGGCTGAGAAAATCTTTTTGCTATATTTCTCCTCTAGAGAGATTTGTTTTTTCCAACTCTGAGCTGCTGCTGAATTCAGATGAGCATCAAAGCCTAGAAAACACTGAAATTTTGTCATTACAAGAGAAAGATCATCTAGTAAAAAAACCCAGCCTGAAATATAGATAATCTCTCAAAATAACTATGTAGTGGCCTGATGAGTGCACCTGACTTAGCATGGCATTGGAAAATGACAAGCAGGAACAGATAGTGTCATCACTCTGTCATAAGTGACCCTACTTTGTTGCGAGCTCTGTTTTAGCGTGGTTTTGTCACATCAACCAAACAACACACTGGATGCTTTCTAACACAAAAATAAAAGTAAGGACAACCTAAATGTAATGATGGGTCTTGAAGTGGCATTCATCAATAATATGTAGGACACCTGAAAAGATGACTTCCCACCACAAATACAAAGTTTTCCCTTCTATTTATGTTTTTAATTATGGTGACCAGAAGACGGTTCCATGATCTAAAGGAAGATCATGGATCTTCTTGGGCATAATGGGAATAATAGCCGGTGGGTGCAGGTTATAAGAAACATGAGAAAGAAGAGAGGAAAATAACTGAGAAAAATAGTAGAACTTTTTAAGCAGTCAAAGTGCAAGTAGCCCTGGAAGAATAGTAAAAGTAATAAAGAACTGCAGAAATACAGAGATGTAGGCTTTGGAGTAAGCACTAAAATCCTCTTTGTCTAAAGCAGATAAAGTGCTTTAGACAGTAAAGAAGACAGTATTTCACAATATCTTTGCAGCTCTTGGTCTCAGATCTCAGGAGCAGAAGGAAGACATTCATTCACATATAAAATGAATGCAGCTGAAGGGAATGTAGTAAATAAGGAACTACTCAGCCTTGTGGAGGGATTGCTGGTCAGGAACCAAAATAAATTAAAATAGACTATCCACCACCTATGCAAGAATAGAAGTTAGGATTATTTCTTACATAGAAGTCAAGACTCAGATATTTCAACTCTGCAGCTGTGGCAAATGATGCAGAATTCGAATGTGCTGGTAGAAAAACTATTGTCAATTGCCAACCATGTCAAAGCTTTCTGTCTCCCCTTCTCTTTCATGAATTGTTCCTAATTAGACTACATTTCAAATGTGGTTACTATTTAATAAGAATCTTCAAAAGAAAAGAGACCTAAATTGACAAAGATTGTAAAAAAATGCCTAATTTCTTTGGGTTTAATCCTTTGTGACAAATAACCTGATGTTTTCTCAAATTTCATAACTTATTTTAGAAAAGTTAATTGTCTGAGAATGAGTATGTGCAGACAAACAAGAAGACAAAGTTTGGTATAAAGGCACTCACACCCAGTCAAGCTTTCATTCTCAGCCCCTCAGAGAAGGTACATTAGTGCAGGAAAATAAGCAAATCTTATGGTAACCAGAGTCCATTACTGAGCTGTAAGTATTTATCACATGTCCCTTTTTGCACACTTTCTCAATAATGCAAGTGCAGAGCTACCTTCTAACCTTGTATTTGCTCTGGAAAAGATGATGTTTTCAGTGCTCTTGCTGCCCATATAAGAATTGTTTAAATTTCTTCAAGCAGGTGTGGATTATTGACTAAAGTTCACAGAACAGTGAAAAGAAGCCATTTCCCCTGGAGACACTTTGATCAAAGGAAGCCCATGAGATATAATGATTAGGGTCACAGAAGAGGGACAGCTTCTGTCACAGGAACACACCTTAACGCAAGTGGATTTACAAGAATAAGGAGGAGAGGAGAGCAGGAAAAAAGGTAAGGTACATGACAGGAGTTAATTTTAACTGCCAATGTAAGAAGTGGCAGGGAAGAGCAGGACATCCGTGAGAAGTCAGAGAAGCCTGGAACAAACATGGTGAACTGGCAAGGTAGAGAAGAAGACAAGCACAGAAAGTTAATTGAATGCTTTGAAGTTATATTGAATATTAGATAAAGGGAAATTACTCTGTGAGCCTAAAATTATCCACAAAGTGAAATGAAAAAATCAGTGATGGGAAAGGAAAATCCTGATGCAGCTCAAATATCTGAGGAATAAAGAAGGGAAGTCAGTAGAAAAGGCCACAAGTTCCAAAAATTCATGTTCACACATGTTTCTTTGGGTATATTGGGTTTTTTCCTTCTTTCTAAAAAATCTAGATGGGGAGGGCTGTTACTATTTCACAATTCAATGTTTCTAGACTCCACCTTGGCCAAAGGTGCCGGGATCCTCCAGATTCCTGACACTGCTGAGAGCCCCATTGGTGGCACCACGTGGGAAGTTGACGTTTGCACCCCTGCTACCAAAACCTTGACACATAAACCCACCAGTGACTTGCATGGCTACTGTGCACCAGTGCAGCTGATGCAACACTTCCAGAAAACGAGAACTGGAGCCCAGCCAGCAGCAGCTCCACAGCACATGTGCTTTATTAGGTCCTAAGGGCAGTCAAGGTGGCAACTGGGAGGGCTTTGATCACAAGTAAAACAGAAGAAAAGGAGGAAGCAGGTATTACCTCATCTGTATTTGCAGCACTCTGACATTACTGCTTATATAACAATTGGGATAAAATCCAAAAGCATCACAGAGTGCATGTGTGTCACTCTCTGCCCCAAGTGGTGGGGCACAGTAATTAGGATTCTTCAAGCAACTCAAGATTTTGACTTGTTAACTTGGCTTGCAGGGGCAGGCAGTTGAGTGTTAGAGAAATTATGATGGCAAATACAGGAAGAGAAAAACACACATTAGTCATAAGGTAAGACAAATTATGTCTGTCAACTTGACGCTTTTCTTTACTTTCTTAAATATATATGTGTATACATAGATACATAAGTAACCTCTGAAATGCATGCTTAGTTATAATTCAACAATTTGTAAGAAAGTTTCTTCCCTGCATGTTTTATTCCCAAGACAAGAGAAAAGAAGTGGAAACAAAACTGTTCTCAATACAAATCTGATCAGCCCCTTCAGTTTCTTTGTTATGATAATTGGTAATTACAGGGGGAAAAAAAAATCTTCATTTAACATGAAGATTCCTTCAAATGCCTTCCCTACACATGATCTATCACATCCCACTTATGGATGACATCTCTACTGAAGGTTAGACCAGGTCACATGAACTCTCCGAACAGCTACCAGCCACTGCTCTCTGCTCCTCCATTCCCCAGCACCTAGGGAAGCAACCTGGTACTAGGGCAGCACCAAGATCTGGGTGTTTGAAATGGGCAGCTGTGTGAGATACTACATTTCCCTCCCTGTTTCGCCCAGTGGATGGGAATTTACATGGTGTACATTTTGGCTTTGGGCCCAAATCAGAAGCTTAAAGAGGATTAACCTCATTCTGAGCAGAATCACTGCCTAGTCATCCTCTGATTGGGCCAGACAGATCCTTGCTCGCTGAGGATGACTGTGGCTACAGGCATCTGGTGCTGGGTCACTGCACACCCACCCTCATGAACTGAACCTTTCAGCAAAACCTACCCAGCTTCGTGCCCATCTGCTGCACTACACCGGGATGCATCCGGAGAGATGACAGGTGAGCCCCATCCTTCGAAGGCAGCTTCTGTGCATGTCACAGAAACACAGTGTCACAGAGACACAGCACCACAGAATCACAGCACCACAGAATTACAGAATAGTCTGATTGGAAGGGACCCACGAAGATCATCAATTCCAGTGCCAGTACAGGAATCAGGCCATTGATCTTGGTGTTACTAGCACCCCTAAAAGGCACTCAGTTTCTGAGGACTTTTTGACCCGTGCTAGGTTATGGCACTCACACTAATCACCAAACTCAGACTTGGATTTCATAACCAGTTTCTGTTTACATCCTGGTTTGAACCCTTGGTCTGGGTTACCAGGTTCACTGTGGGCTTCCTGCCACAGGTCCTGACGCTGTCTCAGCCTGGAGGAGAGTTTTCCTGGCAGTCTGTGGTAGATCAGCTTTGCTCCCAGCAATGTGGGGGAACTGCTCTGACGAGTCCCCGGGGCTCTGGTGGCACTGGGGAGGGTGATGGCAAATGGCAAAACTCTGACTAAGGACAGTTAGACCCATTTTCCAGCTGCTTGATTATCCTGTTGCCTTCCTGCCCTTGTCCCCTTGCCCACACACAAGCACACCTGCAGGTCTGCACACACACCCACACCCACACCCACACACCAGAGCAGACTTTCTGAGTTCAGAGTTCTGCTATGCACAACTCGCAGTTACTCGATTTTTTTTCCTGAAGCAAACACGTGACATCTGTGATGGAGAGATCAGATCTGGATAAATTAGATGTAATATCAGGCAGCTTTCAGAGCAGAACTCAACATTTTTAACTCGTCCTGGAAAAGAGGAAAATATTAATATTTCAGAAAAGTATTTGCTAACACTGCTGAAAGGAGCTGCAATTTGATTCAAGGGTAGCCTTGTCTCTGTCTCTTTCTGAATGCTTTTGGGAGCTTGCTTTCTAGTCTTGATGAGATACATGTGCTTATGTATGCCCATTTTACACTGCTGTGCTCCTGTGGATTTTTCTGAAGTATTATAAAAAAAAGGAAACAAAGAAAAAGCCATTGATGTGAAAGAAATTTCCAGCTGAATCTGGCTGCTTGACAGTGTGTACAGGTGTGCTAAAATAAATACACAGCCTCTCAGAAAATGTAAAACAGGGATTTAAACAGTCTGTGGTACGCTGCAAACAAATCTGCCAACAGGTAATGAGCGAAAAATGTTTGTGACTACTGAACCTCAAACAAATATATTCCACTGTTATCCAGGGAATGTGTGAACTCAAATGTAGTCACAGATTGTACAATACAATTTTATGGGACGTTGTCTTTATGCATAACACCTTTAAATGTAAAGGTAGAAGGAACTGACTGTGTGTATTCAGGAAAATATACCTAGCATGCCACACCAACGGGAGGTCCTATTGTTTGGAACAAAGCAAAATCAGCTTCAAACCTTGTTTCCATTAAGAAGCTGAGCAGTATTGTATATAGATAATGCAAGAAAAGCTGACAAAATCTGTTGTCTGGGCTTTCTGGCTTGCAGCAAGCACTTCTTTGTCATTTATTGGTAATTTCTCAGTGTAATGGAGTTAAACTGGAATTACATTGGTATTATCACCAACGATTTTCAATCTGGTTTGCTTTATGAGACTTTTAAAGAGTTGTTTTGGTGTTCCTATTACTTCTTTCCTTTATCGTAAAGCCAGTTACAGGATTGCCCTCTCTCACTATAGATTTTGTATACGCCGTGTTTGTATAAATATGTTTCATCAGAACAAAGTAATGACTTGTGCTAAATGAACTCACGTGGGAACTTCTTCAAATGTGCACTGCCCATGAAAATACACCGTCTACATTAAAAATAATGTTTATGCCACAGAACCACAGCAGTTTTAAACTCTGAGTCACATGTTCCCCATTTTTTAAGCTCTTGTTCATTTGAGCCCCAGATCAGAGAAACCATCACCTGTAAACCCGAGAGCTGATTCCATTGGCACTGAACCTGGCCAAGGTTTTTGCTGGAGCCAAGGCACCCACTGTGGATGGGGAGCTCCCAAGAAGGACATAAGTATTTTCCACAGAAATAAACCTGAGGTGTTTCAGCTGCAGTTAAGAAACCAGAAGGGTTGTGCAAGTAATTGCCAACGAGGACCTTTCCTTGGGAACCCGATTTCCATGTCTTTGTCGCCTTCCTCTGTCCAGGGCTCTACTGGATACCCTGTCATTCCTGTATTTTTTTGAAATACCAAGAGCTCAGCCAACTCTGAAGGGGCAAGTTGCTGTGCTGTGCCCTGCCTGCAGAGGTCCAGAGGTGCTGGGCAGGCACCTTCTGCCTGTGCCCTTCAGCTCATAGGAATGCTGACAGCAGCTCTGGGGCATTTGGAATGCAATGTGTGCCCCCAAACTTCCCTCCAAGAATTCCCTGCTGCCCTTGACAGCAGCCCCATTTCTGTGCCTTTGCTCCCTGGATTTCCCTGTTGCAACACACCAGCCTCAATCCCTGTCGGCCTCAGCCACGTTATCTGTGCCAAGGTTTATGATGTTCTTAAGGTATAAACAAATGTCATGCATTAAATCATTACTTTTATAGACTCATTTAGTGAAAAATCACATTCACACTTCATTTACCAGATCCCAAATCTCCAGAGTAATCAGGATCATTTGTTCCTAACCAGGAGGATACAACTGAGAACAGCAATGGAGGACAGCTGCCAGGGGTATCCAGGTGGATCTTAAAGCCAGCTTACAGGTCAATAAATACAGGTATATTCATTACAGCTGTACCCAGAGGCTGCACGGAGATGAGCTCATGATTGCAGACCATAAAGCTTTCTAATGTTATTCGAGAAGGGTAACACTGCAATCGATGTTTCTCTGCACCGTGAAGGCGTGCTGTAATGAACGACAGAAGAAATCTCTACGCTTTTGCTCAGAGACACCTCGCACCTTCTAAATGGCTTCTGAACAGGTGAAGTAAACCATCTCATGCCAACAAGAGCAGAGTTAATACACACAACAGTATTTGTTTAGCTCAGGAGACTGGAATTGGAGGTGAACAAAGCAACAGCAGAGTTTGCTGGGAACCTGAATGTCTTTTATAAGGAGAATCCTGCCATTTTATACAAGGGGGAAAAAAATCCTTGTAAAGATATAAGAAAATTCAAATTTTGCATTACCCAGAATTTCTGGGTAATATTTCTGGGAAATATTGACTTGGTACTTAATACTTGGTACTTAATAATTTTTTCACGAGTCATGTGTGAGCGATTAATTTCAACATGATAAAGACCTTTCTCTTTCTTTACATTTGTGGTTAGTTTCATTTACAGCTATGACATATGAAATGTAATGTAAATTCCCATAAATCATTCAGTGAGACTTTCTTCTGCCTCGACATTGTGACTTGTTGCAAACAGTGTCTACTTAAGAAATTATCACATTCCCAAAGGCTGTACAGCAAGAGTTACACTTGGGGCTTTCTGTGTAGTTTATAGCCAGAAAGGAATCCTGCACTTGTTAGGTCGCAGTTTGGAGGGTCAGATTATTTCTCAGTTGGAGCACATCTTGGGAGAGATAGGAAAGAGTTATTGGAAAACCCTCTGTCCTCTTCATTTTTATCAGCATTAATTTGCAGCTTCCTTGGTCCCTCTTGATTCTATATTTTCTCTTTAATGAGCATGGGGAGAACTGGTCTGTTATGAAATACCAGTAAGCTACTGATGAAAGTATATCAATATGGATAGGTTTAAGCAAGACAGCAAGAAAAGCTCAAGTTCTACTCCCACTCTTCCCATATCTTAAAATCATAAGAAATTTGACAGCACTGTCACTGGAACTAAAAAGTAACTTGGTTTCTGTGAGAGGAATGAGGCCAGGCTGTACATAGGGCTGGCATATCCCAATACATTAAAAAAATGGCCAAAAAACCCAACAAAATCATTCCTGCCACACAGCTTACAAAATCTAGGTCTCTGTTGGAAATGCAGTACTAGTGAGATGCATCAGAAAACATCTCAGCAAATGAGTTTGCTATGCAGAATTCACTATATTTCCTATTCAATTGATTTCAAGTGTCTCACAATGGATACTGGTATGTTACAAAAATACATTTTATTTTTATTTCTTTATACAAACATACACAAATATATTTTTATGTCTGTGTTTATAGAAACTAAATTTAGAGTTCTGACAATATTTCATTGCATTTTTGCCCTTCATCCCTCTAATTTTAGATCCATGTTGGGATTTCTCTGAGTTTACCTTTGGGTTACTTGCCTACCATGGGGCTGGGATGCTGTTTGAGATGTTCTGTGATCTCCCACCTGGCCTCCACTGGCTGGCCCAGGGATTAGCCAGTGCTGTGCAAACTCCTCTGCAACCTGAGGGTGCCCAAAATGTGCCTAAAGAGCTGAATCCCAGTTTGCAACTCTTCCACTAAAGGAAATGGAGGGAGAGAAGCCTGAGATGCTGACATGGAAATTCATGTTTCTAACTATTGCTGCCTACATTGCTGCTCTTGCAGCCTGGCAGCTTCTTTTTAAGAGCTGCTGCAGGATGGATTTGCTTTTTCCCTCTGATTACACTGCTGTTAGAGCTGCCTGGCAGGAGCTTCAGCCCTTCTGTTTCCTGACTGAGTGTGTTTGTGTGGGGTTGGATTAAGTGAGGCTCCCTGTGGGAATGGCTTCTATGTGTTCTTGGTTCCCTTCCCAGCCTGGTTTCTCTCCATGCTGCAGACACTGAGATCCAGGTGCTGAGGGGTGGAATTATACACCCTGCAATCTATGCAGAGCAGGATTTAGGAAGTTTAATGAGGGCAAAGAGCCTTGTCTCTCCAGCTGTGCTGTTGCCTGTGCAGGAAAAGCTGTTCTGGTTGCCCAGAGCCCACCACTCAGGATGACTCCCCAGTCCTAACCCATCTCCAGCACCTTGCGTTTTTCACTTGTCTCCCTTCCCATTTGCTGCTCAGGATGAAGCTGCATTTTGTTCACCTAATTTGAGAAAGCCTAATGCTTTGGAAACACTTGTGTGCCAGAATGACATGGCCCTTTGCATTTACTTAAGAGGTAATTAGCACTGGCTCAGGCAGAAAGGTCCAAACATTTTGGGGACAGAAATGGTGTATGAACCACGGGACTTGTCAAGCTGGTTATTAACCTCTTCTCACACTTCTGCTATTTCCTGAGTCCAGTGATGAGGCATCCCAGTGATGCTAGTGCTCCTTTCCAAACAGGAAAATCCATCTTATCCTGCTCAGAAGGGGATTATTTTGTGCCCTGAAACATGAAACCTTAATTCCTCCTACAACCACATTTCATTTCTGTGAACAGTTGAGCCTTCTTCGATATTTTTTGAACCTGGAAAAAAAAGGAGAATTATTAGAAGTAAAATATGTTATTAAATGAGAGCTGACATGTGTCAGGCTTATTGATGGGAACTTGCATAAAATGTGATATTACTTCATTCCTACCTTAATTGAAGATATTTTCAGCCTAAGTGATGTGTAACTGCTCGGCGATTTAGTTCTCTTTTATGAATAATTATATTACTTGTATTCTCTCTGGGTACTTCCATTGATACATAGGATAAGTGTCTCTCAGAATAGCCTGTAAAGGGGTCAGGCAGATCTCACTTCATTGACTCCTTTTGAAAATTGCATATTTTGCCTTCTTAAGATCAATGGTTTAATTAATAAACACAATGAGAAACCTTTCAAATGAGAGGAATATTCCCTCTGCTTATGATCTAATTCCCTGGACACCCACTTACTAAAGATTTGACAGGAGTAACATGAAGCTCCAGCATTCACTATGTGGTTCATTTTTTATCAAACAAGACAGAAAGAATGAAGCCTTGTCTGTGTTTGAAAGCTGTATCATGTTTCTGCCATTTCTTTAGGCACTCTTATAGAAACCTTTCAGTTCTCCCTTTCTCATCTTCTGCAGGCTATTGTATTAGCAGCATCTTTGCAGTGATTAACAAAATAATGGTGATTTTTGCATGAAGCATAGGAAAAGCCTCATTCTTACCAGTGTACTCATGAAATAACCAACTTCAAAAGTGATGAAAACAGAAATAAAATATAAACACTTCAGAAAATAAAGAAATCTTCAAGAGCTATATTTAATATTAAACACCACACAGAAAATTTCCCAGGCAACAGGCCAAGCTGAGATTAACTGGATCTTCTTTAAGAGGTGTTTGTAATGTAAATTTAAAACCAAATAATAAAAACCACTTTGACCAACTTTTACATTATTGCCACAATCTTCACCTAGACCTAATAAAATAATAGACAGGAAAGTTGCCAGTATCCAAGCCAGGAGAATGCAAATGCCATATTCTGCAGCTCACTGATAGCAGGTGGAGAGCTGAATCTAGCAGCACTGCTTCAAAGCTTTCCCAGGAAATAATTGAAGACTTAATGGTTTTAAAGTTCCAAGATATGTCTAATGCCAAGTTGTTGTTTAAATTAATTTACCTAGCAAAGGATCTACGCATAGGTCTGGAAGATGCTTACCTCTGTGTGTGTGTTTGCAGCTCTGCAGCGATGATGTGTAGAACAAGAAATGCAGTGGGGCATGGATCTTGTCCCAGGCCACTGGGGTAAGCTGGGTCAGAAGTTGGTTCTGGATAAGGTGAAAAATCCACCTTTAGACTACAGTGTTCCTTTGATATCATTTATTTGCTGCCAACTGGGTCTGCTTCCAAGGCAAACTTTGGAGGGCATCTTTCTTCAAAATGCCTTAGAAGACTCAGACTTTCCTGGGGCAAAGAAGCAATGGCTTTTGTTTAAGGCATTTCTGTGTGATGTTGGTGTTTCAGTAACAGCTAGCTAAGTTGGCTTCTGTCAGCTTGAAGTAGAGAAGAGAGGGAGGTCAGCCAGGAAAGCCATGACAGGACAAGTACAGGAACCTCCCTCTCTGTCCCATTTCTCAGAGTACTGAGGGGCAGCCCTTGAAATGATGAGGCAGCCTACTTTTAACACAAAAAGCAATGCTATTCCACACCACTTCTAATCGAAATGTGGCCTTCATCACCATGGTATGTGCACCTGCATTACCTGAGGCCAAGGTTTTCATGTGCTCCCCTTGTTTCTGCTCACTTGCCATTACCCAGGTAAACTTCATTTGCACCACCTCTAGGTATCTGCATTACATTTGGCATGATTCTCCACCTTTGCTCATCATCCCTTTTGGCCCCAAGACTTGCTGTAACCTTGTCTTCCCTTCTACAGGTCAAGCTCGAAGTATGCTGAAGGGTTACTGCAAAGTTTTCATAGGGCCAAGGGCAAAATAGAACTTGCCTTGTGGATAAATAGGAATTTTCAGCCCTCAGGTTTCTGAATTAAAATACGTGGCCTCAAAAGGCTGTAAGATACGTTAGTGAAAAGCGCTGTGTGGAAAAATGTTTAAGAGTCTTACAGCATGAAAAGGGGAAAGAGAAACTCCAACCAGCCTGGTCTTGCAAAGGGTTTAATCCTTCTTTATAAATTAGCCTCTTTGTACCAATGAAACATGTTTGATCAGATTCCAAATCATGGTAGTGATTTGTGCCAGCTGGGAAGCTGAAGAGTAGAAGAATGTTGGATATTTAAATATTTTACCAGCCATTCATCTGGGTTAATATTATATTAGCAGCAAATATGCCTTTCTGCTAAGGAGTCTACAACTACTGCTCACCATGCTGAGGTATGAGTACCTTTGCCTTGCACAAAGGCAGTATGAAAGATAAGAGTTGGGGGAACAGTTGGTGCCACTGATTTATATTTCTAAGAAATTTCTAATTTCTTTGGGTGCACCAAATGCATCCATACCAATGAGTGTTTGTGTTCTCTGTGCCTTGATTTGCAAGCCTGAGTCTCAGAGTTTAGCATTTTTTCCATTCCCATTGCCTTCTGCAGTACACAGTTAGCACTGTGTAGCTGCATCATCCAAACCATACCAGATCCCTGGGTCTGTCTGATCAGGATGGCAGCTGGCAGGTCAGTAGGACAGAGAAGATTGCAGCATTCTCTATTAAAACTGCTCTAACCTAGTTCTGACGACTTGGTTGCCAGTGGGACAGGCCTGCCCATGACCTGTCCTCCCCAGCAGATGTGTCATGGTTGGGGTCATTGGCCTTCCCTTCTGCAGTCAGCTGTGGCAAGAGCACCGCCAGGTCTCTGGCAAGAGCAGGCATAGATATTGTCACCCAACCTGATGCCTTAAGCTTTAGCTTTCATATTTGCAGATTCTGTGCTGCTTAGGTGTAGATGTGAGCCTCATATTAAGTGTTATAAGCTCTCTTCACAGAGTAGGTAGACAAAACAAATCTTTTTCTGCTGAGGACCGAGGACAACTTTCAGCTCAACAGCATAAGCAGTGGTGGACTGAAGAGAGAAAACAAGGAGGATGGGATCTCACAACCTGAGGCTATAATTGGAGAATTAAACCCCAATATGCAAATGGACCAAAACTTATAAAAATGTAAGATCTCGTGACCAGTCAGCCATTTTGTGACCATTCTTAGTCCACCCTGGGTGTAGCCCTGGTCCGGCTCCTGTCCTGCCCAAGGTGGATCCTGGAGGCCTTTCAATAAACACCTGCTTTATACCCTGGCTGTATCCAGTCTCTGTTTCAGGTCAGCCATCCCAAGGCATCAAACCAGATGTAGGATCTTGGAAGATGGTTAGTTCAGGGCTCAGAGTGCAACAGCTAGAGCAGGATGCAGGAGCAGACTCTGTCCTGTGCTGCCACCTGATCTGGCCATGAGCAGCCATGTTCAGCATAGAAATATCTGCGTAGATAATGATTTAAAAAAAACCCAAGGCAGTTTCTCTGAGCCTCTGGAAAGGGTATCAGTGAAGTGGCAGTACAGAGGTGAGCTTGTAGGCTGGGAGCATGGGGAAGCTGCAATGTTAATTAAACCATCGACATGAAAAATTGATGTATTAAAGTATTGATATATTAGAGTGAACTTGGTGGGAATTTACCCGATTGCGTAATGCTACCAAGTCCTGAAAGTTTATTTTTTATGCATATCTAGCTAAAAAATTACACACAGTCTTGCTGGTTGGTCAGTTCATAGTGGACTATTTATTCTACCAAAAATACTAAAATTATTTTTCTCCCAGTATTTTGGTTGAGTTGTTGTGCCAGGGAATACCTGGAACTCACATTAAATTTAGTATTTGTGGAGAGGATAGAAGTAACTAGGACCACCCTGCTTTGTATTCTTCCTCCATATTCTTTCATACTATATGTCTTACTAAATTAATTTAAAAATTGGGGAGCCCTCCAGTGGCTAAAATTATAGACTCTAAACTACCAGTGTATTAAAGAAGTATCCAAACATTTAATGGTGTCATTCCACTTCACAAAAATTCATACAATTTTATTATCAAACATAACAAAATGTTATCTTTCTCTGAAGACACAATTTTTGAAAGGTCAATCTAGTCAATTACCTGTGGAGATACTTGAGGAAAAATTTCCCTAAATGTTTTCTTTTTAGAAAATATCCACAAAAACAACATATCAAATATCAACTTCAAGCTCTTAGAGATTTCCTTTCAAAGCTTAACACCAAGAATTTAAGAATGTTTTCCATTTGGTAATACAATTGTTCTCCACTGCTCCGACTCTTACTTGGTATTCTGCTTTTTATAAAAAAACCAAAACAAAACAAACAGGCCAACCATCTTCTGTGTGTGAGGGGGAAGTCATGATTCTTGGCTCTGACAATCTTTATATTGATTCCTTAAAAGTCTGTATATTGCAGGTTTATCCAGAAAATCTGCCAACACGGTGTTCTGTTAAAAGAAGAGAGAAAAGTAACCCAGATTTGCAGTCCAGCTGAGGTAAACAAAAAGTGTTGAGGGACTCTGCTCTGGATCCTCCTTGATCTCACTTCTAAAATGCTCATTGATTTCCATGAGAGGAGATTTGGACTAAAAATCCGTGGGGAGATGTTGCAAAGAAAAATACAATTTTTGTCCTTAAGGTAGTAACTATCTCCTACTACATGCTTTGGATTTCTGTTAGATCATGGAATGAATAACAGAGGGAACATAAGTAAGACTCTTATAAATGAGGAAATTTGGGATAATTTCATATGTCTCATTGCAACAAATTGGAAACCCAATGCAAAGCCCATTTAAGTCAACAGCCTTTGGCTTGGGCCCTTGGAGAAGGATAAATGGACCAAAGTAAGAAAAATGCTAAATCTCCCTTTGAGATGGGAGACAATCTTTGCATGGGAGGTGACTGCTGAACTGCTGGCTGGCTTTGGCATTGAGTGGGATGGTGATACCCAGCCCAAAGCCTGAGCTCAGTCATCTGTGGCCTGTTGTCAGCTGCACAGCAGCCATGAAGCACACCAGTCTGGTCACCAGCCCAGACGGAGACTCCTGCCCTCTAATAAGCTGTGAGCTGATGTTGCTGACTTGAAAGACCTCATAGTTTGGGGTTTTTTCCCCTTCCTCTCAAATATTGCAACAGTTCTCCATCCCCTTGCATGCTGCTCCATGGCCAAGAGGTGATCACAGCTCTTTGTAGGCTGTCTGGGACAATATCCCAGAGCCTGCACAGTGTCACAGGACAGCCAGTGGCAGTTCCATCACACAGGCTTATCTCAGGGTACAATCACCGACCTTGGCACTTCTGGGCTCCAGGGAATGACAGCCACTGTGAGAAAGCTGGAGCATCAGTTTCAGCCTGATGGAAACACCTGATTTCCAAGGATGAGGACGGCCAAATTCTGCACTGCACCGTGACCACTGCCCTGGAAGCATTGGCTGCTGCTGTTGGTGAAGGGCAATCCCAAATCTACCTCCTGACTGCCCAAGCACTATAAGTCCAAGAGATGAAGGTGCATAGTACATCCATCATCTGCAGAGGCATGAAAATAGCATGGGGTGCCTCCAAATTGAAAAAGGTCTGTGTCAAGAGCTGTCAAAAGCTGTGGTTGCCACAGGGATAATTGGTTTGTGCCAGCTGCAGTTGATGGGTACCAAGCTGATGAAAAGAGACAGGATAATATGCCTTCTGTTGTTTAATTAAGGATTTTCTAAATCTGTATAAACGGAAAGCTCTGGATGTTGAAAACCACCCAAATGCACCCCAATATTTGTAGCAATGACAGAATGCTGGGGAAACAGAGTTCCTCCTAAAAAGTGCATGCACTCCAAAAATGGAATCCCCGTGCAGGAACAGGCCATTTGGCCATGCTCTTGCCCTTTATTTCCCACTGAATTGCTCCCTTCAGATTAATGCTTTTCAGAATGTTCCCTTATCACAGGGGCTGCAATCTTTACTTAATACCCTGAGAGAGGGATATCTTGGGTTATTTTGCAAAGTGCAAGTGACTGAAATATGACAGGAAACAGTTAACATGATCCCAAAATTTCTGGCTCCTGGCCCAATATCTGTTCTACAAGCATTTCAAAGAAGGTGATTAATAGCATGTCAGAGAGCTGTGCTGTATACCAAACACTACTTGAAGGACTGTAAATAGATAAAACTGAACAATCAACAACTGTATACTGAAATAAGGCCAGCTACCCAAAGGGTTCTGAGAATCTCAGTTGTGATTTCTACTTTTATTGTTGTTAATGGTAGGTATCAAGAGGAGATGAATAGCTCTCAAATTAAATTTGCAGCTAATCTCATAGTAGGAGGCAAAAACTCTATCATAGAGGCAGCAGCCTTATCTGGAGGATAAAGTAATAAAATCCAACCTGAGCAACACAAGCTAATGCACCCAGAAGAAATGAAGAAACACGTGTAGCTGTTTGATGGGGCTGGAGGTGTTTAGAAAGTGGCAATGCTGGAAAAGTGCTGGGTGAGATGATATGCAGCAAAGCCATGAAACTTGCTGTAAGCTCCCAGGGTGGCATGGCAATTAGGCTGGGCAGCCTGTAAAAGCAAAGCTCATTGCTGTGAGTCTGGGCAACATGAAAAGGATGACATTCATTTCACAGGACTGGCGTGCTGGGGGAAAAAAGATTACTGTTATGACATCAAGAATTAAATTTGTGGGGAAAAGGCTGGTGCTCTCAGAAGTGTTTATCCTTCAAGCACCTCCCTCTCTGAATTCTCTCCCCAGCTTGCCCAGTTTTGCAGGGATCTGCTCCTGCAATCAACTCTGAACCAGGGAGAGCAGGAGAGGCACAACTGTCCTCCCCTGCCAAAATCACTGCTGGGGGCTGGCTAGTGCCCTGTAGCCTAGCTGTGCTCTGGTTCTCAACCACAGAGTCAGTTGGCATCTTCAGAAAAGTGACTAGTATTGGATAAAAGACTGGTCTCAGCAACAGAGGTAGTGCTGGCATTTCATAAATGTACCATTGCTCCCCAAAGGGCACATCTGTCCTCATCCCAAAAATAAGAGGATGGTAAAAAATTCAGAGATGGGTTAATCATGAAATTAAAAAGTGTGGAATGGCTTTTACACCAGCAGCAGCCACAGAGAACAAAACTGTCCAGCCCAGGAAAGGACATGTCTAGGGACTGATATGCTCTAGGTCCACCAAGTATCACGGAAGGATGGGTAGGGAGCGACTGTTGGCTGTCTCACATGAGTTTGATGTCCCACCAGAGGGTGGCTAGGGCAGAACAGAGACAGGACCAAAACCAACTGCGTGAATTCACAAATATCCACTACAGCTTCTAAGTACCAGAATAACTCTACTGGATCAGGAGCTTCAAATTATCAAAGCCTGGGAGATTATTCCGGGAAAACAGACCTAACCTGTTCTTGCACTCTTGCTTGCTTGTCCACTATGACTGGTCAAAGACTCAATGCTGGGTCAAATTGGCAAATAGTCTGACTCAGGATGGCCACTCTCATGTCTCCAACGGTGTGTACGTGCCACAGGTTTCCCTGTGTATTTCCTCTTGCCATAGCTCAAGAGCTGCACCAGGCCAACCCTGATGTCTCAATTCTCTCTGTATTTATTGTGGCAGTGGATATATGATCAAGCTACACATTTCTGTGCCTTCAGTAACCATCTCTTTCAGTGGTCATTATCTTCTCCAAGGCAGGACAGGAAACAACAGAGAGAAGAATCTAAACTGGGGAAGAGGGATTTTCAAAATCTTCCTGAGAAGTGATTTTTAGGTTTCTACACTGAAGTCACTTTTACCACTTTCAGACCTGGTTGGTGGTACATTTGGCTGTAGTTCTCACAGTCCCAGACTTTGCCAGGGCAAAGCAAGCAACAGCTGGATCAGTCTTCAGGGATCTCTCCACAGCTTCCAGGTGATGAGTTGCTTCAGGTCCTAGACACTCATCTTTGTCTTAAAGAAATGTCTCTTGCAGCAGCTCATCATGTACCAACCACAAAATCCCCCATCCTCAAAGCAAACATACACTGACTGCTCACTGCCACCCTGATCAGGGTATCAGGTTATGACCACTTGCCTCTGCCAGGTCCACAGGGCTTGGATAGAGCCCTTGTTACCTTACAGGTAGAATTGGCAGCTCTCCAGAGTATGCACTGCACGTTCAGCTTCTCCATTTCGGCCCTGAAATACAATCCGGCTGCTTCTGAAGAATGTAAAAGTAATCAATAATAGGTTAAACTGCACATTTTCTCCAGGCACTGGGTCTCCTTACATGTAATAAGTGTTTATGAACTGAGAAAGACATCCTAAATTTACAGAAATGCTTTGGTAATCTGAAGCTAGATTTTTTTTTTTTTTTTGATGCCTGTATGCTCTGTGATACCAATTTTATTGTGCTTAGGGGATAAATTTTTACTCACCAACACAGATGTAGATGGGTTTGCTTTTATCACATTTGAAAACAGGAGGCTATTCCACCCCCCCCCCCCCCACCTTCTTACACTACTATTTCTTAATGATGTGCTTTTGTCAGTGAAGATGAGTTGGTAAAGACATGAGGATTACACTCAGATTCAGCTGTATTTGTAGTTTAAACATGCAGGAAATGAGATGAGGGGAGGAAGAGCTTATGCTAATCCAGACAAATGGAAGAGCTTGTTTTCACATGGTTTATTTGAAGTCACAATAAATTCTGTTTATAACCAGATGCATCTGCAAAGCTGGAGCTGCCAAAATGTATATGCTTACCTGTGGTTATACAACTACTCTAGGGGTTTTAATGAACTGCCATGGGGATGCTTAAATCATGTGCTGTATATCCAAAGCACAATATAATTTATTAGACAATTAATCCACAAAGCCCTTCTTTTAATTCATTCAGGTGGGCAAATGAAGGTAGAAACATAGAAATGACCAGCCTATGGCCCCACAGAAAACCTGCCCAGAGCTGGGATAACAGTATGGGAATCTGGTGTTACCCTCCCAGGCCCCAACTCCTCCCAGGGCTATGGAGAGCCTGTACCTTGATGTCCCAAATGAGTAATTAAGCAGCATGAACAGTGTGTCTCCCAGTTCCAAAGGAGACAGTGCTTTACAGAGGAAAACAGTGCTTCCTGGGCAGCTAATTAATCACCCCTCTCATCTTTGAAAGGCAGTGTTGGCCTTCTTCCACACCACAGAAAATCTGCTCATACGTCCCTTGGGCTTGGCTATTTCTGGGAGGTGATGCTGGCTCGCTATGCCAACTGCTCCATCAGCCTTACTCATAGCTCATCCCAGGTGAATGGGATAGCTGGTCTTGGAACCATCAAGGAGATGAAGGACACAGAGCCTCTCTGCCCTGAGAAAAAGATCTGACTTTTCTAGTGGTGAGGCTGGCCAGAGCAGTGCTTCTTCAAGTGGAATTGACTGGTTCAAGCCAATTTCATCCTTCATGCACAAGGTAGAATAAAGCAGAATAAAGGTAGAATAAAGAAGGAAACACCTTGCTAGGCTTTGGTGGGGTGTCATTCTTTAACTGGTGAGCTGCTTCCAGTCAGACTCCACAGATGCTGTCCAGATCTACAGAAAGAGGACACACCCTGGAAAGATACCAACCTTTCCAATCGGTCTAACGAGGTCTGTGAAGAATTAGAGAGGGCAGCTCATGGGTGGTTTCCACTGCTCTTTGGAAAGCCACCCCAGCACAAGACACCAAAATGACACTATGCATGTGTCTCTCAGGTAGCCATTCAAACTGTGGCTCCCAAGTCCTTTTTCTGAACAGAAAGTGTATCATCTTCTCCATCAACATGTGTGTAAAACTGATTGCTTCTCTAAGAAATAGAGACATATTTGGGATTTTTGGAAACTTTCTATCCACTTTTGTTTCTATTCCTTCCCTTAACTCCGTTAAAACAGGCCTGCTTGCCTATATTTGCAATGCTGAAGAAGGTGTTAGGACATTGCCAATGTTCAATATTTTTGTTGAAACCATCTTGAGAAAATAATTTTTAATTAAACACATTTACTATTTCTCATCTCTGTATAATCTGTCTGATTTCCCAGCTCCTCAAAATGACAAAAAACATTTGTCTGTTCATAGATGCTGGCCCAAAGCCCATCACACCCACAGGCTGTAGTTTTATGATATGAAATGTTTGCCTAATTCAACGTACCATGGAATTATAACCTTAGTTTAAGGAAGAAAAAAAAAAATAAAAATCTGTTACATAAGCAATCCCACCAGAACATGGAATTAAAGGACAAATTCCAATCTAGGCAACTCAGAGGAGTGGACATGTATTTACTCACTGAGATTACCTTTTATCAAATGGTAAAATACCACAGAGAGAGGTGCTGATATGAAAATAAAACACAGATCGCTGGAACTAAAGCTCAACCTCTCCAGAGAATACCAGAAAATACCTCTGCCTATGCTTTCTAGCACTTGCTCTTAGCAGGTACCCTGCACAGCAAGGGGGCAAAAAAATACCCCACAAAGTGTCACAGCACCTTATTTTGCGAGACGCAAAATGTTCCAGGTAGATGTTAAATGACCCCAGCTCTTGATTTCAGTGAAAGCTAAACATGCTTTGCTATGCCACCAGGCAAGGCAGGAGAAGGAGGAGGATGTGCTCAGAACTTTCATCAAGAAGCTTTACACATGCCAGCTTTCTTCTCCTACGGATGGGATGAGACACAGGCAGTATTTCTTGGTGAGTTGTGTGTGTTTCTGCAAATCACTTTCATCACGTTGCAGCAATTCCAACAGATAACATGACATTTTTTTCCCCTTGTGCATGACACCTTTCTCCCCTTTCCTTTATAAAGCACACATTTGTGTCTTGTAGCTTTAGGAATATAATCATCACTCAGTCACATGGCTCAGTACAACATTATGTTTCTTACATCTTACCTAATAATGCTCAAACACTTCTTTCCATCACTGTATGTACTTTGTATTTACTGATACCACAAACTGCTCACAAACAACAGATGAACTGTTTCTGCAGCCTTCCTTTCCCCTAAAATTGATGCAGCAACTTCATTTTGAATACTATTTCCCAAACTTGCATTTTTCAGGATTGCCACACTCTGCTACTCAGCATGCCCTGACATGCTCCTGCCTTGATGATGCTGAGCAGCACAAAGGCCAGTCCCTTATCACACATCTCCCTCCCCTAGGGAGTCAGAGGCCAGGTGCTCCTCTGCCTGTCCCACCAGCAGAGCCTGATCCAAAGGCAGTGTCAAACTCCTGCCCAGGAATGTGCCACAAGGGCTGGATGTCTGCAACTGTCATTCTCCAGGAAGGCACAGGGCCCTATTTTTGCTGTTCCCCCTTGCATGGGATAAATAAAAGTTCATTGAGGGTGAGAAAGAACACAAGACTGAATTTGCCTCTGTACAGCCATGGTTACAGATGGTGAGCTTGTGCACAAGCAGGCAGGAGCTGAGATGTGCTCAGGAGAAAGGAGCACAGAGCATCCCCTCTCCCCACGGAAATGCTGAGACCAAACTGGCCATGGGCTACCTGTGATCTCTTCTGTCTTCCAGCTGGTGCTTAGCAATGCCACGGAAAGATGGACAGCACTCCCAGGAGATGCATGAGTGCCCCAAGTTGCCTCTCCCCATGTGTTACAGCCTGCAGAGGTGAGAGACATTGGCCTAAGTTGTCTTGAGCAGGGAGCAGACTCTTGTCATCTGTACGGTGAGCTGGCTGATAACACATAACACCATAATAATTTGAAAATACCAAAGAGAGGAAAACACAAGAATTTTAAGGATTAGTCTCCAGGGGACAGTAAAGACTTGCATATTTGTAAGAGAGAAGTAGCTCCCGGTACTCTCCCCGGAGATGGACATGCTTAAGGGACAACCTACCCTCAGTGTTTTCTTTGGGCCGCTTGCAAGTTCCCATGTTGGCTTGCTGATTGCTCTGACACCCTGCAGCTCCAGCACAGGTCCCCAAGCCAACCTGGGCACTACCCTGCCTGGAGCACGGACCTTTTAAAATGTGAATGACCACAGCTGCCACTCAGAGAGGATCCTAAAGTAGAGAAGAGCAGCTGACCACACAGAGATGAGCACGGGTCACGGATCCTGACCCCATGGGGCTGGCAGCTAGCACAGACAGGATGCTGCCTGGCTTTGGCCCACTTGTGCTGCCCATTTTCCAGCCTGTGGTGAGCGCAGCTGTGAGTGGGTGGCCCTGCCAGCAGCAGCAGCAAGGCGTTACACAGAAAGAGCCCATGAGCCATGCAATAGGATGTACCCTGCTGAAGGAGGAGAAATCACTGTCTCAGGTCTTTTTTCCACCTTAGCCAGCCAGTGAGTGGTGACTGCTTGGCCAGCAAGAGGCCAGGAGGGTGGTGCTTTCTGGGAGAAGGGGAAGCCCAAGCATGCAGCCAGGATGGGGTGAAGGCCTGCCCTTGGCAAAGGGTGCAGGCTAATGAGAAACAGATCCAATTTAGCAGGTCTGGTGTCTGCCACGGAGCGTGCACTGCAAGATCAGGCACTGTGTTCTGCCTCATGCAACAGCTGGCCAGAGGGCTCCTCTCTCTGCTGAGCTGCTGCTGGTGCTCCTCTTTGCTCCTGCATGGCTTCCTTCACAAACCTTATCAAGAACATACACAGCTTATGCAGTGGGTAATCAACTAATTCCCAAAGACAATTCCTGAGCCGAAACAAATTAGCTATGCTGCTACCTTTATCGCTGATTAACTTCAAGAGAGTCCATATTTTTGTCGTCTGAGGTTTGCAGGCAAAGTAGCATTGCTAGCTAGATCAACTGGTACAGTTTGAAAAGTAGCCAAAGTTTGGGACATATGGTTTCTTTTTTAGGTCTGGAGTGGAAGGACCAGAACTAATACATTTCTTTGCAGCACAATTGAATCAAAGGAGTTTCTTCTCTTGTTTTGACAAAACTTCATTTTCGCACCTGATTTTCACATCAAATAAATATCAGAAAAAAACCAACCCACAATGCTATTAGTTTTCACTAGAAATGGAATAAACATAGTCAAAAGAAACATACACAACTACCATGTATTTTGCAACAAAGACTGTGTACTTGTGACAGAAAAAAGTTCATGTTCCAGACTGGAATCAGTTAATGAAAGCTCCTTGTTCAAGGAACATGAACTCATACACTTATAACCATTTTAAGGACTATTTACCTATTAAAATCTATTGGACTATTGAAATCAGAAGTGATATAGATCCAAATGACCTTAGAATGGCTCCTTTTTACAGAGAAAAGAAAACCTGGGGTTGTCACAGTGAAGTTCTTCCTTTTCTAACTTGATTAACAATAATGATTGCAAACACTCTACTCCTTTGCATACTCTTCTTCATCGGCTTTTGCAAGGAGCAAAGCAAAAGTGACCAAGAATACTAACTCTGCATCCTAAAAGTTCAAGAGATCTGTTACCAGGTACTCCAGGTTGAACTGTAAGGGCTCCAAGCAGCTCTGGGAGAGGGATCAGAAATGCAATTGATTCTCACCCACTGCTGTAAATTCATTGTTTCTCTCCTGTCAGTCACTGTCAGAGGTAGTGTAGGAGAATGACTGAGAAGCAGATGGCTCCATCTAATAAATTTTGCAGGCTCATTTTTAAACAAGTGAGGCAGTCAGCACTGACAGTGCTTCACAAAAACCCTTCTGCCTGTCCCAATGTCAGCAGCAGCACTGAAAATGGGCTGCATGTCCCTGCTGGTTAGTAGGCTGGTCCTGCTGGGACTGGCAATAGCCTGTTTATCAGTTCCCTCAGCAGTGGCACAAGTTTCTGTCTCTCTAGCAGACGTCTCCTGGGGGTGGGGAGCTGAGTAGAAACCTGGTAGATGGAATGAAGTAGGAATACATTCTTATGTAAGGAGGACATTTTTTACAATGATGGTGGTGAAACACTGGAACAGGTTGCCCAGAGAGGTGGTTGATAGCCCATCCCTGGGAACATTTAAGGACAGGTTGTACCAGGCTCTGAGCAACCTGATTTGAAAATGTCCTTGCTCATTGAAGGGTGCTTGGACTAGGGGACTTTTAAAGGTCTCTTCCAACCCAAACTATTGTATAATTCTGATGCTATGATTCTATGACTCTTCAAACCACCAGCTTGCACCTATTTTGATGCTCACTGATACAATGGTGTGTAGGATTGTCAAGTCCTCTTCAGTACGCATGAGCAAGGAGGACTAATTGGTAGATGGTGCTGCTGGTGGTTTTGCTATTCTCAGTGGGACTCCTTTTCACTTCCTCACATCTCCAGCAGCTATTTTCAGCACCAGGTCAGCTTGGCCCGAGCTAAATGCTGAATATGCCTTCAGTAGCTCTTCCAAGCAATGGTACTTTAGCACTTGTATACTCTCACATATGCATTATCTGTGTAGGCAAAAATTAATACAGAGACTCTCTTTGCAGCTGTGCCAAGCACCTTTTCTCTGAGGGGAATGCAGCAAATCAATTCTTGTTGTTGTCAGTAGGATCAGGGAGGCGGGGGGGAGAAATTGGTCTTCATGGATTCCTGTAAGTGAAATATTTAACATATTCTGAAGCCATAAGTTAGTTTTCTCACATATCTCCCATTTTGCAGAGAAAGTAGTAGTGCATGCATATTCATGAGTATATGAAATTGATGGGGAATAATTATGCTATTCCGGGTAGTAGTAAAAATGGTTTCATTTTAGTCACTTTTAGCCTGAGAACCTCTGTGGAAATAGTTGCTCAAATATTTAGAAAATAGATTCCTAAAGAATAGAGGATTCCCAAAGTTTCTGTGTATCGCAACAGTCTCCCCTTTAAGAAGGTCAGCAGAAAGTGGATTCAATTGTCTTTATATTTTTATTTAACATGTTCTATTTTAAATAGAATCTAAAATTTACACTCAGTGGTATAGACAGAACGTTTAATTATATAGCAGACCTTACATACATGTAATAGTTTGTACTTTTCTGACAAAACTTGCACTGAAGCAGGTAAATGATTATTACACTTGTTTTACCTCAGGTCAGAAAGTCCCAAGCAGTTTTGTGTTTTGGGCTACTAAAGATGTGTTGCAGTACACTTGCCAGAATAACAAGGCAGCTGTCTTGCAGGACTTCACAGTTATTCATGGGGAAAAGGAAACATTTCAAAGAATGCTAACCAAGAAAACTGCTGCAGAGAAAAATCACTTCAAGATTTTGTCTTCAGTTCACATTGCAATTATATGAAAATTTTGATTGATATTTAAGCAATAGCTTCCTGACGAAATCTAAAATTTTCTTGGTTTAGTCTCTGTGTATATTCTTGTATAAAAGCAAACCATTTGGCTGAGTAATCTTAAAAAGCTATTTTCGGTATGTATAACTAACCACAACTTGCAAATCTTACATATAAAAATGCACCTCAGCATTTCAAACATCATTTGAATACCATCCAACATATAATCACTTCCAGGTTGCAGAATGTTCCCATGCAGTGCTAAAGGCTTTAAACAGAGAAACTTTGCTGTGAAAAACATGGCTATGTTTCCACCTGATTGGAAAGCTCATGCTCAAAGAGAGGAAGTCCAATTCACTGGCAGACAAAGCAACACTCTTGGTACAAATATAGCATCTCTCATTTTCCTAGAGAAGCCTAGACTGGTGTCAGATCTAATGGCTATAGACATAATTAATGCAAATTATGCACTGCTGACAGAAGACAGAGTTTCTAGACCACGTGTTCATTGTTGATCTCTGCTTTTTCATGCTGCAGCTATTTGGGGAAATACTAAGTATCCACTAAAAATGTCCTTTATATCATGTCATTTGTTTCTGAGCTTTCCTGTTAAAGATCAAAGGCAGATGATACCTCTCACCATCCAATAGGGATGAAATAGATGGCAATTTTAGGACATGGAAAGGGAAGACAGAGAAACCATCTTCCTCAGACTTCATTTTTTGGAACCTATTATAGTGGATTGGACACTATAATAGTGTCACAAAAGTTGTTTTGTGATAGATACCTCTACTGACAACTGACTCCCCATGCACTCTTTCCTCACACTGAGGAAGAGAATCTATAACTTCAATGACCAAAACTGCCTAATACATCCTGCATGCCCCAGCACTCTGGAGTTACAGATATAAGCACTTTCTTACATAAGTCTTCTTTCCTAACTGAAAACATTTCACCACAGATATGAAAATAATGTACATTCAAACTAATAATTTTAATAAAATAGCAGTGGGGTTCAAACCATTCTGTGTTCTCTTATAACATGTACAAAATGCCTCAGTTTTTGTGGAGAGACAATTAAGATATGCCACTGTATAATCTGCTTTCTTTCAATATACATCTTATGGACTAAGAGTTCACTTCATTACTGGTTATGGAACCATGGGATGATATATGAAAACTCTGGGAACTGGAACATTTCCAGCCTTATCCCAAGCAGAAGGCACAGGGGCTTTCCTGTTTCTTTCGTGTGTTTTTCCTACAGCAGGTATTTGGTCTATGAAAACAGAGCAGGGCATGAAAGCAGGCATGTAGGCCTTCTTCCAAGATTCAAGAAATTGGGTCTATTATTGTGGTTTCAGCACATGCAGAATATTTAATTATGCTCACAGAAATTCAGATACTCAATCCTGGCTCCAGGAGAAATATGCATCAAGGTCCTGATCCAATTTAGGGATGTGAGCAATTTTATCCTTGCAGATGATTCTATTGAAATGAGGGGAAGTTCTCTGCTGCTGCACTTTCTAGCAGCTGGTGATGTGCTTTTTGGATTCGAGCCCTTGAATATTATTTGAAACATGTTGTGATGCATTGACTTGTGGTGGGTTATACATTACTGTGCATGGACTCCCACTGACTTCGAGGAGTCTGCTCACAGTGCCAGGACACACTCAGAAGTCAAAACCTGGCCTTAGGCACAACATGTATCAACTCATCAAAAATTCATTTTGAGCTCTGTTTGGGGAAAGCCCTTTGCACCTCAGTGGGTGACAGCCATCAGTGTGTTTAGTGCTGCTTTCTAGGTATCCTTGATGCAGGAGAGAGAAAATTCATCAACTCTTCCTCTGAGGCTACATGAATCACCAAGAGCTCTGGCACAGCATTTCTCACAAGTCACTATGTTTTCTGCTCCCACCTCTCAGGGTTGCAGACTTTGGGGTTCCTACAAGCATGTCACCCTGCCCTTTTATGAGCTTTAGTGAAGTTATTTCTGTGTTTCAGTTCATTTTGGGCTCTGGAACGAGATGCCAGGGACAGCAGGATGAACCTTCTAGCACAAATAAGATCCTCACAGCTAAATTTAGGGGAAACTCCACAATACTCTACTGATTTTTTTCTTCTCAGTACTTAATAAAATTTCACTTCACTCTAGAAGTGTAACAGAATGATAGGATTGCATGTCCAATTTCCCAGGATGTCATTCCTAAACATCAAAGGCCTGCTTTTAAAAAGACACAGGTTCCCCTTGACCATTTTGTCCAAAGAGGATAGGTGCACAAAACCAGGTAAGAACTTTTGTATTGAATTTTAATGAAATACTAGTGATTATATGGCTGGTTCACTGCAGAACTGTGAACACTAAACAATGATGCTGTGTTTACAAATGCAGGAACTTCATCCTACTGAGTTATTTCTCAGCTTCTTCCAAGTATAGACAGGTATTTTTCACATCAGACATTTTCACAAAGAAATCAGGTGAGTGTTCAAAACAAGGATAGCAGAAACCAAGCAAAATATTTCCGTTGGTGAGGGAGGAGAGAAAAAGGAGCATGAGAATAAGACCCTCTGATTGCATCTTACTTATCTTGGTGAGAAATAAAAGAGTGCAGTCCCATGCCTAAGACTGAGTTATAAATAATTGTGGCTTTTGGCCTCGAGTGAAGCAGACCATATGTCTACACTGCAGCCACCCCAGGTCGCATGAGGAAACCTGAGTTAGGCTCGAGCTCTCTCCCAGGCCTGCCTTGGCAGCAGGGACATCAGTGCAAATCCACCTCTCCCATCAGCCAGCTCCTTTGGCAGCATCACTGTGGCACCTATGGTCTAAGCAGTGCCTAAGCCAGCTCATGGCTTTGTCTCTCTGATCCCCCAAAAGGTGTAGAAACAGTGAAAACAGGAAGAAAAAAGAGGGGGGTGGGGGAAAGGAACAGTGAAAGTTACAGAAGTCAGTATTCTCCAGAACAATTCATGACAGCTCCTCTGCATTAACCATTGAGCCACAGCTCAGGAGTGACTCCCTTTGCTTCCCAGGGATCTCAGACCTTTGATACAATCAGCCTTCCCTGCTTCATTCCTCCCTTCAAGCATGGCAGAGCTGGCTGCCCTAAGTGCTGTCCTCCTGCTGGTGCAGGGCAGATCAGCCGAAACCTGAGGGGGAGAGGAAAGACAGCGACAGCAACAAGGAACTCACCAGGGAGGAGTGAGCAGAGCACATTCTGGATGACTCACAGCGGGGTTTCAGTGCTCACTGGGAAATGTGGCCGCTGATTACTACGCTTTCGTTTGCAGTCTGAGGTGTAGGAGGCATGGACGCAATATGCATGAGCAAGTGGCAGTGTCTGAAGGCTGAACCACTACAGCCTTAGCATCGTACCCCTCTGTGTTTCATCCCATGGGAAGGATCCTTCATCAGCTTCCTGCCAGAAGATACCAGTGGCAGGATATCCTGGCATCGCTTTTGGCACACCCCCTTATCAGTTACATCCAGCTCCTCACTCTGCTGTCCATTGATCTCTGGGACACTCCATTTCTGGACTTCTGTCAACACTACATTTCTGTTGGTTGCCAGACAAAGGAATACTCCATATCCATGGAGTAAGTCAGTCTGTCTGGGAGGTGGGTGAAGTAACTCCTGCCCACTGTACAAAGCAAACACAGCAGAATATTTCACAGCTATGCCATACAGTTACAGGCACAACCAGATAAATGTTGCTCCAACACAGGATTATGGTGTGGTTTGTCACAACAAAGCCCAATGAGAGCCATGTTACCTCCCTCATTTGCATGGCACACACAGTTCCTGGCTTTGGTGTACGTATAATTAGTGAGAAGTGATTCAGGTGAAGTTTAGATCCTGCACTACGCATTTTTCTTCCCCCTTCCCCCAAGTCAGGGAAGTAAATATAGAAATCATTTCACGAGAAAACTTGAGTATTATGTTTCTATAAAAGAATTTCAAGAAAGTAACAGGTGACTAATATTACTGATGTAGCAAGAATATAATAGGCGAATTTCAGCAGTAAATCTCAATCACGTTACCTATGCCTTAGGGTATTAAGACGTGATGCAGACTTGAGAACTTTAGAGACCTCTGATCTGTGTTCCATTACAGAGACAGGAAAATACTGTCTCATAAAAACAAGGGGGGAAATGAAATAGCACTGGCATTTTTAAAAAGGTTGGTGAATTCTGTCACATTAAAAAATATATATTTTTATTATATTTCTGATGTAATCAGGGGCTTTCAGCTTGAGATGTTGACAGAGTGTTACTGTAATAAAATCCATACTGAAAAATTTCCATGGTCTCTTCTTTTAAAATTTAATTTAATTCTTTTTTCTTTAACAGCAGAGCTTTAAACAAAAGAAAAAAAATCTGGAAGTAGCCACAGGTGAAACAACACACTACTTTCTAGGACACCAGTCCAACTGGTTCCAACTGGATATAAGGAAAAACAAATCATCAGGAGGAAAATTAGGCATTAGAGCAGGTTGCCCAGGGTCATTGTGCAATCTCCATCCTTGGAGATTTTCAAGACACAACTGGGTAAAACACTGAGTACCCTGGTCTGATTTCAGAGCTAACCCTGCTTTGAGTAAGAAGTGGGACTAGAGACATCCTGAGGTACCTTTTGACCCAAATATTTTATGCTCAGCTGAGTAGCAGGTAATGATTCTGCTTTGTGGTGAAGCATTTTTTTAACATGTAGAATGGGGGTTTTCCTTTCTTATTAGGAAAAATAAAGCCTTCTGAATATTTACATGAAAATGGAAGGTGTAGGAGTGTCAGCTGCACACATCTGAGCCTTCTGGCTAGGGTGGTGGCTCAAAAGGTGGGAGACCCAGCTTCACATCTCTGCTGCATGACTCAAGAGTAGAAGTTCGCCCCCTGCACCACTCCAGATGGGTTGCCAATGTCACACCATTTGGATCTGTGTTTGCCTCAACTTGCTCATAGACGTCCTTGATATGCTTGTGGTCACCACTATGTTTTTGGCTCAACAAGGCAGCATGGTTTGGGGATTAAGTCCTGAGCCCTCTGGAATCCAGCAGCGGTCAAAGGTGGTACAGTGCCTGCTGTGGCTTGGCCCAGCCTCAGACTGCTCTAAATTGTTTGTGGCCCCTCTTTGTTCACAGAGCAGCCCTCTGAGACTCCACAATAGTCCAAGAAAGGTCATGTTGCTGATTTTTCTCCTTCTTAGCTCATGCTTGTCACAGCCAAGTTCTGCAAGGTGAGTTCGGGATACCAAGTGCCAGCACCCAGATCCCAGACCAGTCTCCTTTATCACCTTACAGACACTATAAAGAGATTGCAAAGGAGCCCTAGGGGGAGTGTGGTGTTTTCAGCATCTCTGAGAGCCCATTCAGTGTCCTCAGAGGCTGGCTATGCTGCACAGAGCCGAAAGTTCCCAATCCTGCTCCTAATACTGTCTCCTTCTGTGCCCTCAAGCACAGCATTTCACCTCTCTGTTGCAAGTTTTTCATCTGTAAAATTGGGATAATGACATTTTGCTAACTCACAGGACTGCTGTGAACTTTAATTAAGGTATGTTTTGTAAGATGCTGTAATGAGGGAAAGCACTAAGAACAAGTAGATTATTTAGTTAAGCCGGCTGATGTGGTGCTGCCAGACTTGCCTGAGTAACTCAGGATCTGTATGTACACACTGGAGATTGCTCATCTGTACACCTTCAAAGATAAGAATTGTAGGGCTTGAGTCTTGGGCAGGCAGGATTCATTTCGGGAGTGCCTCCTCCGAAGAATGGTGTGCAGCACTTGCCGAGAGTGACGGAATGGGTCAGACTGCAGGGACCACAGAGGGTCATCTGGTCCAACCTCCCTGCTCAAGCAGTGTCATCCTAGAGAACGTGGCACAGGACGTTTCAGATGGGTTTTCAATATCTTCAGTGAGAGAGACTCCGCAGCATCTCTGGAGAATCTGTTCCAGTGCTTGGTCACCCACACATGAAAGAGGTTCCTTATGTTCAGGTGGAACTTCCTCTGTTCCTCTGTCTGTTACCTCTTCTCCTATTGCTCAGCACCATTGAGAAGAGCCTGGATCCATCCCCATTACACCCTCCCTTCAGATAATCAGAGACATTGATGAAATCCCCTCTTAAATTCACTTCCCACTTTCTTTTTCTTTATTCTGTAGATGGTAAACAACTTTGATTTACTAAGATCCACCTTAAAATGGAGTACAAATCCAGATGGTAGGATAGTCTGTGATACCAAGGATTGAATGCACAATATACTTTCTAATGCTCTCTTTCTGTGAACAGGGATAGCCACAGGAATGTACAGATTAAAGGAAGGAAGCCAAAGAATTTCTGTACTGCAGTGGCAGGTATTATAAGGTGACAGCATTGCATCCAAACGCCTTTTCCTTAGCATGTGAACAGGAGTTTTGTGATGGAGTTGCTCTGTTTTGCTGCCACCAGGGTCTGCTGCCACAAACCCTCCTCTGCCATGGGCTATAGCTTGCATAAGGTGGCTGAGGGAAGCAAGCGGTGTGTGCACAGGGTGGTGCAGGGAGATAGAAGGGATTGCCCTGCCTGCTCATGCACTCACACTTCATGTTACTATTTTCTCTATGCTGGATAGCCAGACAGCAAGGCTTAGGGAATCTGGCAGCACTCAGCAGAGGAGTGACTATCACATAAACCTATGCAATCCCAGTGTCTCACAGGTATGTGTCCATCTGGACACTGTCTTTCATTTTGCACCTTACAGCACACAGCAGGTGATAACCATAATCCTCGCATCTTTCTTCCTTTGATACGTCCTGGGCCAGGAAAGAATTAACTGCTGTAAGCTACACTGAACAATTGAGCAAGTGAATGGAGAAAGGCAGCACCAAGACAGGGAGCACTGGGACCCAAGCTGTGCCTCTGGTCCCTCAGAGTGCTCTCTGAGTCTGGCACAGTCAAAAGGACAATGTGGGGACATCGTGCCTCTCAGTGGAGATCTTTCACTGTCCTTCTTCTACACCTGTAGAGGTAGGTGTCACCACAGCCCTGCCCAAGGAACATGGCCCTACTCTGCTCCCTCCCTGCTCACATGCTGCCTGGTTGCATCCCTTGCATGAGAAAAGACCAGTCCCTCCAGTCAATTCGTTTGGAGCAGTGGTGGGCTCTGGGACTCCATGTTCTTTTCCGAGGAAGATTTAATCTGTCTGGCTCTTAATACCACCCTGTTGCTCTTTGATCAAAGATTATTTAAGCTATTATTGAAATATTGTGCTCAGACTTCAATTATGGCTGGTATTCACAGAAACAATGCTCCTCACTAGCTGAGCAAATAATGTCGAGCTGTTTGTTTTAGACAGAATTCCACATATTCACTTTATGTTACTTTCACACTGCTGGTCATGAACAATGACACTTGTCCAGGGCTACAAATAATTACTGGGAATCATATTTCAGCAACATTTCCAGGAAGCTTCTACAGTGAAAATTCATTTGTAGCACTTCCAATTCCTAGGCATCTCTTTAAGAATCAGACATCTGATTGGCTATGGGGTTTTGTATTCTGATGAGCGCCAGACTTCCTTACTGTGTTTCCATTCTTTATATTTTAACCATGTTTGCTTGCAAAATGTCATCTAAAATATAAAAACATCTAAATCAGTTTGTCTTTTGTCAGATATGGAAGATTATTGTCTGTAATGATCAGCAGCCACTAACTGGCTGAATCCATGCTGTTTGTTGGCTAGTTCTACTATGGACACCTTGGCTCCCGGGTATTCGCAAACTTGAACATTAGCACAGTATCTTTTTTATTGCAAGATTGTTTGGAGTTGCAAATACAGAGTCAGAGAAATGACCACAGACCAAGACTAAATGTTTGATGTTCCTACTTAGTTTAGATACCTGATATGGCATATATATCCATGTATTTTCAAAGCAGAGTTACTTAGTCCAATCGCAAAATCCAAGCTATTAATGTGAGCTATAGATCAGGCTTATGAAATTAGTAGATGCTACTGACAATCCTGGAACTTTGCCAAAAAAAAGTTTCTGTCAAGGTGGTCGTTCTTTTAATTTGTTGGTTTTTTATTTTTTTCCAAGTGCTCCTGAGAATCATAGAATCATCATAGAATCATCGGATAGTTTGAGTGTGAAGGGACCTTAAAGATCATCTAGAACAATCCCCCTGCCATGGCAAGGACACCTTCCACTACAACAGGTGGTGGCTCAAAGCCCCGTCCAAGCTGGCCTTGAACACTTTCAGAGATGGTACACCCTGCTCTCCTTTTTTGTTTGTTTATTTGTTTAAATAAAGATTTCATAAAGTTGTTTCCAAGCTGTATTTTGGAACAATTAGTGCCCTTCAACTGCTGCCCCACTAAACTGAGAGAATTTGCATTGTTGAGATTCATCATGCATTTGAAAACTGTTGTATGGCAAGTATAATAATCCAAATTATTGTTTGCTAATCCAATTAGGCATTTTAATTAAACTGTGCAAAGTTCAGTGCTGCTGTGAGGTTTTCTATCTGCCTCTTGGTTCATTTTATTTTATAATTTTAAGGTGTTATCAGATGACAGAGCTCTAGCTCAGAAAAACAAAGGTGAGGTGTCTGCATATCGGCATATTGAGTGGGTAGCTCTCACTCTTTCCTGAACAGTAAAGTCAGATAAAATTGCAGATCCCATCATTAGCAAAGGCATCCCGTCCATTCCTCTACCACTGGCTCACTCCTGGCTGTATATTTCCCTCTGTTTCCTTGAGACCATCACCTAGACTTCAAATCTGCTCAGAATACTCTTATGAGATTTGGGTCCAAACTGATGTGAAAGATTTGTTACATAAACTAGCAAAGCCCAGAAATAGACTGAGGGAGTGCACATGAACTCTGTTAATTCCACCTAAAAAAGGCAAACTAAAGAATACCTAAGCTGGAGTTGCTTTGTACTTGACAAAAGAGCCCTATTGTTTAAGCACACCCTTCTTTCCACAACAGGTCTTGTTATATCTATGCTCATTCTTCTGGAACAGAAGGAAGAGGACAATGATAACTCCTCTGGGGCCAGATATGGGAATCTTTCCCTTCATATGAGAAAGAGTGACCCACACAATACTCTTTTCTTCCTAAGCAAAGCTGGAGGGAGGCAGAAAACCAACCTTCCCAAGTGGAGGGGTCTGATGAGCTGTTACATCCCACTGTGCTGCTTTCAGGGTCAGCACAAGCTTTGAGCTAGCAACCAACTCTGCCCCATGAGTGTAATCTTTCCTTTTCCCTATGCACAAATAGTGCTGATTCGGAACCAACAAAAAGTGCTGACCATCCTCTTAGGCAAGCAATGTAACAATGACTACTCCTCTGCTTGTAGATAGGAGATCAGATCCGTCCTCCACTGGGCGGATGGAAACAAAAGCAGTACAACTCACTACAAGCATAGGAGTAGGACATCTTTCCTGACATTTCTCAGGATTCTCAGGAGGAAGACTATCAGAGCTTTAACTATGCTCCATGCTTCTACAACAACACCGGTTTGACAAGAAAAAGAATAGAAAAGCAGCCCTGTATTTCTTTAATTTCATTACATGGAGCTTTATTCTTTTCTTTGCCAAGATTGTATTATCAGAATAATTCATTTGATTTTTAATTATTTTAAACACTAATTCTTTTATTTTGATTTATTTTCAGTTTGAGTGATCTTATACCTCCAAAAGTCTCCTCCAAATCTGTTTCAGGAAGACTAGAAAGGGCCATTTTCCTGCTGTGATGTAGGATGTTAGACAACTCTGCTGCTTGATGGGTGAAGAACCAGGTTCTATGCTGCAAATGGGCTTCTCATCAACTGCTGATTGTGGTTTGTAAAATTATACATTAGCTGACAGCCGAGATCTGTAATTGTGCTATTAAAATTATGACTGCCAAAGGAGGCAGTAGGAAGATTCCAGGCACAAGATTCCAGCAGGCCATCACTCTTGTTAGGATGATCATTAGCACTGTCCTGCATCAGCATTTAGGATGTGCTTTACCTGGGGCTGGACTTCAAGGCCACTCACTGCCACCAGCAGCCCAGCTATCCGTCTGTCCCCATGTATTCCTGCTGTGGGGTTGGTGTAACACAGGTTGCAGTATCTGCTTAGTCAGTGGCTTTACTTCATACTAAAGGTTATTTAAGAAGTGGAGTGTGGCTGTCCCCCTGCTCACCCCTTTCCCCCACCTCCAGCAGAAGCAGCTGGAGAGCTCTTCTCACCCTTTCTGATGCATCCTCTGAATCTCAGAACTGGAGGCACTACCCCTCCACAGCTCCCAGCTGGCTGGGCAAAACTCTAGTTTGGGATTGCAGCCAGGTTTATCTTATCTTATCTGCAGAGGTTTTTGCCTGAAACCAGGCCTGAAGGGTTTTCAGTCCTCACAAGTGAGGGGGATTTTTTTGTCTGGCTTTCACCACAGAAGGCTACACTGCTCTGGGTTTCATTCTTTTTAGGTAAACAACTCTCTAGTCTGTGTAGATGTGCCTCCAGGGCAGTATAGATACATTTTAGGAACTGAATAAATACCTCAGCTACACATTTGATCTTGGCAAGCAGGGAGTGAGTTATTTCACCATGCAGGATGAAGTTGGCCTTTGTAACATAGGTAGTTAAGAGATAACTTTCCAGAGATACACTTCTGTTCTAACTTATACATGGCAGTGTTCTTTTCTGGGCTATCTGAAGCCTCTGAAGTAATTTCTTTCTATCCAATGTGCTTTTAAAATTCATAGTTTTCACCTTTAAAAACCCCTGAATTTTCATGACTGGGTCAAAGAAAGCATAAAATGCATGCTAGTTTCAGAGTTTGGGGGAAGGGTGGTAAACATGACAGCCAGAGAGACACAGGGTGACACTAGGCACTAGGCATTGGCTGGGTACAGTTCCATTTATTCTGTTGCTCTTGGAAAATAAAATGGGATTACCCTTCTCCCCATGCCTAAGTGGGTGTTTCACAGAAACTGTCTGACTGGCTGAGGGGGCCGGCAACATTCATCCAAAACACAATTTTCTGAGAAGCTGGTCTTTGAAAGAACGTGTGCATCAACAAGTAAACACCTTCTCCATCCTACTTCATTTATTTTTTTTAACCTGAGAGGTGAGTCCTTCTCCCACAGGGAAAGAACCCTTGGTAAATTCCAGCTTGGGAGCCCAGCCACTCCTAATATTAGCTTGCGCCATTATGCAAATGCAGCCCTGGTGTTCCCACAGTCTGGGGAGCGACCCAATCCCAGCTTCCCACAGCATCCAGCAGCTGCCTACAGCCTGGGCTCTGCCCCCATTGAAGACTGCAGCATTTGTCTGCACTTCTGTTCTGACTTGGGTCTTGCCAGCTTCTGTCACCCAGTGTACTTGTTGCAGCTCTGTGCTTGAGAGTCTTCCTCTGCTCCAGTTTTCAAAGTTTTCAAATGCAATAAAACATAAACTGCTGAAAATACACAACTGCAGCTGCTAACATTTAAGAAGGATTGTGAAAGCAAGATTTCAATCATAATGCTTTATCTCAATGCTTACATGTAAACCTAATCCAGTAACTTTTTGTTCACCTTTTCTGGATAATTGTATAAACCTGCTTAGCAGTTTCAAAAGACATTGAAAAACCACAAAACACTGGGTTTTTGGTTTTGGTTATTTTTTTTTTTTTTTTCATTTTTAAATTTAATCTCCCAGCAAAGCCTGAGAAAACATTAGACCTCCTGACAAAATGTAAGCAGTCAGTTTCTCCACACTCACAAGCTATTCTAGTAGTGCAATGAAATGCTTTTTCACTCAGGTTAAGCAAACTATATTGATTCCATTTCTCCACTAGCCTGGACAGAGTGGAACTCTAATGTTACAGGGTTCCAAGCTGATAGCTGCAAGTGTTTGGCTCAATTGTTCTGGGATACGTTTCAGGCCCTGGCTGAGATGGTAACACGTTGATATGCCCCTTTGGAGAACCAGGTCCAGAAGAGTTGAAATCTCCTTTCTTCCCACCTCTCTTGAAAAGACCCCCTCACCTCCCCGCAGCACAGGGGGAAAGCAGTCAGTACCCCTCACTCTGTCACTGATTCTCTTGCATCACGAAAGGCAACTTCAATGAACAAATGTTTAGAGCCCAGTCTATTCTCCCATTTAATTTTGCACATCTATGATGGTGAGAATACTTAAACATACAAACAGAGAATACTTATGGTTGCCTGCCTGTTAGCACAATTTTTTTACGCCTGCCTCTAAAAGTGTAAACATGGGAATCAAACATCTGTTGTGCTTTCAGCAGGAAAAGAGATTACAGTGAGGTACAACTACTAACATTCTTTATTTCTGTCTCAGATTTTTTTTTAATTGCTAAGAGTTTTAACACAATGATCTTATACACAATATAAAAGAACGTACATTTAAATAGGCTTACAATTATTTTCACTACATCTTAATAATTTGAATGACACATGCCTTACTCTTTTATGAGCTGCCAGGGTAAAAAAATCCCATCTAGCCCAGCAAAATTCTCTCTGCATGGCTTCACACCAAGGAACAGGAAAGGAACACGTCACGAATCTCCAGTCTTCACCTGAAGTTGGCCAGTGACTTTCAAGTCTGGAAGCGGTCCTATTGTCAGGGTGTAAGACAGACATTCTCTGTGCTGAAAATGTTAGAAGTGTTCATACATTCAAACTTGTAAAGGAGTCAGAATCATGCCATTGCTTTTGAAAGAAATCTGCATCCAGTCAACTGAGTTCAGGTGTGGCTGAAGGCACAGCAAGTATTTTTGACAAAATAACTATGGGGATTTTTGTTCACATAAAAATGATGCTGTGTAAATTTATTTCTTCATTTCAGGCAGAATTCTCTGTATCAGTTTTTTTTTTTTTTTAGAATGACTTGATTTTTAGACAAATTTCTTCTGCGTTGTCACTTGGACTACACTTAAGGGAAATTGAGCTAAACAAAGAAATAGTTGTTTCCATCTCCTCAGCAATGTGTTGTAATATTGCCAAAGTTATCAAATTTTCTTTTGAAAATATAAAATCATTCTTTATAATTAAGCCTTAGGATACAAAAAAGGAAACTTATGATATTAATAATTTATATTTTTTTAAACTTCTCTGGCTCAAGATGTAGTAGCCAGCACTTTGCTGTGTGTTACTATGCAGCCCTGTCTTCTGAGCAGAAGTAGTCCTTCATGTTGTCATTTTAGAGGAAACATATCATTCTGCAGCACTGACTTTAGAAAGATGAGAAAAGTAAATTTATATCTCTGCATGCTTGGGATTCACTGTGTTTCCTCGTGATAAGTCTGATGGATACAAATTTTCTCCCAGTGATATAAGGAGGATCTTTCTTATCTTTCTGCATACTCCAGCCAGTCTACATGACTTGACTTTTGTTTTTGGGAAAGGGATTCTGAAAACCTGCCAGAAGTTTTTCCCAGTGATTCCAGCTGGTAAATTGTCATAGGCATGGGAATATCTCAAGATAAAGATGATATGAACCCTCTTTTCTCCCCTTCAGCACCATCACAACCCTTTCTGTGGTCTAAGTGTCTCTCCACCTTACACTGCCATCATCTGACAGATGATGCAGAGAGACTAAAAATACTGTTAAATAAAAACATCTTAATGTGACAAGAGAAAGAGAACGGACTCAGACAAACGCTGGAGTGTCCCGATGCCATGACTGCAAGGTGGCATAGGACAGTGTGTGCACAGCACAGTGCCTTGCAATAAAAAGAGGAAAATGCTGGGCAAGAAGGAGCCTCTGTTGATAGTACATGTACATTATTAATATCTGATGGAGGAAGGGAAGGAGAGAAGAAGGATTCAGAATAGATTTCCTTCAGGTGGTGCTGCAGTTCTTATGAAATGAAAACCCCCCAAACTCAATAGGAAAGTAGCACGTAAGGAAACTTAAGTGATCAAGTAGATATTAAGTTACAAAATCTCTAAAAGATTTTTTTCTCCAGGTCACATATTATGAAGAGATATTGCTTTCCAATCTTATCATAGATTTTTTTTTTTTAACTGGGATAAATTTGCATTTGTGACTGACAATCTATCTAGGAAGCTGAAGTCCATATACACCCAAGAGGGTCCATTAGAAAATAGATGGTGTTATCTCATTCAATACTCACATTATCAGACAGATAGATAACATCTTAATTAATATTTATTTCACATCTTAGAATGAGCTGTTTGCTGTTTAGGAAAATGCAGTTTCTAAAAAACGAGAGTTACATTTCTACTTTATGAAACAACTTCATAGTATGTCAACAAATTGAGTGCACATCCATGAGATTTCAGCAAAACCTCTGCTATCTAATGTAAGATTAGAAATAAAAACAGAAATTTGAAAAAAAAATATTTAAACTATTGGCACTGATGGTTCAGTCTTTCAGTTTGGATTTTTCCTTCTTGTTTTCTTGTTACTGGTAGGCACAGGACAAATAAACTGATTCAGCAGCTTTAACAGTGGCTTCATCTTTTTCTTTTTTGTTGCTTTTCCCTTTTTGCTCCCTCAGAAATACTTTTATTGACTCATCTCTCCATTTACTGACTAGTTTGCCTCCAACAAGTTCCTCCTCTTGAAGTCCATTCCCCTGGCTGCATCCTGTCCCTCGTTCCCTCAAAGAGTTCAACAGGTGAAGAGCTGAAGTCTCCAAATGAGGAGAGGATCTCCCTTCTGCCACCAGCGTAACATCCAGGCAGTGGAGTACCCAGAGGATCTGACTTAACTTCTTTTAATTAACCAAATCTAATATGATGCTTGTTCATTATAACCCCCACCTTTGTTTTATTGCTCAGTTGATTTTTAGTGTATTTTGAAGGTTTCCAGCAGTTCTCATAAGTGGTTCATTGCCCATCAGACCCATACAAGGCATCATTCAGCATTGCAGTGCCAGTCAAAAGGTATTTCTGTTGCAAATTTTTGGCCTTGTTAATTCATGCACAGGACAAGAAGCCATGGATATCTATTTTCAGTGGAGATATAATTAAAAGATGCATAATTATGGTTAGAAAATATTCCTAGAAAAAATTCCTCTTTTGGCATGTGATGTTTGCTCCTAGGTAACATTCTGAGTAGTCTTCTAGGTTCACCAAAGATTAATATCAAAACTGTTCACCAGTGGAAAGATTCCTCAATTTTTCAGCTGAGCATCTCTTATCTTTGCAATTTAACAAAGCATTGACAACTTTTTCATTAATGCTTTAAATCTGATCATAATTTTGAGTTTAAATAATATTCAATTTTATTTCTATGCATTGAAGTCAGTACAAACCTGATAAAAATCTCACTAAAGGAAAGAAAATATGATTAAGTCATATTAAACCTGATTATTAGATGGACGGGAACCATTGTAAAGTGTTCACTCATCAAGAAATATTTTGTAGATTTTCTGTAGATTTTCTAATGGAAAGGTTTTTGTTCTTACATGTTTATGAACAAACCTCTCTGGATATACAAGAACAGCTCTTTGAGTGGACACATTTATTCTTCCGTGAAGTATTATTTTATTTATTCTGATTAAAAAAAGGAATTTTGCTTCTGTATATATGGATTTACATGAACAGCAATAGCTGCCAAAATTCATGCCTACTGAAACACTGATATTCCAAATGGAGAACTATTAATTTTTTTTTTTTTTTAATGGAGGACTTTTGACACACTTGGAGTAGAACATGAAAAAGGAAAGTCCTGACTACCTGTGATCATGTGGTACCTTTTGCAGGAATTCATCCACCAGCTCCAGCATCATGGCCCTATGATTTGTGTAACTTTTTGCCTATTCAAACACATATTTCCACTGCAATTGTATGAGAGACATTTTTAGTATTTTCCTCTGCTGTTAAACAGCTGCTGCCTTTTAGTGTTGGTAAAATACTTCTACATATAGTTTTCCTTTTTTTTAAATTGAAATGCTTTGTGATTTCTCTAGCTGAGAGATGGACTAGAAATGCAAATTATCCTTAGCCACATAACTCAGAATTACCTTTGTATTTTACTCTAAATCCGTATCTGGATATATAAAAATCCTGAAAACCAGCGACATTAGATCTGCTCATATAACTGACATGCTTTTGGGGAAAATAAACAGATAGAACTGCTAGCTGCTGCATGAATGCTGTAATGGAATGAGTGCTAATGCTGAAAAGTATCTCCCTTAATTAAATTTTTAATATAAAAATTTAATATAATTTATGTGCTTAGAAAAAAAGCCACAGAAAATTAATATCCAAAAGCTCGAGTGAATTTATGTCACAACTCCTCAAGTTTCTTTTTTTGCCCAGTTTTATTAACATAGACATTTGAGTTTGCACCGATACTTGGTCTTTGAATCTGTTAATATAAGTTTCCTCCAAGTAATGACTGTAACAAAACATACCCTGGCAGAACCTTGCAAAATATAAGCCTGTTTAAGTTACTCAGTAAAGACAACATTTCTTCAAAAATGCAGAAAAAGAAACTCTAGCTGCATGTAAATTAAATTTAGAACACTCCTTTGCATAGAGTGGAAGTCAGGCAGGCCAGGAAAAATCCATAAATGTGACTGCAGTGATAGCAAGTAAAACAAGAAAGAAGTCTCTGATGTCCAGGCAGCACATGCATGCCCTGTGCAGGAGAAGTCTCTTCACAGAACTGTCAATGACTTTGCTTCCCCATCCCCATGACATGGTTACCTCCATTTCCAAGCTTTCCAAAAGCTTCCAGAAAAGATTTGAACAAAACCAAAACACTGAATGAAAGAGCAAAAATGAAGTGCCTATCAAACTTTTATGTAATTATTTAGCGACAAGCAGCAACAGGGGCTCCAATGGTTAGAGATTTCCCATCTTGCTGCTGCTTTACCAATGTCAGGAAGGATTTTGGCAAATGCCCATTTACACACTGCTCGGCACCATGGCAAAGCCATGGGTTAGACTGGTTACATGCATGGATTGCTACCAGAACTTCAATACAGTTTAGGAAAAATGGTTTGCCTAGGTCACCACCTTTCCTAATCAAATCATGGGAGTAATCAGATCATGGCTTCCAGCGGAGACTGGAGTACCCCTTGGGAGGTCAATGTTGCAGTGGAAAGCTATTTTGATAAAGATTTAAAGAAAATGCCCTTAACTGCAGTACAGATGAGGACCACGGCAGCTTCAGCTTGTGTCTCTCACTGGAAAGCAAGCAAGTAGCAGGCACTCTGAGGAGGGACTGCAGGACAGGTGCCAGCAAACCAACCCCCTTCAGGTCCTGTCCATCTGAAAATGAAGAGAGGATGTAGATGGGTGAAACATATATGCACAAATCTGAATATAAATGCTAGTCTAAATACTTCTCAAGGCATCCTCAGTACCACTGTTGCTCAAGGTTTTTGTTTCACAGCTAAAGATAGCTCTGCTGGTAACATGAGACAAAATAACGGTGGAATTGTTTTACTCCAAGAGAGGCTGGGTACTAAGGAACCAGCTTTATTTCCTCCCACCACCAGCTCCTTCTAAAAGATCCTTTACTGTGAGCATTGCCTTGTATTTCTTAACATGAGCCTTAATAGGACCTCAGCATCTCTGTGGCAGTTCTGTAAATGCAGGACTGCCTCTGGGGTATGGCCATCGGTCTGTATCAGGTGTGCTGCTAATGTAAGTCAAACAAGCCCACGTTTATGCATTTTAAAATACCAGGCTTCTGTTTCCATGACAGAAGTTGAAAGAAACAAAGGGCTGAAGTCTCACAGCTTCAGAGTGAAAAAGACTTTCAGCACGGCAAAAGATTTGCTCGTTTTTGTGCTAGTCCTGTCCCAAGTGATGCAAGACCTCTCTTCCACTCCACTCTCCTTTGCACTAGAATTGCTGTAGCTCCCTCAAGAGAAAAGAGTATTTCTGGTGAATTTCCAATCTTAAGATAATTTGTGCTGCTTGTGGTATGCAAATGAGCTTCATGGGACTGGGATATCAACACACTGTTCAAAGCAGTGAAAGAACCCCAAGGTATGCCGCACCGATCAGGATCTGAAAGAAAATTGAAATTCTGCTCCTAATTCAAGGGAAAAAAAAGCGGAAGAAACCCCCATAATCTGTAATAAGTGTAATAAGACTTTTGATTGTGAACATTAGCAGGCAGAGATTAGCACCTTTCCACTCTGTTTCTATAAAAGCTCTTTTATGCAGCCATAAAGTGCAGAAGGGCTGCGGGTAGATCTCTGCCAAAGATCACGCAGTTTTAGTGACGGTCTTGGCTGATGAGGCACTTCAAGAGCTGATCCAGGGCATTGAAGGAACATGGAAAAGGATGCAGAAGCAGCAGGCAGTTACCTAATACTATCAAGTCTCAATAAAAAATGACAAGCTGAGACATTTTGGCAGGCTTTCTGAATACCTAATAGGACAATGCTTGTGTAAACGGGCCTGGAAGTGAGGTTAAGAGAAATAAATTCACAGCAGAAAAAAACCCACTCCAACCCACACTTTAGAAGCAGCAAATTATTTCAGTTCAAAGCTCTTCAGATCACATCTGACCATAGGGGGACAGAATTAGCCTCACTGATTGTTTCTGCAAGACATGATTCATAAATCCAATATTTTATACGTAGCAATTCAGCAAAAACGCTCCCACCCGAGCCAGAATACATAAATATTTAACTTTTTGGCAGAGCGACCCTGACAGTATTTGTACTTATGGATTTGCCGTGACAGATAAACAAACCCGTACTCCTTCCTCACAGCTACAGAAGGGAAAGGGATGAAAACCTCGGGACGGCGGTGAGGGTCTGGTTTTTCTACGGGGCCAAGTTCCCACAGCGGATTCCTTAAACCACCAGACCGCGCTGATGGCAAACGCGGGGGCATTCCCACGCACCGGGCAGACGTGTCTGTGCACGGGATGTAGGCGGCGGCGGGAGAGGCGGTGCGGTGCCTTCCTCCTCCTCCTCCTCCTCCCGGCGGGATCCAGCCGGAGGGCCACCCTCACCACAGGCGAGACCCGTCCTTCCGCCCAGTTCTCCATCCCCTCGTTGTCTTTTTTTATTTCCAAGCAACTTCTCCCGTCCCTCTCCCGCCCGTCCGAAGGGGCGGAAGCGGCAGACGGGCGCGGGGCGGGGGCAGCGCGGCGAGCTCGGCGCGGAGCAGGGGCGGCCCGGCCGGGGAAAGAGGCTCCACGGCCCCGCCGCCTCTCTCCCCTCGCCGGCACGGGGGCGAGGGGCCGCCGTCGCGCAGGCACCGCCCCAGCGCCCGCCGAGCCGGGGCAGTTTCTGCAGGAGAGGAGCGGCGCGGCTCGGCCGGGCTCGGCTGATCCCCCCGTCCTCCCCCGCAGGTGGCGGCGCGCCGCCCGCCTCAGCGGCTCCCCCTGGCCGCCGCGCCGCTCGCACACCCCGGTGCGCGGCGGGAGGGGCCGCGTCCCGCCCCGCCCCGCCGTGCCGCTGCCGGGCGGCGCTGCAGAGGGCGGAGCGGGCGGCGCGGCCGGCGCCCGGCGCGGGCCGGCTCCCGGCGGGCGGCGCTGCTGCGTTGCTCTGGGAGGCGCCGCGGGGCCGGGCGCGGAGCTGCGGGCTCGGGGGTGTGAGCGGCCGGGCAGGGCGCCCCCAGGATGCTGCGGTTCCTGCGCAGGACCTTTGGCCGGCGGTCGATGCAGCGCTACGGGCGAGGAGCCGGGCGCGGAGCCGGGCGAGGTGGGCTCGGCGGCGAGGGGGACGAGCGGGACGGGGGGCTGCGAGGAGCGGCCGCCGCCGCCGTCGGCTCGGGAGGCTTCCCCTCCTCGCCGCTCCCCGGAGGGGTCGTGCACAGCGCCGGAGCGCCCGTCCACATCCCGGCGGCCGGCGGCAGCAAGCCGGTGCTGCAGTGCCGCGTCCTTCTCCTGGACGGGACCGAAGTCAACGTGGAGCTGCCGGTGAGTAGCGTGCGCTTACCTCTGCCGCCTGCAAAACGGCGCCTGCAGCTACCCTCTCCCCTCCTCCGCATCGTCCCCCCCTCCCTGGCGACGGGCACCTGCGAGTGCCCCCCCCCGGCCGCACAACAGGCGCCGTTCGCCGGGAGAGCCTCGCTAGTTTCGTCCTTCCCTCCGCGGGCGCCCTCCCCGCCCGCATGCACCTGCTGCCAGGTGCGCGGCGCGCCTCCCCGCCATGACCGCCGCCCGCCCCCGTCCTGCCGGCGGGAGCCGTCTGCCCTTCTTCCCTCTCCCCGGAGCCGGCGGGGAGGTGGGCACCCTCTCTCCTCCTCCCCTGCGCGGCCGAAAACAGCCCCTTGCAGCGCTGCCCTCCGCGGCGCCTCTCCCCGCGGTGCGGGCGCTACCTGCGCCTTTCCCCGGCCGCTGCTGGGGGGCTGCCCGCTGAGCCCGCCCGACGGCACCGCCGGCTGCGGGGGCATCGCGGCGTGCCAGGCGGGGCGGAACGGAGCCTCTGCGGGGCAGAGTGCCTTTGGCCTCGCTGCCCCGCGGCTGGCAGCCCCCGGCCCCGCAGCACCTGTGGCGCCGCGGGGACAGCGAGGCGCGGCCGCGCTGCCCCCGCCGCGCCGGGGTCTCCGGGGGTCGCCGCCTCCTTCTTCTCCTTAGCTCTCGTTTCCCAGCGCCCCCGCTGCCGGGGCGGGCGGAAGGGCGCTCCGGGATGCCCGAGGCGCTCTCCCCGTCCCGTGGAGTCCGTGTGCGGGGCCGGGGTCAGGGCTGAGCCCGGGCGGCTCCGGGGGTACAGCCAGAGCCGGGCCGCGGGTGCGGGGACGGGGCTCAACTTTCTCCCCTGCCGCCGGTGTGCAGGAGGAATGAGGAAGGGACGGTGCTGGCCTGCGGGGCTGTGCGTGTGTTGTTTGTGCCTGCTCGCTGGGCTTGGTCCACCTTTGTAGGTGTTTCAGCGTCCCCAAAGCCCGTTGTGTATCCTTATAGCTCTCTCAAAGGTAGCTGCAAGGTGTGTATCCGTAATTCGCAGTTTTGGTTTTTTCGTTCCTCACAGCTGCTAAATACTCACTGCCCATCCTTTTTTGCTGACCTTTTACCTCCCTCTTGAAACGCAAGTTTCCCATGAAATAGTATGGAAGCTTATCATGTTTGAAGAACATTTAATCTTCTTTCCATTTCAACCTAACCAGTCACCAGCCATTAAGCTTGGTCTCCAAAAACAGGTGGGAGAACTTAGTAACAGGGAACGTAACAACCTGAGAAATTGTGCACTACTTTAATCTCCAGCAGTATAAAAGAGAGGTTTTTTTCAGAGTAGACTCTTGTTAGGTGCCTTTCGTATTAGCTGTCATCTGTGTATATTGGCATCATTTCACTAAAACAGAGAATTTGGCAACCCTATTGTTTCTGCTTAAAAGAAACAGAAGAGATTGAGTAAGACTCTTACAAGTGAATACAGAAGCATGTGAACGGAGCCACCTAGAGATACTTGCTGCAGCATTATCAGGCCTCCCTTGCCTACAGACTACATCGCACATTTCCAGATATTTGAAATGCTAATGTATTTCCTCTCCTCACATCTCCTTCACAACTTGCTGCTCTCCTCCTAGCATCTCAGCACAAATCTTTTATAAAGCACACTTGATGATTGTTATCAGTGTGCTGAGGGTTTACTTATAGAGGTCTGTGTCAATACGCTTGGTAAATATTTTGTTTCAAGTTATACTCTGATTTATCAAAGGTCAGATTTTGCTGTAGAGACTGTTTAAGATGGTCTGAGGATTCGTAGGATCAGAAATTGAGGTAATGACACTCTTAGTCCTTGAGTACTGAAAACATAGACATATCTGCTTGGCCCAGTAAAGAAGCTGTGGAGCGTTCTTGCTTGAGCTGACCTCCAAATGAAGCTTAGACTTGCCAGTGCTCTCAGAACCTGAGCTGCACATCTGATGGTTGTAGCTTAGCTGTCCGAAGACAGAGTAAGTAGTTGGCGCTTTTTTTTTTTTTTTTTTTTTTTTTCCCCCGCACACAAATCCCTAGACTGATGGAGGACTTTGGAGCATGTAATAGCTGTCAGTGTTTTGAGGATTAAAAACTGTTCTGTTGAGTTACATATCTGTTCCTCATGTTTTTTTCCTTTCTTTCACGGAAAGTAACACCCACACTGAGAGTTAGAAAAACTGAAAGAGGCATTGCACCATTTATAGAAGTTGATCAGTAAAGTTTCTCTGAGCTTTGCAGGTCTAGATTTTATGGGAATAGGGCGTGAAACAGAGCATGCTTTAATACTCAAGAACTGAGGTATGGGACTGGTTAAGCTGAATGAATTGAGTAGCATCTCTTAAAAAAAAAGTGTATGATGCCTTCTTTCATTTCAGCTTAAATTTTATCAAAAGGGGGGAGTGTGGGCTTCATCCCCAATGAGCAGCTTACTCATGAAGTCAAGTACAGAGATGATTGCAGAAGATTTCACTATGCTGCTGATTGTATTTGCAAGCGCTTATTTCAGGAGATACTGGCATCTATAAAATGTGCTCTTCATGCTGACATTGCACCCCTCTTGCCTTTGTAGTTGAAAAACAAACTTGTTGATATTAGAACACAATACTCTTGCAACTACAACTTCTTAGGCTATCTCTAAGACTTTGGAAGTAATTGGAAGGTTTATTTGATTTCAAAGACTACGGGGTCTATTTGCTTGTGTGGAGGAATCACAGAAAAGATATGACTGGAGGAAAACTAGCTATATACACAGAAAAAAGGTTCAGGGTGGTGTTGTGGTGTTTTTTGTTTTGTTTTGTTTTGTTTTGTTTTTAGTTATTGTTTCATTTTTTTAATATTCCAATAAAACTGAAACCCTGAAACTTTTGCCCAAGTTAAGCATATCATGTTCTGCCACAGTGCTTTCTTATAGGTGAGGGCTGTTGGAAGAATAAATCCTACATTAGTAAGTTGATAACTGTCTTTGTGGTTGATGTTATATTTCCTGTGGTAGTGGCTGTATCAGAAAGTACATGTCAGTTTATGGTGGTAACAGATGCAGAGATCTATCCTGATCTCCAAGTTCTTCCTTAGCTCCTTCTTCTCAAGACTGTGTAGCAGCAGTGAACTAACTAAAGTCATCTTACTTCTTTATCTGCGCTTCCACACCCTCTTTCTAGTGGGGCATTTGCACTTTATTCTTTTTACTGTATGTTCTCTGCCCTTGGACTACCCCATCTGCTAGCCTACCCTTCTACGTGCTGTGTACTCTTTCATTCGTAGGTGTTCTCTGGCTTTCACAAACTTGTTTTGTACCCAGCTGCCCCCACACAAATGTCAACAGAAGATTATTCTGAGCGCTGCAGATACCCCTGGATAATGGTATCTATACTCAGCTTCTTGCATGAAATTTCAAGGATTGCTTAATGATGCTGGCTTTTTTTTTCTTCACTCTTAAGGCAGTAATACTTTAGAAGTATTCTTTCTAAACAGAATAATGCACTGGATGGCTTTTTAAACCCACAAGCTCCTCAGGGCCCTGTATTGAATGTGAGATGCTATTAAGGTTGGATCTGTTATACAGGAGTGAGTGGCAGTTGACCAATTCTGTTGCTGTGGGGTGATTTCCCATGGGAAGGGGAACATAAATGGTGTCATTACTTCTTCTTGACCTGACACCACGTGTCTGCACATCTGAAATCCAGTGATGAGAAGTGACGCAAGGAGAAAAACACTTCCATTAGAAACCATCCCTCCTCCCTCACACAGAGCTGTCTGTGTATTTCTTTTAACCATTGGGAACCTGTTTAGTATCTTTTGTGTTGCACTCTCACACAGGAGGCTATTACTTGGTCAGAGTTTGCAGCTTGGTTGTAGGTAGATGGAAGGCCACTTGCTCACTGTTGCCAAAACAATCCTGCCTCTGTTTTTCTGGAGGACTCGTGACTTTAATGAAAGAAAAACAGGTTGCAGGTGATGCTGTGTTCTTACAGGAGGAATGCAAGGAGAGAGCATTGACATTTAGGCATCAGTGATAGTGCCTGCTAGTTAATACATAGATGGCTCTCTAATAAAGCCAAAAAGCCAAATTTTTTTTTTTCTTAACTCTAAAGCGTGATGGCTGACATTTCTAAAAACTGAGTCTTTGATTTTTAATTAGGTGCATCTTATGAAAGCTTAAAGGGCAGGTATGAAAGATGACTATTCGGTGGGATTGTCCAGAGTGGCAGGAATTAATGTCACTTAATGCTGTTGAAAACGGTATTTTCTGATAAATTGTGGGAGGGAAGGAGGAGAATGAACATTTGTAGCGCATTCTTGGCTTTCTGTAGTCTTAAGTGGGATAAAAAGAGAAGCAAATGGTAAGCTTCCTCCACTGTGAAAATCCTCATCCTGCAAAGCAGATCTAAGATACCTTACGTTTTTTTATGATGTGAATCCACAGCAGTCAACATGTTGTCTGTTATAAATACTTATTTCTAAAAATCTTCTTGCTCTGATAAATTCCTCTGCTACTGTGAACACCATTACAAAGGCTTGTGTGATGTATTAGAAGTATGTAATGTTTAAGGATCAAATTAATCAAGAACTCAAATATAACTCTTCAAATCTGTGAATTATTTTCACAGATGAATGGTTTTTGCATTATTTCTTGCCTTCTTTTTTGGTGTATCTGTTTTAATAATTGTTTTGGCTGCTATGGAAACACTTCAGGATAGGAATAGTAAATGTTCTTCAATACTGTTTTCTAATCTCTGATGTGCTATGTGTTGTATTCTTTTCTTATTGGGGCAACATGAACATTGCTGCATGGCCCCTATGCTTACATCCAATATAAATGTTAATTTAACTCTTGAGCAGCCATCTCAGTTTTATTGATTAGTGTGTTTGACTTGATAAAGTTATAAATATCAGGAGGGAAGTACAACTCATTTTTTCTTTCTTTCATATCATACAAGACTTCCAAATAATGTTTCATGAATATTAACTCTAGAGAAATGCACTAATATGCATGTAGACACTTGGATTCGGGTTATGCTCTGGAGTTTCCTAACTAAGGAGGAGTTACACACACATTCACCACCCATCAACAGATATATTGCATCACACAGGTAATGGATTTTTAATAAATTCTTTAAAGCTTTTATCACTTATAAAATTTGTAATATGCCTTCTTTATGCAGAAGTTACTTTTGAACAGCATAAAATTAGAGTACACGTTGAAAAATGTTAAAAGCATCTTTGCAACACTGGAAGAGGAAAGGTCTCTCATGTTCACGAGCTCCTGTGAGTACCAGCACTCGTAATTTCCTTCATAAACTGATCAGGCTCTGTTGGTAGAAGAGGTGGGATATTTTTGCTTCTCCAGTTCACGTTGAGATGCCTTTTGAGTACCTTACAGCTTTGATTAAGCAGCTGCAGCTAGAACTCAATGTGTTGTCTACTGGTAATAACCTTTAATTATGTTATCCCTGTTCCATATGCCTTGATGCATTGCTGCAGCGTGTACTGAAGGTGTGTGAAAGGCATTCACAGTACAGTCACATACAGAATCAGGAACATGCAGAGCCCCAGAGAGAGAGAAGTGAGATGGGGTGGCTGCAGCCATGCTTCAGAAATGCAAGATGTTAGGCTCTTGAGAGAGAAGAGGGAATATTTGGCCCCTGATGTGCTTGCCCCAGTAAATCTACAGCAGATAAAAGAAACATAGTAGAAAAGGGAGTACCTAGTAGAAAAAGGAGACAAAAAAACCAGCGTTTTGGCGTAGGTAAGAGAAATTCTGCTTGTGAGTTCCATTAGTTATTAGTGAAAACCAATACAAGTTTTCAGTGTAATACGGATAGACAGGATGACAGGAGTGCTGCTGCAAAGAGCTGACAGCCAGGGAAAGGGAGAAAGCCGGTGATGAGAGCAGCGTAATGTAAAAGCAAGAGCAGAGCACCTGGTACTAATTCTCTGATGGAGAGCTTATGTGTTTGGAGAGATGAGGTGAAGATAAGATTGTTGTAAGCATTCCTTCAGAAGCCTTCTGCAGTGGACTAGAAGATAGTTCTGCTTAGGAGAGTAACCATGTGAAATGTCAGTGTGGCTCTCGTTTATTAGCACCAAAATGCATTTCATAGCAGGTGTTTGCACTGGGCTTACCTGTACAATAGCAAACCTTGGGGAAACTTTGAAGATCACCATGGATTTGAGAGGAGAGGGTCTATAAGAAGGAAACTTACAGAACAGTTTGACGACAGAGGAACTTTTTTGTCAACAGTGTACATCTAATATTTTTTGGGGTTTGTTCCAGTGGTTCTGTTCTAGCCTGTAGTGCTGGGTGGCAAGCCTGTAGCTTCAGGCTCTTAGTAGGAGTCCTGAAGAAGAAAAAGAACATCTGGCCATGTAAAAAGTTCCTATGAGGCAAGAAATAGGAGCACAGAGACTTTGGAAGTGCTGTACATGTGTAGGAGCAAGCAGAGGACTAGAAGATGGTACAGGAAGAAAAAAGGTGAAGGGGCTATATATATAAAACTATACATAAAGTAAGGGATGTATTGTTCATCTGTTTATTTTCTGAAACAGAAAGGGGACAGCTATCTCTCTACTGCTTCTCTGCACGTGCTTTGTTTTCATGCACTTCCTTGTGCTCCTCTTTGTATTTCCCCATAGAAAAGAAAATATCTTTTCTATGTAACTTTCTCTGAGAGGCTGGCCTTGTTTAGTGTCTCACCTTCTTCAAGCGTAAGTCCGTTTTGCAATTTAGGGCTTCTGTTGTTAAATTCCCAACCATTTCAACTCTCCCTTTGCATTTGCAGTGTCCTCCTTAAGCAATTATCTATACTTTTCTGTGTGGATATCGTCTGTATTGCTAGCACAATACCTAATGAATTTTCATTTTAATAAGAGCAGATTCCTTTTAATTTTCTGGGTTTTCCTTTACTGGACTCTGTTTTCCCAGTCTGTAAAAGTAGTTTTATTTTCCTCCTAGGAGCAGCCAGCTACACAAGCTGTGAGGGATCTCTTCTGGTAGGCACTTGAAAGAGCATTAGAGATCTGCTTTCTTCTAGTTTGGGGCTTGAGCGTAGTTCTCTGTCCTGTTCCCTCTTACTAGTTTAGAAAATTTCTAGGGTTTTCTGCAGTTGTCAGAAACTTGGAACGCTCCTCAGTCCTGTTCCTTCCCCAGGAAAATTCAATTTCCCTGCTGTGTCCATGAGTCTGTGGCTGGCTCAGCAGCTCATTTAGCTGGCTTGCCTCACTGAGGTGCCCTGTCTGCCAAGGCACAAATGCAGGTGGGAGAGAGCTTGTTGGGAACATCTGTAGAGCTGGCATGAGGGAAACACCAGGAGCTATCGGTGAAATAATTAATTCAAAGGGTAAACCTCCATACTTTAAGAATGTATGGTTTCACATGGGACAATAAAAATGGACCCGAATACTCAAATGATGCGGACAGGAGGTGAAGAGAGGAAGGGAGAGCATGCACATCATTGAGTTTGCAGGCTCTTTGCAAAGTAAATAGGAGGATAGGGATAAGTACAAATAATTTCTTTTTTTTTTTGCTAGAAGGATGAACTCGGCAGCTGCTAGCAGTATGTGCAGTGTTTCTGGGTTAGTGTTTTAAATACTTGAGAAACAGGGGGAGTTTAGTACTTGTTTAGTGCACTGTAGACTATGGTAAATGTTCTTTTATTTTTTCTGCGTTGGAAATAAAAGGGTTGGAAGGTAATTAAGTGTTTAGAGTGACCATCTGCTCTTCATTTGACTTACTATTTCCATTTATTTCTATGCATCAATTTAAATGTGTCCTGGACCATTAGCTATATTGTGATGAGATTATTTTGAAATATTTGTTGAAGCTACAGACTCAGACTCTGGCTATGAAGCATGAAAAATATTAAGAGTTAATTCATGTTGGCTGTTTGGTTTTGATCTGTTCAGATTCAGATTGTTTCCCTTCCTTGTTGTTATGGAACCACAGATAGTTTATCCAAACAAATACCAAATGCTGCCTTTTTTTTACCGTCCCCCCCCTCCCTTTTTTTTTTCTTCAAGTATGCTAACAAACACATTGAATTTTTTTGTATTTCATTGTCTTAATACGTGTGGTACAGTTTGTATGATAAGAGACTGGAAATAGTAATAGAAGAACCAGTGAAATCTTTGTGAAATATTACAAATAACTCTACACAAATATGTGGAGAATGTTGGTTCTTTCTTCTGAAGAACTTCACTTTATATAAACATAGTGGTATCAAATATACAGTTAGAAAAGCAGTTATTTCCTAGGACAACTTATGAGTGAACTTTTGTGACTGTTCGAAAATAATGTTTTTCTCAGTAGTTCCTTGTAGCACTAGTAATCGATTGTATGTATTATTTGTATTGGTGTGTTACATATGTATATATATCTAAAATAAATGTAGGCTTGAGAGGATTTTTTAGAATGTAGCAGTCTTGACTGGGAAAGCACCTGTTTCTTTTTTATCCTCAACTGAGACTAAACAAGGATACTGTGTCCCATTTTTAAGTTTCAAGTTTCGTGTTTTGTGCATTTCACTGTGGGGCATTGTAGGTTATGTATTGGATGATGGACAATTTCAGTTTTCTTTGTTAAGCTTTAACATTATCCCAGGTTCTGAACAAATTCTCAGTCTAATTTTGATAAATAATGTTAACAGGCTGACTGCGTCACATCTCTCTTGTTGGTATGAGGTGCAAACATTACCTGCTTTAACTGTGCAAGTGAATATTTTCCAAATTTTCTGAGAAGAGCAGCAGTCCTATGAAACTTTTTCCTTCTTCTCCCTTGTTTCCATCCAGAATTGGATTTCCATCCAGAATCTGTCATTTAAACAAATCTCTTTCATACCTCGTTAGCGGTTCCTGGATCTATGATAATGGTATGATTTTAGGTTAAGAGCTTACATTTATGTAAAAAGACCAAACTCAAGAACTCGTAAGCAGGTCTGAGGACACCAGTGTTGACTGCAATCATTGTGTTGCAATAAAGATCACTATTCAGCAGAGATGCTGATTCTCAGTGTGGAGGTTTTATATTCAAGCTACTCACTGAGTAGAAATTCTTCCCGAATAATGAACCTTCCATGAGTGCTTTGCTTTGAGAGATGATGAATGATGAGTCTGTTATCTCTTTGAATTAAGCAAGTAAGTGAAGAGCAGTGGTGTTCTTCAAAGTAGGTCGTATCACTGGGAAGGGCAGCACCCTGCGAGTATAAAGTCCAGTGGGCAGCATCCACTTTTCTCTCACTTTTTGGTCCTTGGATGCCGATGTGAATTGATGTGAATTCAGCCATCCTGCTGTAGCTCTGTGGAGGAAGGAGCCGGTTTAATAGTGTAACAATATAACTTTGTTGTGCGAAAGACTTAATTTCTTTTCCTCCCTCTTCCTGCTGTTTCATGATACTGCCTTTGATTTAGTTTCTTTCCCTGCTGTTCGGCAGTGGAGAGAGGGTGGCAGGAAATGTTCTTCTTTGTGGCTGGCACCCCGTTTCCCTGAGGAGGAGCATTCCCAGCCCTGCAGTCAGCCCACGAGTCTCGTGTGCCAAGGCCAGGCTGTGAGCTCAGGTTGGGAATACCCAGCTGCAGGGCAGCTCCATGGGCGCCCGGCATCCCTCTGGCACTATTCATTCTGCATGCAGCTCTCAGCAGCGCACTGCAGTTTTAGTCTTGACTTCCAGTTAATTAGATGTTCATTTTGATGGGTTTTCTTTTTAATGGGGGAACCTGCTTACTGAGACAGCAGAGACCACTGATTCCTTTTACAGAGGCCAGTGAAGCCATTAAATGTTGACTGTAGCACTTTTCCCTTTCTCCTTTAAGCTGTTTGCTTAAGCTGTTTTCAGCCTATATGTGTGCTCTGTCTCCCTTCATTCCCTTCTTCTCATGCAATGATATTTCACATTTGGCTTTTCTCTGTTCAATGAACTGCTTCAAAACTTATAAAATCAAACCCCTTGTTTTTAGGTATGAAAATCGGTAAGCCTTTCAGGCATCAAAACTCAAACTGTTGCAAACAGAAGGCACATGGAGAGGAATTTTTCTTTTAATTAAAGGGGTCAAGCTCGTGAAAGGTATATAGTGTATTTTTGGGGGTTAATCTATGAGGAAATAATCTAAACAACAATATTTTATATAGTATTCCAAAACATAGACTGGAAAACAAGATGAAGTTATTTACCCACTGCCTTCATCTTTTCCCTTAAATGCTCTGAGCCATCCCCTCTTTTGTTGGTATTACTTACAATTGGGTATTTTTCCCCCTGTGTAGCATGTTGATGTGCTATATGCATTAAAATTTATCCTGTAGTAAAACTTTTCTAATGTGTTATTTCTGACTTTAGAAAATAAAGATGTTTACTTTAAAGATGGAAAAATGAGGAAGGAGTTGAAGCATTTGTCTGTATATTAGCAAAAAAATAGGCCTAAGTCGATGACTGCATTTCTCAGAAGGGAGTGGGAATAGAAAAATTCAGTGCTGTGAAACAAAAACAAGAGGGTTTTGTTTGCTGCTACTGAAATTTGCCAGCAGATATTCTCATTTTACAGTTCATGTGCTTGGGTTTTGATGTATTTTCACATTAAACACCCAGTATATTTTGATCAGTGATTTGATCATAAAGCGTATTTTGTTAAAAAAAAAAAAAAAAAAAAAAAAAAAGGTTCATCTGTTCCAGCAAACATTTTGCTTTAATAACATTGTTATGGTCAGGAAAGCATACCATGATTTCATCCTCCTACATGTTATTGTATTAGCTACTTATAAAATGGTTTCTTCTTGAAGAATTTCATCTCTTTGACAAAGCAAAGCAAATCATCTGATAGCATTTCCAGCATGATCAGAATCTTGAAAAATTGTCAAACAAAGCAGAAAGATATGCTCTTTCATAAATAGAAAATACTGTTCATCCAAATTCTGTTTCAGAAAGCAGATTTTTCCCTGTAAAAGCTGCCAGTTTCTCAGCATTTGTATAATGCCAGGAGGGGAGAACTTTCCCAGCTGTTTCAGTAAGCTGCATGCTGGAAGCTTTCTAGGAAGAGAAAATAGTCTGAAGAACCTCTGTGTGCCACCTCTGTGTGAGCTTGCTGTGACTTTCAGGAGCTGTTGAGAGTGGGAAAGCTGCAGTGCAAGTGCTGGCTTGAAGGATAGCCCCCAAAATTAACTTTGTTTCTTTTGCATTCTGTAAGGCGCCTTACTGTTTACTGAAATCAAAAGTTACTTCTTAATTTAGGGCGGATAGAGCTTTTACATAATACCAAAATTTTCAGTAAGGTGTTTGGAAAAGTTGTTTCTTGCAAGCTACAGGGCGAACAACTGGTTAGGTTGTGAGAGAGATAGGGAAACATTTAAACAATATGAATTCCTCTTTATTGCGTCTGCACTAACCTCATTAACAAGATAAGGCTGTCAAGACTGGAGCAGCATTAAATGACTTGTGGGAGCCAGCAAATATAGATCCTATGAAAAGCCTCAGGCCTGAGGAGCTCTCCCTTCAGACAACAACTCACTGAGCAGTGCTACCTGCTTTCCTTGCACAAGTTTTGGATTAGACTCCAAGACCCTGTATATAGGAAGAAAGCTTTTCTCCCAGTTTTCCTTTTGAGCCTTAGAAACGACTGTTTTTTTTGTTTTGTACTGGTTTCTTGAATGGTGCAGTCATCTGTCTTCATTGCAGAGCTGATACAGGTGAGGTGGAGGGCAAAGTTCCTTTGTTTGTGTTGTCTTGTGCATGATGTGAAAGTGCATGTTGTTGACTGACCCTGTGTGATCCAACTCCAGTTTGTGGTGCTGAAAAAGTGTTGCTGAAAGCAAAACATGAATTCAGTGCAGTTCTGGAGGGACAAAATGTGACCACTTCCTCTGCTTCCAAGACTGTTGGGTGCTTTGCTTGGGAAGTATCTTCTGTGAAATGCCAAACTTGGGTAATCTCTGCCTCTGCACAGATGCAGTGGAAGCTCCCTGAGAGGTGGACCAGGGTGTGGGAGGCTGGGTGTAGGTAGGGATGATGTTCTAGGAGATCCAGAGAGACCTTACTGCTCCATAGGTGCCTGAAAGGAAGGTGTAGACAGGTGGGGGTCAGTCTCTTCTTCTGGGTAACAAGTGGTAGGACAAGAGAAAATGGCCTCAGGATTGTGCCAGGAGATGTTTAGATTTGATGTTAGGAAACCTCTCTTCGCTGAAAGGATTGTCAGTGTTGTAATGGGCTGCCTGGGGAGGTGGTGGAATCACCATCCCAGGAAGTGTTCAAAGAATGCGTAGATGTGATGCTTAGATACGTGTGCTAGTGGTGGACCTGGCAATGCTAGGTTACTGTTGGGACTTGATCTCAGAGGTCTTTTCCAACCTTCATGACTCTGTGGTTTTACAATGAAAATAAACTATTTGGAGTATACTTCTGTTTCTGTCTTGTGCATGGATATAACCCGCAGTACTAATAAACTTGGGGTGGTTTTACTGCTAAAGGATGGGTTATAAATGCAGAAGTGGAACCATAGACAAGCCTGCAGCTTTGGTTTCAGATCTAAATTAATTTATGGTGTTACTTGAAGTGCTTTTTGTATCTCAAAAGCCATTGTGAGGCTGCTGGTTCCTGGTGGCAGTAAGAAATGGAATTTATGTTTGAAGTAGTTAGGATTTATGATGCACATTTTCCTTTTGTGCTGGAATAGGGAAGGGAGACTGCTCTTAAGGCCTGATTAAAAGATTACAAACTTACGTATATTAACAGAACTCTTTGTTTTTACAAATAATTATTTTTCAAAGGTAATTATTAGAAACAAATATGTGCAGACAATCACTGATTATTGTTACCTGCTTTTCCTTCCACCCCACTCACCCCAATAAACCTGTCTACTTCCCCACCACTTCTGACCAAGCTGCTGCATTTGCTAAGAAGATTTACTTTGCATTTGTGGTTAGCAGATGTTCCAGCTGTCTCTGTTTTCATTTTTTTTTCCTTTTAACATCTTTTGTTAAGACTGGTAGGATGATGTTAAATGGAAGTCAACTGACAATTCTCCTAGTCATCGTTTCTTCTGTCACTCTTTATACTGGAGGGAGTCATGTGAATGGCTTGTAAATAAATGGGATCTGAAATGTAGATTTGTTTCAGGTCGGAAGGGGTCATTGTGAACGCTGAATCTGCTCCCCTTCCCTAATCAGCCTCTAGAACTCCTTCCAAGACTATGTTTTAAGGCTGTCACTTTTTTTACCATCAGTGCTCTCCTTGGATCTCATTAGCTTATCTATCTTTGAGTCTTTAATGAGAAGCAGTTACTTATTCATGTTGCATGTGGACTTGTCAGTATAATAATTGGTCTTTTATTGTAGCTGATATTTTTATGGTCCCTGTTATCTCCCATCTTGGTACTTGAGCAGGCAGGCAACAAAAAGTCACGGAACTATGAAGAAAAATATTCTCCATATGCAGGTATGTGAAATTCATACACATGTCACCTCTTAGTCTTGTCTTTGTCTAAGTAGATAAAAACAAAATTTATTTACAGATGCTTTTCAGGCTCAGAAATATTGTTTATAGCTTTTTTCTGACTTTGTGAGTAATGTGCATACATTTTAGCTGAGCGCAGCAATGTTGTGTTATAATGGTTTGCTGAATGTTACATGAAATGGCATTGCTTCTTACCTAATGTTCCTTTGTTTGTTTTCTTGGCTGTAACGTTACACTGAGAGGTCACAGTCCATTGTTTTTCTGTTGTTATACCAGGGTTCTTGCAGTGCTGCTGAAAGTCAGGGCACTGTCTTTGACCTAGTGAGTGTGGGTGAAACTCACGTTCCTTTCTGTGTGACCTGTGATTTCACTGAATTCAGCAACAGTGTGTTGATGCAGTTCTGCATCCCCAGGATTTGCAAATCAGTATGTACAACCAGCAAGACCCATCATCTCCTGCTACTGTGCCAGTTTTGTTCAGCAGGAGTAATTTTATTAGTTCCCTCCCAGGGCAAACTGGTGAGTGACTGTGAGCAGAACACTTCAGGGTTACGCTGACAGTGCTGCTGGCTGCTTTCCTTCTTTCCTTTCGTGATTAATTTTTTTTTAAAAAATCTGCCTCTTGTGAACTACACACATCTATTTTAGGAACTCTTGTGCTTGCTTCTGTCAGACTCATCAGCTGTGTTTTGAGAGTATGGGTGCTTTGTGGTCACTTTAATTTGAAACAGTTCTTGGCTTCTCATCCCATCATGGTGCTGTAGACAGACACCTGCCCTTTCAGCTGTTTGTGGGGCTGTGCTGAAAGCCAGGTCAGGGATCAGACCCAGGGATGTTTCATTGTGGGGGAAAAAAAAAAAAAAAAAAGACATTTGCAGCACTGAATGTCAGAAATTTGTTAAAAGTATGGCATAAGTAAAAGGCCAAGCAGTAGACAGAGGGCACAGGAGCTCTTTGAAGTGAAAGTTCTGCAACAGCCCATGTTGCTGAGTTGGGCCATGAGCCTCTAAATAATTTCTTCAGGAATGGATTGATTCATTGTACTTGGTGCTCTCATAGCTTGGTCATGTGAATGCTTGTCTGCCCCACCAAAGTAAGACAGGTTAGTGTGGAGACAAAATAAGTGCTTGGTTGCTGCAGTCATGTTGTTCAGTGACAAAAATTGAGGCAAATAGCTCAAGCTAGATCTGCAAGAGCTCATCTGCACCGAAGTCAGAGATCTTGCAGAAATTTATCTAAGGTTTCTTACTCCTGTAATCAAATAACAGTGTAGTTTTATGGAGGAAGAAGTTAAACTTGTTTTATGAGACAATTTTCTTGAGATCATGATGAGTGGTATAATTTATGCTGCTGTTATCTAATCCATTGCTGACTGGACTCAGCTGTCTCTAGTTTTTGTTTTCAGGGAGCTAGAGTTGATAAGAATAACAAAGCTAATGCTGGGATTTTTAAAGAAAGGCACCTTTGTCTAGGCTTCACCAGTGGAGTTTCAAATGGAAACAGGACTGAAGAAGTGTTAGGGTTGTTAGTCAATCTGGATATCCTGTGATGGATTGCATCCCTTATCCCTTTAAGGTTTGCTGCAGGTGTGGTGGAAGAAAACTATGCTGTTCAGGGAAAATGACTGCTGCATTGAGCAGAGCCTGGATTCCTAATCTATCAAGGATCCATAAAATTCAAGTGGTCTGAGTTTAATTGTAGATCTCTATTTGTAGATATTCCAGAAATGGGTCTTACTACTACAAATTCAGTAATTCTTTATTGTGAATAAATGTCAGTTAAATTATATCTTTCCATTTCTAATGGCTCAATTATTTTTAGTTTAGTCTCTTACTTGGAAAATAAGACTATGGATGAATTTGACTTCATGTTACATTTTCCAAATTAACCTTTTAAGGTTTACTATTAAATTACTGCATTTATGGAAGGGAGGTTTGTTTAAGAGCATGATCTAAATCAATGCTTTTTAAGAAGCAGGTGGAAGATTATTTGTCTTAAAAGAACAAATGGATGGCTCTGAATCATGCTGAAAGTGTTCCAATGGAAAATATGCTCTTACTTCCAAGTACACTAGTTACATTAGAACAGCAGGTTTCTACTAGAATGACAACTATTTTAAACATTTGAATAAACATACTACTTTTTTTTTTTTTTTTTTTTTTTTTTTTTTTTTTTAAATTGGGGGGAAAAAAACCCAGAAAAAAAATTTTGCTTCAGGATTTTCTTTCTTATGACTAAGTAGTTGTGTTCTTTTGATGGCTTAGGGGATAAATCCCGTTTTCAAAATGCTAAAGAAAACAGAGTTCCCAGGCCATCTGGTGCTTCTTTGTGTACATGCATGCCTGCATCCATTTACAGTCAGGGCTGTTGTGCTGCAGCTTCAGGGTGAGGGAGATCAACTTGGATCTGGGAAACTTCAAAAGTGATGCTGACCAGAGCTGGGAAGTGTTGGTTTTAGTGTCCATGGGGGAAGGTTTCCAATTTAATATCTGATTTTTAAAAACTATTATTTGTTTACTTTAAGGTGCAGGCATTTGCTACTCCTCTTGTCATACTTCCAAAGCATCTTTGGAGGTGTTATACTGTCTGGCTAGTAAGGTGACAATGTCTCTTATCCCCATCTGGACAGGAGACTTGAGGCTCTGATAAACTGCTGCAGAAAAGATTACCAGAGATTGCCTTTATCTGTCTCGCTGTGTGGCTAAACTGACAGAAGGGTCTGCTGAATAACATGACATGAGTTTAAACCATGAGAGACACTGAGGTAAAGGTGTATGTGTGGTGTTGTGCAGGAAATGATGACCTCCAGCAGAGTCATGGGACTATGTGGGTTTGGTAGAGTACAAATGTATTCAACAGCTTCTGTAAGGCTGCCCTGTCAGGCTTCTTGGTATGGTTCTGGATTGCTCTTTCTGCACCCACAATATTCCTCTGTGCAGATTTTTGTCTGGAAAGCCCCTGCAAACTATTGCCATTGTATTTTGGGAGTAAATGTTTGAGTTCTATACTGGCCAAAAGAGGATCTGAAACACTGCTGGAGGGATAAATGAGATTGTTAAAGTCTGGATACTTAAGGCGTATTCTGTAGATGCAAAACCCCTTGGCTCTGTGAGACTGAGGAAACAAGTTTAGCTGTAGTGCCTCTTTATTTGGACTTTGTTCTAGAAGCAGAATTTCACCTTACACAAATACTGGGAGCTGAGTAAAGGTATTGCAGTGTTACAGTACAAAGTTCTTTTTGCTTTTACATTCTTTATTGAATTGAGGTGACTGTCTTGTGATAACCTTGAAGGGTAGAAGATACGAGCTTTACTTGTGGAACACCCAATAAGCCTAAATTAAAAGCACCTCTTTTTGCATGAAACCAGCAGCATAGAATTTGTTTAAAAACAATGATAAAGCGTAGACAATGGTGATAATTTGCTAAATACGAATTGATCTGTGCTGCGCGAATCTAGACAGATTATAGGTATTATAGTTACTTATTAGTGACTTGTTACACACTTGAAATCACAGAAAAACAAATGTTTTTCATGAATTTTTTTAATTGCTGGATAAAATTTGTTTTGAAGTTCCCCCATCCCAAGTACTTTAGATTAACAGGGTGAAAGAGGGAGGTTGTGGAGGCAGTTTCAAATTTATGGAGTTACGACCTCTGATTTCTTTGAGACTCTTGTTAAACATGTCTGCTGATTCTGAGAGGGAGAGAGAACCAATTTTCCTGTGAAAAATGTATCAGGACAGAACTTGAGACTTTGAACCTGTTACCTGTTAGACTTCTTTTCTTATATAAGTTTATGACATGTCTAAACACACAAATTACTAGTTCACTGTCAGTGTAAAACAAACCAAACCCAGCTAAGTTTAAATGTGATATTCATATGTTGTGCATCATCTCAAATGCTCTAATATACTTTCTTTATAGTTTTGCCAGTCACGATGAAATTAGTATGTGCTTGTAAATTGGCAGACTTCTGTTAAATTGTTTCCACCCTTAACTGCTAGATTTATGGTTTTCTCACTGTTGTCTCTAGTTTTTTTTTTGTTTTTTTTTTTTTTTTTTTTTTTTTTTTTTTTTTTTTTTTCCTCCACGTGTTTCTGATCAGTACTTAGAAGATGTGGATGTTCTGCTTTTGCGATATATAAATACCTAAGGATCTGCCTGGTGATCACTGCAGCTTTCTCCCAACTTCATGCTGCTGATAGCGAAGGCATCTATTTTACCATGATAATCCTTTCCCATCTCATTCAATTGCCTTGGCCAATATATCAAAGATTGTACATGAATGTGCCCAGTGCTGTAGCTGAATTTTGGTGTTATTGTGCCTTTAACTGAAATTACTTGTCTCCCCCAAGGATTGTCCTTCTCAGGCCGTTCCTGTGCACTTTGTTTCATCCTCTGAATCTGAAATACTCTGTTCTTGGTGTGCCAGGCTCACAGCATATTGTTTTCCAGCCTGGTGGACAGCATGTATACTTGCGTAAGTGCTGTGGGTCATGAGTTAGTCAAGAGGTAATTATCTTCTCACATCTGCAGAAGCCTTTCTCTTTTCTCTTGATGCTTTGTTTTGAGCTTCATCTTTTGTTGGAAATGTTTCAAGGCTAGAACTTGTTTATTATGATGGGAAGTGTGGTTTTGGTGCTTGATGAGAGTGTGTTGAAGTCTTTACCACTTGTGTCTTTATTTAGATTTTGAGCAGTCTCCCTCCTTCAAAAAGTAAAGCAGTAGTGGAAGTCTCATTTCTTTGGAAGGCATACCTGGTGGCTGTCATCTGTAAAAGTATGTCTAATGAATAAGGTGTGAAAGTGATGCTGCCAATCTCAGACTGCTAATGTCATTTTAACAATAAGCGAAGTAGGACTATTGTATTTATTTTGATTAGGTGAGGAGGAATGTTGTAAACTGGCTTTTTTGGAGACCTTATAAAGGAAGTATTCCTCAGACAGTCAAACAGAGACCTTTATGATGCTCTGGAGTTCGCTGCTTCAGTGGGCAGAATTTATTTAACCTGTAGGAAAAGATTTGACAAGTTATTCTGCTTAGGCCTTCTAGTGAATAAGACCATGTCTTGTAGCTCAGTAAAAAATCACAGTCAAAAGATGGGTTAAACTGGTTTTTATAACCTTAGTGATATTTGGATTTAGTTAAATGGAATGTTAAGCATTAACACATGAAAAGATTATTAGCAAAATACTGAAGTTAGAAACTGAAGAGCTTATAGCAGTCCATTTGACTTGCATTTTTCTAAACAATGATGAACTCATATTTTTGTGTTAAAGGAGAAATTGCATTAACTATTGCAAGCCTGTGTAATTTATCATAATTTGTTTATAATAGGAAGAAGGAATGTAACAAGCCATGCAATTCAGCATAATCATTATTCTTTTTGACCTGCTGAATTTGCATGCTCATGTAACAGTTTTGACAAAAATAGTGGGTCTTCAGTTTGCTGCACATTTTTAAGGAAAAAAAAATCAACCAGAGATTGTCAAGTACAGGGTTTTCCTCACCTTTAATAATTTGAAAGCATTTGCTAACTTGCATAGAAATAGGTGCAAATATGAGATGATATGAATTGAGAAAGGGCTGGGGCTTTTTATCCCAATACACTTGGTATATTTGAATAAAATTGACTGCATTTCTCATTGATCTTAAGCTCATAGAATGAAGTAACTTGGTAGTTTTACTTTAATAGTGCTGAAGTGCACCTGGTTGTTCAAGAAAACTTCATTATGTATGCTTTGTGACTCTAATGATCTTTGTTTTGAGTAACTGTGACTCATATGGGGATGGGCTATGGTGACAAACCAAACTCATGACACTTAACAATTTTTGGATTTTGCTTCCTGAAGCTGTTGTTCTCTTCACATAATTTTTTGATGATTGTTGCCTGACTTCCCATCTCAATTGTATGTTAGTTCACTCTGCGCTTGCTTTGGGCAAAGGAAACTCAAAGTACAGCTCTGGGACCCAAAGATCTAGCGAGTGATAAAAACTTATAAATCAGTAGATAAATTTACTGGCAAGAGTACTTGGCACAGTGTTGGGAAAACTGCCATCTTGATGTAAAAGCAAACCTGAACTTGGGAAGATAAATAATGAGCTTATCAAGACAATAAAAAAATACCTGTTGCCTTTGTTCTTTCAGCATTGAGGATGTACTTGTTTAGTTTGAGGAGAGAAATGGAGGAAAAAAGAAGAGGTTTGTGGGTAAAGTCAGAATTGTATTCCTGAAGAAAATGTTTTTTTTATAAAATAGGGGAAAACCTGTATGTTGTCATTAGGATAATAATCTTCTATGGTCAAGTAGTAGTCAAATGACTGCTGGTTATTACAGAGTTTCTGTTGTAGAAAACCAAAGGATTTTTTTCTTTGTATAAATTAGGTTGAACTGTCATGCTTGCATTTTTTAGTGTTGGATTTTTTTTTCCTTAAAATTTTTATGCTGACATAGTTTTTAAAATCAGGGTTAACATAAGGTTTCTGGAAACTAATGAGACTGAAGCCTCTGCTGTGGAAGGTGTGGTGTAAAGGTTGAGAACCTTGTGTTAATTTAAAAAGTCACATGAATAAAAGAGCCGTAGAATTGAGAGGAAGGGCAAAGGCAGTAAGAATGTGACTTTGTTGCTGGCTCTGTCATGTGCACACCTTGAGCTGCTCCAGATCACAAGCTCTCTTTGTTGATAGTCATCACCTTTACATGTCTGCCAGCGTCACAGAATGGAGTAGAACTCCTGCTTCCTTACTGTACACACTGAATGTGCATGCACTGTGCTAATAACAAATGTAGGCAAGGTACACATCTGTAACATATTCCAATCCTAATTCTTGCTTTCTCCCTCCTGCCCTTGATGTTATTTATAGTAATAAATGCTTTACAAACTCTTTGTGCAATTTAAAGGTCTAGCAAACATAAAGCACAGATTATGATGTTATTTTGTTGAGAAACTGAGATGACTGTGCCATCTTTCTTCTCAAATTAAGAATTCTGGCAGCCGGAAATGAGCAAGAAGTATTCAGTAGGGTGCAATATCTGAAAAAGATCATTACTTTAAAAATACGGTTCTCCCAGAGTAATTTGGAAAAGTAGAGGAGCTTATCGAGCAAACAGCAATCACTAAATGCTGTTATTTATGTTGTCCATTTAGCATGGGTGCCAATTTTCAGATAAAGGAAGTCGATGGGACTAGATTCAGGTCAACAGAGTTGGTATTATTCCTGATGTTTAAGGGATTATGTTCTTTTAGTTCATGTTATTAGAAGCTTTTTGCCAGAAAAATGCATGAAAGATGAAATGAATCAACAGTATGAACTCTATTCAGTAGCTAAAACACCCTTGGCCACAATATTTATGTGTTAAAGTTGAATGCTTGTCTACTTTGCACAGGTCTTCAAAAGTAATTAGCATGTATATATTGCTGCATAGTAGTTTAAACAACAGTCATTTAAAAGGCTTCACTAAACCTAAAAAATGCCAGGCTCGAGGAAGCCATGTGTATGTGTGGTTGCTGGAGCGATTTGTCATTTGAATTGAGAATGAAGCCCCTATTGAAAGCAAATGAACTAGGAAAGAACTGATCCAGCTGTATTGTAAATGAGCCTTAGAAATGAATATAAGGCCAGTGTTCATTCATACTGAAAATTGTAAGATAGCTGCCTGTAACACTGGAAGGGTGTTTAACTGTTGCAGGATGATTTTATTTTCCCTATGGGTGTGATGTAAGGAGGTGGGAGGCGGGGGAATGGGGAGAGAAAAGCACTGAAGGCAAAGTTGTAGTGTGTCCCCTTAATTAAGGGCCCTAAGCAAGATGATATGGTGACATACTATCAGTCTTGGTACTAAATGTGAACTGTCTAAGTACTTATTTAAATAGGGGCTTGTGCTAAAAGTATGTCGTTGCTAATGTCAGTGAATTGTAGTAATTTGTAACTGGGTATTTTACCTGCATGGATCCATTTTTTATGATGTACACTTCAGGCATACTGAGATTGTATTCTTTTTGTCCAGTAGCGTCACAGATATAGCCTGTATATTCTTGCATTTACCTGAAGCCATGTTTCAGATCATGTTTCATTCCGGATCTTTGTCCCAGAAAGCCATTTGACTCCACAACACTGTGCTCGAAACTCAGGGAGGCACAACTGCAGTTTTTTGGAAAGAACCAGAGTAAGATGAGTATTTTTCAGTTTATTGTAGTGCCAACAAGCTGAGACCTGCTTATTCCAGTGCTCCACCCTTGTAAGGAGACAAGTAGGCAGCGCAAACAGTGATATCTCAATAGGCCTTTCACCTGCCCAGAGCAAACATTGATCGGGTAGACACTCTTGGCAGATGATACGTAGCCAGCTATGATGAATTCATCCTTCATAGTTCAGATTTGGTGCAGATCTGTTTTTCAATACAGAAAATATCATGCTTTGAAGCAGGTGTAAAACTTCAGATTGCCATTTATTTTTTTTCTCTGTATTCTCTATGCTTCTTTTTAAGCATGGTTTGCAGGGTGAGGATTTGAGAAAGCAAGAGGGTCAGTGCAGATCTAGCAGTCAACAGCATTTAGATACCCCTCAGATTTTCTGTCTTCCATTTAAGAAACTGGGGTTTTTTTAAAGAAAATAGGAGTGGTCCATCATGCACCACAAACCTTTTGCAAGGCTGCATTATTGATAAAAAGTACGTGGTTTTCACCTGAGCTAATTTCTTACATCTCATTATTTTAAAAATTCTAGTGGTGTGTTTTATGTTAGCCATAGTTCCTGTGTTTTAAACAATTTTGCTTTTGCAGTGTTACAGCCTATATCATAAGCCATTTTTTGAGCTCTGCTAATGTACTGCCTTCAGATGATTCTTGAAGCTTACTCCCTGAATCACATCACTCTGAATACCTAGACCAGCCCAACTGTGTCTGCTTTAGTTAACTTGAGCTAAGGTGCTACTGTGGTCCTCCTACCTACTTTTCCTACTCCAGTTGCTTAGCACATTGGGTTTTTTCAGCTAAACCGTAATATTAGTTCTGCTTACTTTTCCCAGAGTCACATTTACACCTGGAAGATCTTTAGGTCTATTAGTTTTGCTGGTGGGGAAAAAATAAGGACTTTGTTCCTGGTTTGCCCAAGGAGACCTCTAGGTAACAGAGATGCTCTTTTCCACTTCAAAAAGAAGTCCTGGCAGCTTCTGTCTGTGTGAAAAAGTATTTGTGTATTGGATGTCTGTAGGGCTGCTGCTTCATCCTGGGTGTTCCTTTCCCTGAAATAATTCAGCAGGTGCCCAGTTCTTTTGTTCTTATTTAGGTGGCTAAAGGTAGCTAAGACTCCGATTCTTATCTTGCAGACTTTGAGGATTTACTTTTTTGTTGCCACAAGTGGGATGAGAGCAGGCAGAATATGAGGGGATGAGGGAGCAGATCTCACACAACCTGTGGTTGTTCAGACTCTTTGTGAACCCGTGGTTCGGAGTTTTACTTGTCTTGCATTCTTCCTCAGCCCCCATCGTTGATGATGAGATGAGGCATTAGCCAGGAAAATGGGACAGGAGAGTCTAAACTGACTTTCCATAGGAACTGCACACATCTGGGGTTATTGGGAACTTCTAGAGTCTATGCTCTGCACAGGTGAGCAGTCTCCATGCACTGTGCCAGTTGGTACACACTGAAGTCTGAGGTGCTTGCCTGAGAGATCTGGAATCCACAGGGATGTATTTTCCTTATAGAAGACCAAGTTACTGAATCACAGAACCGTTTAGGTTCGAAAAGAGCCTTAAAGGGAAGTAATGCTGGAAAGTTTTTTCCTTTGTGCAAACTAGAACCATACCCTGGCCTTCCCAAGAGTGAGAGAGGGCCAAGCAGAAGCTCAGAGACATCCTCAACAGAGGAATGTTACTGGGCACTGAAATGAAAATGAGGGTTTCATTCCTTTGTCTACTGCCTGCCTTCTCATAAACATAGAAATTGCAGCTAAATTTCACAATTGTAACCTTTGGTGTAAGCCTTTTCTTGTCATATTGTAATCTGCTATTGTATGATAATTAGCCATCCAGAAGATAAGAGAAGCACATAATGATTTTTATGCTAATTCTCCTGTAGACTTAATTTTATTTTCTAGCTAACTGTGTAGTTACAGTACCTGTATAACATGCCATGAACAATATCTCCTAGGAAGAGGAAAAGAAGAAAATCAGCAGCACTGTCAACACAAATTGATATGTTGATTGCAGATATCTTTACAACCCTGCCTGGTCATCACAAAAAGACCTTTGGCAAGAACTTTTATATTTGCCAAGTTACCATCCTTGCCTGTGATATGGTTTCAGAACCTGCATGTGTACTTCAGGGAAGATTTTGCTCTTTTTCAAACTAAGGTACAGATTTCTAGTGGTGTTCTACTTCTGTTGTAGTCTGACAAAGCTCCTGTACATTTGCTCTGCATTTGTGCTGTTTTCTACTTAAAAAAGCTAAACACTTCTGTCCCTTTTTAATCTATTGCCATATAAAGAAAATTCTGCTGAAAGCACCCAGAAATGTTTTTGTTTGCTTTTGCTAGTGCATGCCTCAGTCTTGTTGTGTATAACAGGTATGTGTGTCTTGTTGTTCAGTTGCTGAATGAAAAGGTAAAAAAATTAACATTCCCTTGGACAGATAATCAGTTTTCTTGGAATAGCTGGTTAAATAAATGAGAGACTGTCTTACCCTTTCTTCCCCTCAGAAAAGGGCTGAATTAACAGATGTTTTTGAAGCAGCCTTTGGGTATTCTGAATCTTAATTTAAACGTGAATGAGGCTGGAATGTTGTTTGTTCTTGTATGTGTTTGCAATTTGAAAAAATTGCAAAACACTAGCTTTTGCTAGTGTTTTGATTGGTCTCTTTTTCTAGTCTTAAATGACATACATATCAAGAGAGATTGCTTTTTTTTTTTTTTTTTTTTTTTATGTAACTGCACAGAAAACTCAAATTTGATTAATATCTTGTTGTACCTCTCCTCCAAGATGTTAAGGAGTTATACCCTTAGGATAATGGACCCTTAATCCTATCTACAGAAACCTTTACATGTTGTCAGTTGATTTTCTGAATATAGTAAATATTTCCCTGAAAGCTGATAACATTTTAAAAAAGAAAAATAAAACCCAGGCTCTTTTGGTTGAGCTTTTTTTCTTCTTTCATATAGGAGAATGGATCAATGAGACAATTAGAGCTGTAGGAGCAATGACATAAAATATGTTTTTCCCAAAAACAAGGGCATGGAACACATTTCTGCCAGTAAAGATGTGAAAATCCCAGATAGGAGAGAATTTCAAAGTTTCAGTAAGTTAAAGCATTTTGGGTATGTAGAAACCAGCCTAATTGCTTGCAATAAAGCAGCAGTGCTTCAGGTGAAAGCTGAACCTGCGTTCCTGGATTATCTGATGTGTGTTATCAAGAACTGTTCCTCATATGTTGGAGGAAATATGAACTCCGTGCTATTAAATAGCCTTGAATAAAGCAAGCTTCTACCAGTCATAGCTTGCTTGTTGCAGAGTGCAATACAGAGGAGAAACTTGTGTAGAAAGAATCATTGCAAACCATCTCTTCATCTGAGTTTTGGGTGTTGAAACAGCTGACTGGTAACTGAGAGTTTGCTTCTGTACTTGGAAGCAAAGAGAAATGGGCAATGACCCCCAGTAAAGAACACTCTTATTAGCAATATTATTGGGAACAAATTCAGTTTTTTATAAACTGTGTTTCCAGTGAAATTACTTGGACTTTGTGCAGGCTTAATTTAAAGCAATGTCATCCTCTGCACATTGTTTACATCTCAAAACTTCACAGACAGCTGTTTAACAAATTGAAAAAACAAGGGACTGAAGCAGTAACAGGATCTAGGGAAGTCTGCCTCCCAGCTCTGAGTTATTTCTGTTGATTGCTGCCTTGATTGTTGTTGTTTGGGCTTTTGTTTTGTTTTGGTTTTTGTTTGTTTTGCCTTTTTTTTTATAATTTATTTGTTCTTTATTTTAACCTGAAGTACAGCTGAAGGTTATGTGCCTTGGAGGGTGGTGCCGTGTGCCTGAATTTCACTTCATTTTAGTTGGGTGCACACTCCTTTGGGCTGCTTTGTGAATACAAACCTCTGTGTATGTGTGTTTCTCCTTAATCTTGATGGCATTTGTTTTGTTCTGTTTGATCTTGGCATGCACATATATTAGCCCCTGGTAGAGATGAGTCACATCTGAGACATGGTATACATGTGCAGTGCTGTTTATCAAGCAGTAATTTCAGACTTCATTTAAATGTATTTCCTTTAGCTTGAAGGTGTGTGCTCCTTGAAGAACAGGCTTGACAAGGTCTTGAAGTGTAAGTAAGTAGCAAGGCAAATGTGATCTCTATGGAGTTTATAGCTCTGAATAGTTGTTGAATTGTTGGAGGAAGATTTGATAGAAGATGGGAAAATATGGAAGAATATAGGGAATAGAGAGAGTATAAAATAAGACAGTTGGGAAAGAGGTTGCTTGAATCAGTCTTGAAAGGAAGAATATAAAGTTTTGCTTTTCCGTTCCTGTCCCTTAGCAAGGGTAAGTGCCAAGTGCTGCACCAAGGGAGGAGCAAACGCAGGCATCAGCAGATGCTGGTTGGAGGAAAGCTGCTGGAAAGCAGCTTTGCACAAAAAGGCCCTGGGGGTCCTGGTGGACAGCAAGTGGAGCCTGAGCCAGCAGTGTGCCCTTGCCACAAAGGGGGCAGATGGCATCCTGGCCCACGCTAGATGGAGTGTCACCAGCTGATCCTTCCCTTCTGCTCTGCGCTGGTGATGCCACACCTGGAGTGCTGGGCCCAGTTCTGGGCTCCCCAGTACAAGAGAGACACAGAGAGAGTTGAATTAAGGGCTGCTAAAGTGATTAAGAGACTGGAGCATTTCACAGGAGGAAAGGCTGACAGAGCCGGGAATATTTAACCTCTACAAGGGAAATCTTAAGGGGTGGGTGGGAAGACACGCAGATGACACACAGAACTTACCGGTGTTTAAATACCTAAAGGGTGGGTGCAAAGATGGAGACAGGCTCTCTACAGTGGCACCCAGTGACAGGACCAGCTGTAATGGGCAGAGACTGAAACACAGGAGGCTCCATCTGAACATAGGAAAAGTTTTTTTTACTATAAGAACGACCAAGAATTAGAATAAGTTGTTCAGAAAGGTCATGGAGTCTCCATCCATGGATGGAGAAGCAGTTTGGACACAGTCCAGGACAGAGCTCTATAGCTGGCCCTGTTACACCTTCAGAGGTCACTTCCAGCCTCAACCATTCTGATTTCCATTTCTAGCATTGGCAGTTGTTAAAAAGAAAGAACAGATTTACTCTGAAGATATCATGGACCTAGTACTGCAAAGCCACTTTGTCCCACAGAAATGCGAGTGATACTGTTCACTTGCCCAGGATAATGGGGCGGGTCAAGTCTCTCTGGAGTATTTGTCAGTCCAGTTCTTGCAAATTGTCAAAGGCAAGAGATCCCACAAGATCCTTACGTATCTTCCTCCTTTGTTTTAGTGTTCTATTAAAACTTTTTTCTAGTCCAAATAAGCTCAGCTGCAAGTTGAAACTTTCTTTTTCCATGTAGAACATCAATGATTGCTGTCCTCTTCATAAAACACTTGGGTGTATTGAAGGAGTGAATATGAGGTTGGGGTGTGTTCTCAGATAGTAGCATTTTTGAGACAAACATCCAAGCAGCCTTGTTTTGTTCTATATAAGCCACATTTGCTAAAACTATTGTCCTTGCAGTTCTCTCTTGGGTACTTTCTGCTCTTTCTGTCAGCAGTTTTAAACATAGTGCTCCAAACTGAATATGGGATTCCAGTTGTGGTCTTTTATTAGCACCGAGGAACTGCTTTCCAGAGACCTCACTGATAACACTCCTGCTAGAAATCTGACCTGCTTCTTCAGGCAACAGTCTAGTATTGACTGCATGCAGCTTTTAATCCACTGTGAGCACCCCATTCTCTCTGCTCTACTGCTTTCTTGATTTTATCTTCTTTGTATGGTATCTTATGTCTAATGGATTTTTTTTTTTTTTTTGGTTAGTGTTGAAACCTCTTTTGGTTGATGGTTTCTTTACTAGTGCTGCTTTGATTTTCTTGGTTTAATCTTTAAAAAAAAAGATCTTGGTGCAGAATTGTTTTAGACACTTTCACCTAAGTTATTTGACCTATGTCTTGATAATATCTATAAATTTTAAAAGCATAACTGTTCTGTCATCCAAGCCAGCAATTAAAACCATTGGAAAGAATCACATCCAGGAAATAACATAAAATGTCCATCTCCTGGTTGTTTAGCTGCTCTCTTGTGAGTACAGTTAAACAAGGATATGAGTCCCCACATCACTGTACTTTAGACTACATTTCTCTATCTTGTTTAAGAGTGTATTTAGGAAAATTTATGTTTTGAGAACACATTAAAATAGGTTAATACTTCACCTGTGGTTTTCCTTTCAATCTTTGGGTTAATTGCTCTGCTGGAATAGAATGGGAAAGGTTTGCCATTGTATAACATCTGTCTTAGTCCTCCTCTCAGATATGTCTTCTGTGCTTTGACTTTTAAGTGGGAGATCTGGATCCCCGTGGAACCCTTGAAAGTAAAACTTCCTGTGAAAATTCTTGAAATGCCCTTGTCTGAGGGAAAGAAAAAAACAACAAAGTAGCACAACATCACCTATGAACTTGTCCCGTGAAGAGAAGCCAACTATTTTACATTGAAACCTGAAATACTGAGAATTTGCAAAACCAGCACATTCTAACTGTGGAAAGAGGGCTGTCCTCTCCTGTTCTGATACAGGCCACAAGCAGGACAAAATAGCACAAGAGGATTTGGCTTTTTATTTAAGTAAGTAGGATTGAAGAAATAGTATATAAATAGGGTCCTAGCTTGTAAATGCATTTGACTTCATACTATTTGCTATACCATTTTCTAGAGAAATCAACCACCCTCTGAGGTATACTGAGAAAAAAACCTTAAATTTTAGAAATATGTCTCCAGGATCTATGTTCTAAGTGAATGTGGTACCTGAATTGTATATTCAGAAGGATTTTTTCTTGTGGTTTTTTAATGGGAATTTACTTGCTGGAGATAGAATCCAATAGTGTGGAAGAGCTTACTTAAACTGCTATCTTGGAGTGGACAGTTTTATGTTTTGGGAGTTTTTCCCTTTATATTTTTCTTACTGAGGCCCCACTGTCTTATTATAAGGATTTATTTTGGATATTGCTCTTTTCCACTTCAGTGGTAACTTTTCTCATATAATGATTGGTTATGAAAGCAGCTTTGCTCTTCTGGTATCATATATTGACAAAAGAAAATAAATAGCTGACTTTTCCATTTTAAAAGTAGAAGTTTGGGGGAAAAAAAGGCACATGGAAAATTGGTTTGCATCAGCAGTGCAAAGCTTATTTCTGACTGCAGCCTGCTTGACAGTGGAGCTGGTTCAGGGTCCTTGACCAATCTACACCTCTGTGAGGAGAAAGCCAGCCATCTACCACAGAGATCTCTGAGCATTGTTCTCTTGGCTGCTGGTCAGTGCAGTATTTTTATTAGCCTTTATACTCTTGTCAGAAAGGGATCAGGAACTGAAAGAGTGCTCCCCCCTCTCTTAAGGGTGGAGAGATACTGTGGTCTGTGTTCTCATGTGTATTGTGTTGCAACATACTGACTGTTGCTTCTGTGCTTTTAAATACAGAAGAACTTTCACAATGCTGGAAATGCCTTCAGATGCTTTCTTCTGTCAGTAAATATAGATATTAACTCTGATTTTTTTTCACAGAAAAACCTTGAAGATTCTTAATGCTGAGAGGAATTTTCTTCCCTCTTTGAATTCAGTTTCTTTTCTTTGGTGTCATGTTACATTTAGAGGCCATGCTGAATTGTCATAAGGTGATACTTTGTAAGCTACTGAAATGTAAAAGCCTGAAGTTATAAAACCTGTGGAAGTTATACTCCAGTGGAAGAAAAAATGATCTGGTATATAAAGAGGGAAAGTCTCTGTTTAAAGCTTGTGTCTTCACAGGAACTTAAACAGAAAAATGCTTAAAACTAGAGGATATTCTTGTTGTTAGAGACCTTTCTAGATGCTTTTAGTTCATAGTCATGTGGGTTGTTCCAAGCTCTTACTCAAAGCAGAGTCAAAACTGAATTTAGACTATTTTTTTTAATTCCGACTGAGGGTATTGTATCATCTTGGAAACAGTGATGAACATGCTACAACTGCTCTGGGAAACTCAAAAGAAAAAGGTTCTCAGGACATCTAACTGGAATCTTTTCTGTTTTGATTTGTCGTGTTGTCTCACCATGCATCTCAGCAGAGACCCTTGTTCTGTCTTTGCAGTTACTTCTACTTAGCTCTCAGATTGCTCTTCTGTTCTCCAAACCTTCTTTCCTCTGGGCTAAACAATCCCAGCTCCTCCAGCCATTCTTCATGGGGAAAGTGCTGCCCTTTGCAGAACCTGCTTCACTTACCAGTGTCATTCTTGTACTTGTCCTAAAACTGGCTGCCTTCTCCCAGATATGATATAAGAAGCAACGAGTAAAGAGGATTAGTGAGTTCACTCAGTCTACTTGTAATGCTCCTGTTGCTACAGTCCAGCGTGTTTGTTGCCTTCCTTGTTACCAGGGCACGCTGCTGGTTTGCCTCAGGGTATCAGGTCCTTTCCAGCAGAGCTGCTCCCAGCTAATGAGACCCCAGCCTGTACCACTGCAGGGGGTTAGTCTGTCCCAACCGCAGAACTTTCTATTTGCCCATGTTTGAATTTCGTGAGAAATGTTGCTCTTGGCCCATTCTGCACTTGAGTGTGACTATACCCCCACTGTTCACTCTGTTCCAAATATCGGTGAGGATGCATTCTGGTTGAGGAGCTCTACTTGTAACTGCCCTCCAGGTGTAGTTTGGACTGATAACTTCTGCCTTTTGAGCCAAATGGTCCAGCCAGTGTTACATCCACTAGTGTAACTATCAATAGATAGATAGTAACTATCTATTGATATGTTAACTATCAATACAAAGACCTGGATTCAAGGGTGCTGTCAGATACGATGTTGAAAGTTCTTCAGTCAAAGTGAGTAACTTTTCTCCCTTCTCATTCACAGATTTAGTCACTCCATCACAGTGGTCAATTGTGTTACTCAAGCAGATTTATCCTCAGTAAATACATGCTAGTGTTTTTCTCCATCATCTGCTTTGTGTGCCCTATAATATTGTGATTAATGCTTTCTGAAAACAACTAAAAGTCTCCTGCCCATTGTCATCACAGTGGGTTTCAGCCATCCAGACATCTGCTAAAAAGGCCTCAAAACTGTGGGCAGATGATGTTGGAGGTTCCTAGAAGTTGTAGCTGATTAATTCCTAGCAGATGGGGCTAATGGTCTGTTTGCCTTACAACAAGGATGAAAGAGACTGGTAGATCTTGAGTGATCATGAGATGACTGACTTCAGGGTTTGGAGGAAGCTGGGCAGTAAAATTAGGCCTGTAGACTGGGCTGTTGAATATCTGAGAGTTGGTTAAATTAGAATCCCTGGCAGAGGTGTTTAATAAAGGACTTAGAAAAGGAAATTTAAAAATCTGAGCTGTTGGACAGCTCAAGAAAACAGCATCTCAGTTTCCAGGAATATCAGGATTTTGAACTGAAAAGCCCACTTGACTGAACAAGAGACTTGTTTATGAACAAAAAATCAGAGAAAAAGGACATTTAAGAAGTGGAAACATGGGCAAGCAAGAAGAGTATGAAAGCATTACTCAGGTATTTAAGGATGAAAAATGAAAGGCCAAAGCCCAGCAGAGTTAGGGCTAATGAAGATTAACAGGAATTGTTTCTACATGTATAGCAGTAGATTAGGGAAAAATTACGGGAAAAGGCTAATCATATGCTCATCTGCAAAAAAACTACAGCAAAACTCTGAAAGTAATAGCCTAGTCAGCCTTATTTCCATGCCTGGAAGGATCATGGCTTGTTTCCACATCGGTTAAGTTTGTAAATACATGGTCAAGAATTTACTGCTTAATAGTGTGCATTTAACGGGAGTGTGCTTACTCAATTGCCTTCTGTGGTGAAATGTCTGTCTGTATGAATGACAGAAGTGTCACCTTCTGAGGTTACTGAGGTTTTGAATAATGCCACCAACTGCATTCCCATTTAGAACTCTAAGGAAGTGTGGGCTGGATGAACAAGCTGCTTAATGGGTTGAGAATCAGCTGGACCATTATCAATAGCTCAGCATCCAGCTGGCAGCTGACTGAATGCAGTACGCCAGGGGTTGGTTCTGGGGTCCATATTTTTCAATATGTAGTGATTTGGATGATATATATTTGCAAATTACACTGAATCAGTGGGAGTGGCTGACACGACATATGGCAAAACATAAATCCCAGAGGATCCTGAGAGACTTAAGGCTTGGGCCATCAAAAGCTTCATGAAGTAGAACACGAAGTGCAAAGCTGTGCACCTGATGCATAACAATACCGTGAATCAGTACAGCTGGGAACTGATGGGCCAAGTGGCAGCTCTGCTCATAAGAACTGAGGATTATGGTTTAAAGCAAGTTAAATATGAGCCAGTAGTGTGCCATCATTGTCAGTAAATCTGGTGCTGTGCTTCATTAGGAATATAGCCAGCAGATTATGGGAAATCATTGTTGCTCGGTCTTTGGCGCTGAGGATCTTCTACTGGGAGCATTCCTTTTGGGCCCCCTAGAAAAGTAAATGTCAGGAAACTGCAGATGTTTCAGTGGCTGGTTGTCAGGATGGTCTGCATGACCTGCAAGGGGAAGCTGAGGGGAGTGAGCCTTGTCTGGTGTAGAGTAAGGTACTAACAGTCTGCAGCTACTTGAAGGGCATTTACAAAGATGCTGGAGCCAAGCTTGTCTTGGTAGTCACAGATGATGTAACAAGACCAAAGACCAGTTTTCAGCTTGAGAGGTTGACAGTGAACATTATGAAAAGTTACTCCACGGGGAAGGTAGTGTAGCACTAGTACAGGTTATCTCGAGATGCCATGAGATCTCTCCCCATAGAAATTTTCAGGAGGTGGGTGGATGGATATCCATTCATCTATCTATATTGTGTTTAAATATGCAAGGCAAAGGATATGCTGAAGCCTCCTGCTCTTTGATAGTTTTACATTATTTCACTGCTTTTCTTTTATTTTTCTTGAGAGTGTGTAGGTATAGCTGTGAAATGCCTCTGGATTCAATGGAGATGCTTTAACATGCCCTAGCAGCAAGGTTTGCAGTTAATGAATGTACCTCCAATGTGTAGGGAAAGAGATGGGAAAAGAAAGAGCCACAGTTGTGTCCCTTTAAACAAGAATGCTTTGTTCCAACATTGGCACCAAAAGTCTCTTGGGCTTTGTTCTAGGGAAACATGGTGATATTTCAGACTTCAAGATTGCTGTCTGACTTTTTTTTCTGTCGAGGGAGGGGAAGTCTAGGCAGAGTTCTACTAGGCAAGTTTTGTTGGTTTTTATTTTTAGGCAAGTTCTGTTGTTTTTTATTTTTATCTTTGCCATAATGATGAGACATTCCCTCCTAGTAATGGAATTCTAATAGAGCTTTTGGGGAACCCTTAGTATCCTTGTAGGCTTTGTTGATTCCAATCAGCCTCTTGACTGAAATGGGGCTGAGAAAGTGAGATCTTAAGTGTGCCAGGGCATCTTCATATGTGCACCCATGCACACTCTGCTCTGGGAAGCTGGGAGTTTCTTGGGAGCAGTTGGCTCTTGAGCTCCTTGTACTTCACTAAATCAACATCTCTTCCACAAGGGCTTTCTCTCACTCGTGGATGGCAATTCAAATTCAGCATGGCAGGAAGCAAGAAACTTGAACGCAGTAGAGAGCTTGAGAATTTAGATATGTTTATTAATCCCTATCTGTGGCTAGTAAAGACAAGGTGTATTCACACCAGAACACTGAGTTTACTCTGTGAGAATAAACATTGAACTGCTGCAGCAACATAGTCTAAGTCTGTGCCTACTATGTTTAATGTGAAATAATCCTCTATTCTCACTAGGACAATACTGATTATCCACCTACCTTCATCACAGTTGCTGCTTAATTGTTACCTTTCAGAAGTAGGATGCCATACCTCTACACTTGATAGTGTTTTCTGGAACTGACAGTAATTTTGTAAAAATCTTTAAGTCTAGCTCCTCTGTAGTGGGGAGATGTGGTGAACTGGAAGCATAATATCTGAGAGAGTTGCTCAGGAGTTTGTGTTTGAAAGCTGTAGCATGGTAGTGGGTTGTGTGAAGCTGTGTTTCCTTTCTCCTAATTTGAGGCACTGGCACTTCAGAGTTTGTTACACAATTTTCTGGATCTGTTTGTCTGGGCAATGTGTTGCTTGAGCAATCCTAGGCTGTTGATGCAGAGCCTTCTATCATCTGATTGCCCAATTCTTTTCCCTCCTGTACCTTGATTCTTGCATTGCAGTGAATTCTTCAGTACAATTATTTACACATACAATAATTTTGTTGATTTTGGAAAAATTGTGTGTAAATGTATTTTCTGCTTAGCTTTTCTAATGACATCCACTTCCCCTCTGGGCCCTCCAGTTTTGATTTTTACATTAGTTTTTGTAATTGAAGTTCTTAAGTTCTCTAAATTCTCTGAGAACTTAAAATAGCTGTATTGGGCAAAAAGTTAGCAGAATGACTCCGTACAGGTCTTGTAGCTGTGCAAGTCCTAAAGATGATGTTAATGGTGCCAACCAGGCATAATTAAGGTCGGGTTGTGCTGGGCGTTGCAGGATCACGCAGCAAGATAAATTTATGACGTTAAAATGGTCTTGTAAGGCTCAGTATGTATACCACCTATAAGAGAATGGTGTTTGTTGTTGTATTAGTGCTGGTAATCTCTATAGGTTCCTAGTAGATGACCACCAGCTGATCTCCTGCCTTTTCGCACATTGTCTCTTCTCGAGGTTGAATTTTTCAATTGTACCTCCTGTATTTCAAAATTTACATCTGCTTCTGTGGTTCTTGTTCCTTTCTTTTTTATTTTATTGCTGCCTTCTCTTGACTCTTCAATGTTGCACATAGTTGCGGCCTTCACTTTTTCTGGTCCAAGTCTTTCTCCTCTGCTTCACTGCAATGACTTTGATCCTTTGGTTTCTGGATCAGTAGTGTACAAGGTGTTAGATGTGCAGTCCAGGATGCTTTCTTTGTCAGCTAGCTGATCTGCCTACCATGTTTAATACAGAAAAAAACCCTCCTTTTGTGTTAATACTGTGATATTATATGGACAAAATATTACTTGACTCCACTAACCCCTACCCTGTCTGAAAACATCAAAATAAGATTTCATGTGTTTATAGAGATGCTGCAAAAAGAATACAGGATCTATAGCTGGGCTGCTGTGAAGTACAAAAATACAGATGCCATCTAAAGCTGTTGAGAAAAATTAAGATGTGATTTTAGTGCATGATAAAAGTATGGTATGTGATGTCTGTTCCATTACGTAGTGTTACATGTGCACCAGCTTGTTCTGACATGTAAATAAGGCAGTACTGGTTTCCCTTGTGAAGTGTTGTAAATAGTGCAGCATACCTGCTGATACCTTCCAAAGGGAGGAAGATGTTTGCAATTTTTGTAAATCCTCATGTCTAAGTATAATTCAAATGAGTGAAAAACACCACTAAGTACATACTACAGTGAGCTCTTACTCATCTTGATGGGTTATGTTCAGAACTACTTGTAGTCGTTTGGAGGTTTTTTAAGGGATTTTTTTTTTTTTTTTAATTTCAAGCAATGTCTTTGGTTTGCCCTTTAAGCCCTTTTTAGTGTTTGTTGACTCAGTCTCACTATGCAGTGGAAAATGATCTGTTTAACCTAGTTTTTAGTATTTAGACTAAACTCCATAAGCAACTTTGACATAGTAGTTCTAGCAGAGTTGTTCTGCTGTGGTTACCACGCAGACTTCCTATTCTGAAATGGGTGCTGAGCTTACTGAAGTGCAGAAATTACTCCAGAACAAATTGCTTGTGGCACAACCTCTCCATGAGGGAAGTGGAGTGTCAGGTTTCCTTACTTACTGTGAAAGCATCCACCTGTATCCTGACAGTAAACAGGCTGTAACTCTTCCTTCATCTGTGTATCCTTCCAGCGTCTTGAAGACAACTGGTGACCCTCTGGAAGATGATTTTTTTTAGTATTGACTGTTGGTTTAAAGCAAATTGGTTAGGCATATATATATCCTAAAATAGTTGTTTGATCTTATGTCCTGGGAACCAGATGTATTATGCCAATGGATTATTTTTTTTTTTAATGCTTGTTTTGAGTAGTTAGGCTTCCATTTTTCATGCAGTTATATTTGACTAAGGCTTCAGAGGAGAATAACAAAGATAATTGTTCGAGTTTGACGTCTACCCTTGTGCTTCAGCAAATCTTACAATTTAGTACTGACCCTAGGTCATGGTTTATCCTGAAAATTCAAAACAACCAGCAGCTTTAACAGTGATGAAAACTAGAAGATAACTGAAACATAACTTGAGAAAATGCTTTGCTTCTAAATGCTTCATGTAAACAAAATGGCATTAATTCAGTAAGTGTTACACACAACTTCAGGAAAGGTTTGTTACCAACAAACTGTCAATCTTATGTCTGTTCATTTGCAGGAAACTTAAATTAGGGGGTGAGAGAAAGTGGGAACATTTATGACTCACATGGATTGGGAGATAATAAATCTAAACCTGTGTTTACATTTAAAATAACATAAAGCTTTAAAATGGTTTCGAACTGTTAAATATTTGTAATATTGTAGTTTGTAAATTTTGTGTCTTCATGATTCACTGGGGAAAATTAATTCACTGGGAGTGAGAGAATAGCGCAGGCTGAAGAAGGATGGTTTCCAACACATGAGATTTCACAGCCCCTGGATGTTGTGAAAATGAAGCTGGAAAGCATTTGGCATTGCTTGCAGGCAGGTGTGTGTTCCCTGCTGACTCCCTGTGGCCCATGGAGTCTTGGCACTTCCCTTGGCGTGGAATGTCTGAGCAGAAAGCAGAGAGTGCTCTCGCATCGACATAAACTGTATTGCGTTGATCGATTGTGTTTGTATCAGTACATATATTGCATCTATTATAAGGACGGCTTTTAATTCAATGCCCTGAGTTATTGAATGATGAGTGTGGAATTATTTCCTCCTCTGAAAGTTGGGAGTGGGGAGGGAAGATGAGAGAGACAGACAAAAGAGACAGCCTAGTTCTCAGAGACTGAAAGAGTTTTTTATCCCTTGTTGAGGACGTGAATTCAGTGATTTTTTTGTCAGTAGAAAGAGTATTGCCTTTCAGTAATGATGAGTATGGCAGATCTAAGATAACCTTGTCTCGAGCTAGTACAGCAAGACTCTACCCTCCTCCTGAGCCTAGCTATTTTGACTTTCATACTGATGACCCAGTAATCTCTATGTGATGTATGAGAAGCCTACATACCAAGGTCAAGACAGTAGAGCAGAAGAGGGTAAACATATGTATTAGATTTATATGGCAGGGTTTGGTGTCAGGGAGGCTGCAGGGATGGCCTCTGTGAGAAGATGCAGAAGCTGGCCTCATGTCAGATGGAGCCAGTTCCAGCAAGTTTCAAGATGAAGTTGCCACTGGCCAAATCTGAGTCCATCAGCAGTGTTGGAGCACCTCTGTGATAACATATCTAAGAAGGTGAGAAAAGCTCTACACAGCAGCTGTGAGAGGAGTGAGAAAACTGTGAAAGAAACACCCCTGCAGACACCAAGGTCACTGGGGGAGGAGGGGCAGGAGGTGCTTCAGCTGCCGGAGCACAAATTCCCCTGCAGCCTGTGGTGAAAAGCAGGTTGAGGTAGGCTCATGGCCCTCTTACAGCCCATGGAGGTCCATGGGGGAGCAGAGATCCACCTTCAGTCCATGGAGGACACAAAGGAGGAGCAAATGGATGTCCAGAGGAGACTGTGCCCCTATGGAGAGAGGAGCCCATGCTGGAGCAGTCTGTTCCTGAAAGACTCTGCTCTATGGAATGATCCCATGCTGGAGCCAGTCCTGAAGAACTGTAGACCGTGAGAACATTGCACTCTGGAGAAGTCAGTGAAGGACTTTATCCCATGGGGCTGGACCCTATCCTGAAACAGGAGCAGTGGAGGAAGAGGAAGGAGCAGTGAAGAGATACTATCCATTTTCCCCAGTGCCATTTAGTGAGGGAAGAGGTCTGTGAGAAGAGTCTGGGGTGAAGTTGAGCCTAGGAAGAAACTAGTGGGGAAAACGTGTTTAGTTCTGATTTTGTGTCTCCCTATCCTGCTGTTGTTAACTGGCAGTGAGATTAATTAATCTTCTCCCATGTTTTGCCAATTACAGTAGTGATCTTTCTGTACTTTTGTCAGCCTGATAGGATTTATGATCCAGCCTTGTAACACTGTTGTAGCTCTTTCCTCATCTCTGGCTTGTCAGTGTCCTTGTGTACTGCCTTCATGCAGTTCACCTGCACACCCTAGCTTGGTGTCTTCTGAAAAGTGATGTGTTCCATGTCTTCCTCCATATGATAGATACAGGTGTTGAACAAGATAGGTTCCAGGATAGATGCCTAAGGGAATTATCATTGCAGCATGTCTCCAGGTAATGTTCAAACCACTACCCACTTCCCTTTGAGGCCAGTGGTCTAGACATCAATAATCGACCTATCTAGAGTGTAGTGCCCCTGTCTGGATGTGGGGATGCTGTGGGAGACCATGCTGAAAGCCTAACAATCAAGATAAACAACTTTTGTTGGTCTTACATCCAAGATGATAAAAAGGCATAATTATAAGATCGTCACTGTGTGTGATTGGTGAGTGAGCATTCAGCTTATCACTCTCTTCATCTAAATTGCTTGTTTTCCCCCAACATATGGTATTTTCTATACAGAGAGATGAAAGACAGGTCTCTCTTAGTGTACAGACTCTCTGGCTGTATCAACAGTCATATGTGCTTTGTTGCTCAGCCTGGATAAACTTCTCAACATGCTGTCTCTTTCAGAATTGGCACAGCTGAACAAGTGAGTTGACACTTGTTCTTCCTGCATCATCGGTGTGGTGTTGTATTTGGTTGCACTTAAAAGCTCTGCTGGCTACACACATATGACTTTGAAGTTATCTGAGTTGCTGGTGTCATCTAAAAGCTGTCAGGCAGCAAAGTTGTCTCTACAGCCTGAGTCTGGCTTGCAGAACTTTGCTCGGACAGAAGAGCTTGCTCTTGACTCTGTCCAGTCTGTAATTTTGGCCATGAGAAACACTGCTCATATTAATAATGTCTCCAGGATAGCAATGTATTCCCCGACATTGGACAGTTTAAAGATTGACCTGGGTGGGTGCTGGGCCATCTTGTCAAGACTGCTTTTGCCAAATGGGGTTGCACCAGATGACCCTTGAGGTCCCTTCCAACCTGGTATGCTATGTTTTTATGATTAGTTGTAGAAAACAGAATTAGGGCAACAAAATATGATCTTCCAATGAATTAGTGACTTTTTAGACTGTCATAGTGCTTGGTATTAATGCTGGTAGTTTAAGTTCTGTAGGATATTTAATTGAAGTATTGCAAGTTTGTGGGAGTTCTCTGCTCTTGCTTTCGCTTTCATTGTGAAATAAAGTACTTCTGAGATAAAGGGACTTCCCAATTTTGTTTGCTTTATAAATGAAGGTTTTTGTTAATGTCTGCAAGGAACTGATGATACAGTCTTTGCTGGAGCAATCCAAGAGTGGTTTCATTTTTAAGTAGTTCATTATCCCTCTAACTGAAACTTATTCTGTGATGTGGCTTTGTGTTGCAGGGACTTTTGGATACTTATTCATACTATGAGTATATCCTTAGTGACTATTTTTTTTTTCAGTGACCTGAAATAAAAATATTAAAAGCTTCACTTTAAAAAAATCACGTTGTTATTTTAAAGAGCTGAGGTGGTAGCAGTTCAGCCATGTGTGACTGGCCAATTTGGAGTGTTAGGTCTTGATCTGTCTTGAGATTCAGACTCTAAGAAAAAAATTTGCAGACATTGTCAAGTGTAGCAAAATATCTGTTGAGGTAAAATGCCCAGGTGAAAAGAACTGGCCACAAGGAATGCCCCATTAACCTGGCACAGTAAACTGGGAGTGTCACCAGTTTAATGAATTCTGCTGAATCTCTGGCAGTCAGTACAGCAATGGCAAAGTTTCTCTATGTTTGTGGGGTGGTCTGAATTAAACATGCAAGCTCCTATTGAGATGCTGTTAATAAACTCTTACAATAAGCCAACTGAAAAGCTGATACTGCATTTTTTTTACTCCTTTATGTTACTTGGGTTTAATTTCCATTAGAGTTTTTTGGTTCTGTTTTATTTCCCCTTGACATGCAAATGTCCAGAATCTGTTTCATAGCATGGAGCAGGCAGGGTAGCCAAGCCTCAATGTGAGGACAAAAGTAAAACCTTCTAAAAGACTAAAAGCTGCAGCGTGCTTCAAATGGATTTTCAAATCAAACCATATGTGGGGCAGCTCTCTAGCTATTGCAAGTCTGTGTATACTCTCTGGAATGTATGTACATTTACCTTTGATCACGTGTTTTCATTTATGTTTTTGCCTTAAAATTTCTGAAGGCTGCCTTTTAAAGTACATTCAGAGTACACCCCCTCCAAGTAGGCAGCAAAAACTGCAGCATGAAAGGAACCTGACAGGGAAGAAGCCTGACACTTGTGCAGATTAGTGGTTCTTCTTTTCTCTCTTCTTTGAAAACATCACTTTTCCAGAATCTGTTGAATACTGTGCTTTTCTGCATACTGACTCTGGGGTCAGAGGTCTTCATCTTTTGGAATGAAGATAAGGAGAACGTTCTGCTGCCATCCCTGTTTCAGTACAATAAGGTGGTCACTTGTCCTTCAGATCTGAATATTTTTAAGAGAGCAAGGAGCTAAATTCTTCTTTGATTGATGAGAATTTATCTTCTCTTGTAATTCCTTTGCAGTAATGAGAAAATTAGAGTGCTAAACTTCGTTATAATAAACCTAGGTCTGCCATTGGTTTTAACTGAGCAGTAGCATCATCTGAGACAGGTGCTTTCTATTAGCTTGAACTGCTGTTTATTCTTTTTTATAATTGTTCTAATGAAGTTTTTTAATAAAAACCACATGGCTTTTCCTCTTGCATATTCTGTCTTTCTTGAAGTGTAATTTGTAGTGATTGTCTTTAATTGCATATACTTGTCTAATTATGCTAGTGTTTAAAAATAATCCCGTCTTCCTGGTTGTCCACTAAATGAAATACTTTTACTGGCAAACTTCCGTGGTCTTCCTTTTTTTTTAGATCTGCAGATTATAAACCTGCAGTTTAAGAGGGTTTACTGATTTTTCTGAATCTCTGGATTTCTGGTTCTCTTCAGAGAGAAGCAAATAATTGGGGTTGATTCTTTGGAGAGGTCCTATCCTATGGCTTAGTGTATGAAAGAACAAAGAGTGAAGAGTGCTGAAGTCAGTTGACTGTCTGAATAAATAACTTCAAAAAGAGTTTCTTTGCATTTTTAAATCCATAGAGCTTCTGAGGAAAAGACCCCATTAGAAGTTTCTCCTCAATTTCCAAACTCTTTTTGGTCACTGCTTCTGTTTCACATCTTTGAACTTCTTTTACTGGCTGTAACTGTCAGAGTGATTAATAATAAATATCATTTATATGGAAGGTTTAGCACATTATAAGGTAATTAATATAGGTAATTAATGCTAATGCTAGCATGCATGTGGAATTAATTTTGTGCTATGAAAAGTGCCGCAAATAGTATATGTTATTTAAGTTTAAAAAAAAAGACATAGAAATAATTGTCTGTGAATTATATGGTGTTAACAGTGTGCAATTTTATGCTGCAAGAGAAGAGTGGTTCTAAGGAACCTTTTGTTTTATCCAGACATAAATAAAAGTAAATTCATGCAGCATACATAGTGTGAATACTACTAAAGGGATCTGCCCCTCTTTCTTTTATGGGTCAGCAGGTGGTGATGGGGATTCTGTTCTGTGCACCCAAAAGCGCTGCTCTATAAGGCATTGTGTAAGATACCAGCTCCTAGAGCAGCTCTCCTAGCTTTTGCCTTCCAGCCACAGCACAGCTCATGGCCTCCTCCTTGCCTGGGTACCAGTGTCAAGAAGCAGCTTTTGGCATATCAGGCCCATGCCAGGCTGTGCAGTGTGGTCAGTTTGTGTGGGGAGGGGGTTTGAAAGCACTATTAGGTTGAATTAGTAGTGATGTTTAACTTGCCCCTGTAGCCTGTTCATTGCGAGGCGTTCAGCTGCCCTGACAAACCTCTTGGGTAGGAGGCAGGAAGGGAAACTGTGACTTGTCTGGCTGGGAGAGCAGGAACCCTGCAGCCTTAGTTTATGTCAAGTACAACTACTTGTGTTGCTTGTGTGTCTACTGGTCTGAGCTACATTTATGCTGAAACAAGGTTGCCACTAAAGCCTTATTGGTAAACTGCTTTTTTTTGTAGACAGTCATAAAGGTGTCCCATTTAAAAGCAAGATAAAAAATTTGGAAACAGTTGAGGCACCCATACACGTGAATTGTATATGAAGGATGTGTCTCTAAGGAAAATTCTGTTTGTACAATTGCATCTGTTTAAAACTATTTCTACTCCTGGAGCATTCAAATGCAGGTGTATAAGAAAGTAAAGATGTCATTTGAAACTTCGGTACTGCATTAGCATAAGAAAGTGCAGAGTCTTTGCTAAACTCTCCCGGGATTCTCTTGTGATAGCACTTGCCTATTTCTCCTTGTTCTTTTTAATGTCATCTTATGCCAGTGTTCCATGTTATTTCTCAAATGCAGTTTAAATTCATGACCTAGAATTTTCTTTAGCTCTCCAGCAGATTGGTACCTCTATCCCATCGTGATTTGTGCAGGAGGGCAATGGGCAAGGGAAGCCTAAAGCATTGTGTTGTGTTTGATGGTGTAATCTCAAAGAGGTGGCTTCCACTTCAATGCCCATAGCTTAGCTTTACCAAATAATACTTCTTCCTCTGGGAATGCAGAACTGTAAACTATGTTTTGAGTGAAATCATGTAGGTTAAGGAGTCTCAGCACAGGTTGTTTTTTTTTTTTTTCTCTTCATCCTAGCTACTTCGTGTTTCCTCCACTTTGTGTTCAGGGGCATGTAATATTTCAAGTGGGTCAGGAGAGGGAGCTGGCATTCTAGGGGTGGAAAAGAATCTTCTTTACGTACAAGTATAACCCCTTTTTTAAATTGTGCCACTGAGTGTATAATTGTGACGGGATAACCTGTCTGTTCCTGAAATAACAGGAGTCCTGACCAACTTCCAGAATATAAAGTTGCAAGTAAGGATTTTTTTTTTTTTTTTTTTTACTGCTTTGTTCTGTGGCTGATGGTTGCTTTTATCTGTTGCCTGAGGATCTCATTTAGAAGTGCTGACAGAGCTTTTCTCTTGGGAAGAGATCTGTGTTGCCAGTAGTATGTGTAGGTGATAGGGACAATGAGCAGAACCTCACCTTCATCTGAGTCCAATAAAATAAAAATGTCACTGCTGGCAATAATGTTGACAATAATAATTGCACGTACAGGGCACCCACCATGGTAGTACTTGCTTGCCCTTCATGTGACTTTTGCAGAGATTAAAGGCTTTTCAAAGACAGCATGCCCTTTGGATGACTGATGGAAATGTGAAATTGCCCTGCATAAGGGTTTCCCTCACTGCGGTGGGTTAGCCTTAGCCATCAGCCAGGCTCCTACCCAGCCCCCTCATTCAGTCTGCAGGATAGGGGTAGGAAATATGGAGAAAAATGGGAATTAAAAGGCTCATGGGTCAAGATAAAGCTGACTCCTTCCCCCAACTCAAATCCACTCCTTCACTTGTGACTTCTGTACCCACATCTTACCCCCTACTGCCAGTGGTCAGTGGACTAAAACCATCTGTGTCCAGCCTGGGACAGTCTCATCTTCTCTGAAAAAAAAAAAAAAAAAAAAAAAAAAAAGCAAACCCAAGCAAGTGGTGAAATTGTCCCTTCCAGATAATGCAGCTCTTGAGACATGGTAGCTTCTTGCTCATTTTTTAGCAATAAAACAGGCTTCTGAGCCTCTGGATATGCTACTATAATCTGTTTTTGAAGGGCTATGCTGTAAAATTCAGCTAGTGAAAGTGCCTATTTCAAAAACAACTGCGCAAAAACAGCTTTCGGAAAAAGTTAGCATTGTTCAGATTATTTTATAAGTTTGGTTTGCTTGTCCAGTTGAGGAAGAGACAGAATGTGATTGAGAGGTGGGGAAGAAAGTGACTGGAAGCAGGGATGTGTGAAGTGGCAAAGGAAACCCTAAACTCTCCCTTCAAATCTCACCTGACTTTGCTGGATCTGCTTTATGTTTGTGTTACTGCACATAGGAATCTCTCCAATGGGTTACTTGGCATGGCTTTGGACTCTTTGGAGATTGTTTCCGTCAAGGGTCATTCCCTCTCTCCTCTATTGTCTGTGTATTCTCTATCGTGCTGTGCTGCCAGTTCAATCTTTGATTCATCTTAATGAGTTTGTACTTTATGAATATTGAAAAATCTTTTCTTTGCTCCTATTGCAGAGCTTAAAAACAGCGTATTATCCTTTCCCACCCTTAGTTCTTAGTAGTTTGGGTTTCTTGGGTTTGTTTGCTTTATTTGTTTTTATTGTTACTTTTTTGTTGTTGAGCCATTTTTTAATCAGTTTTATTTTTTATTGACAAGTGACTGCCCTAATATAGCACATAGAAAGTATAAGCTAGTGCAAGAGACTTCTCCAATGTCACACTGGCATGGTAAATGTATTGTGATCTGACTAGAAGCCCAGTGCCATTTGGGTTTGTGTAGAGACTTGGTACATATAAAATACAGTAACCAATTCATTTGTCCTTGTTCAGGTTTCTCCTCCAGTGAACACTGAATTTTCTTGCCAGTAGCTGGTAGAGAGATGAAAGTCTGGATGCTGTTAAGAAGTGCTGCTGTGCAGCAATAGTGAGATTTACTATACCCACTGTTAGGGAATTTTTTTTTTTTTTCCCTTTGATGACTGTCTACAAATTCTCATTGGCATCTTGGTTGCAGGAGCTCAGCTTGGTTGCACTGTCGGCCAGTCTGCCCACAGAGAGAATATTCTTAAGTGTTTGTGTGCTTCTCTGAGGTTCCCTCTGTCCCCCTGAAGGATGTGACTTGTGAGTCCTAGTTTTTGAGACTTTTATCATAGGCTTAGAGACCAATTTGAAGGAAGCAGCTTGGTTTGTTGGTTTGGTTTATTATTTGTGGGAGTTTTGGGTTCTTTTTGCTTGGATGTTTTGTCATTTTTGAGGGGTCTTTAACTTTGCTTCTAAGCCACTTCTGCTCAGGAAATAGCAATTTTTGTTTGGTGTCTGGACAGAAATGACTGTGAGCAAAATGTGTGTTCTTTCAAGGTTATAATAAGTAAATACCATTTATGGGATGTTTTTGTCTGCTGATGAAGGGCTGAGGACTTGGTGGTGTCTGTATGCATTTGGGATTTTTTTTGATGGTTTGAGTTTCTTATGCCAGGGGAAGTTAAGGCGATTTTGACTCTTATTTACAGCTATTTTCTCAAAGGAACTAAAATGAATTTTGTTCTTCTTCAGATAAAAGTTCAAATGAGTCATTACTTGCATTTTCTTCTGGGCACATTCAGCAAAGCTGCTTGTTTCTGTGGTCTGTACTACATTTAAACATCATTTGCATGCAGTAGCAGGCTCTGAAGCAGTACTGGTGTTATTGCCATGACAGGGTGAGAGGCTTAATGGTTATTTGAACAGTGTCACGTTTGCAAGTCAGCTTGTAGCCAGAACTGAAAATTTAAGTCAATGGTTGGCTGGTAAGAAAATAACGTGACATCTTCACTGCAGCTTGAGCAAGTTGGCCAGCTTCTTGGAAGTATTATGTGTTAGTAAATAACTTGCTTTTCTACAATTAGCACTGATTTTATGAAAATAAAGTAATATTTGCATGATTTCAAGCACAAAAAGTGCAACCCTTTCCCCACTCTTACGAATCTGCTCATCAGGCCCCCGGAGGAGGGTGGGGCAGGCACCAAGGTCATGGCTGGTTTGCAGTTTGCCTTATTCCAGGGTGTCCTCTCTGGATGGCAGCGTGCAAACGGGAATTTGAAAACGAGCCGCCAACTTTGACAATGCTGCCTACTGCTGGGATGGATAAACGTGGTTTTCAGTGCAGCTTTTGCAAGCCCAGCCATGGCCTCCAATGTGTACTTGGCTGAAGCTGTTAGATACCCTTGGTTTATAAGAATGTGGAAGAGTTGCATTTTTTGTGCTTAAAATTGTGGAACTGCTGCTTGCTTTCAGTACAGCTGAGTGTGTTTGAGCAACTGAGGGCTTGACTATCCGGAAGAAAGCAAGTTAAAGGACAGATTATAACTGAGCACCAGAAGACAAGGCTAATTAGAAGCACAGATGGCTTTTATGCATGTTTAGTCTGTCTGAAACACTTGGAGGAAGCACTGCCAGTGACTTCTAAAAGGCAAAATGAATTCTCACTGCTAAGCAGTATGGCCAACAGATAAAGCCTTAGGTTTGAAAATGAGCTTTAGGTTTGAAAATTGACTTAATAACAGTTCATATGTAAGAGGACTGAGCAGAACATACTGAGCTACTCTGTTTTCAGGAGATGCCAAGGAGAGGAAATGCTGGTGCCAACAGAGCAGGGCAGTATCAGACCTGTAGTGATGAGGCTTGCTAGATAAAAAGGTGCCTTTAATAATTTACTAGAAGCTCAGACCTCAAGTCAGTGACCATGAGACCACAGCAGCCCACTCTGCAAAAATATTTAACATATTGCAGAATACATAATCTCATACTTTCTTTCAAAACAGAAACCAAGTCTGCCCTACCTACCCATTGCTGTTGTTACTCACTGTTCAGTTTGGTATGCATTGCCTTTGACTGGAAATTTAATTGGCTTTGACTTTTCTCTTGGCAATAGCTTATTTTCCTTAATTTTGGTTGTCATTTTGTCAGCTGGCAGACTATTTCATGTACCTCTTGGCCTATTTGACAGGTTGTTTTCCCAAGCAGTGCTTCAACTGTTTCTGAAATCTGTTAATTGTTTGTAGTCCTGTAGTCTGAGCTCTCTAGCATGACTCAAGAATTTCAGCCTCTCCACTTGGGTTCAAGTAACTGCGCTTGAGTTTGGGGAAGGTGTGGGCAGAAGCTCTCCTGCTTTGCTTGTATGTGCTCTGAGCGTGATCAATAGCATCCTTGCACTGTATCTGCACTAAAATGGGACTTTCCTGGCTTGTATGTCCACTTTTCTTGCCCTTTGGCAAAAACCTTTTTAAGAACTCTGGAATGGGTAAAATCAAAACAAAACATCTTGCTTATGCAGGGATAGTTGTTGTAAAATGTCCCTGGCTGATCAATTTTCCTTTATGTCTACCAGAAGCACATTAAAACCTCTTGCCTATTTCCCTGTCAAGTCTGGAAGAGTTTCTACTTAGAGGATTTAACCTTATTTTGTCATGGTTTAGCTGACAAGAATTTCCATAGATTCCCCGAGACTGGGAGCCAAAAGTCTAGCCTACTTGAAGTGAGGGCCATGCAGCTGTCACTGTGGCTGTGCAAAGTGCTGTATACCCATCCCAACTGGAGTCCTTGTAGGATTTGCAGTGAGTCCTCATTCAACATAAGAATTCTCTCTGAATGTGATTCATGATCCCAAGGAAGATGATATCGGGGTTTATTTGAGAACGGTTTTAATGAAACAGAGTGGAGGAAATTCACATAACTGTTAAGGTGGAACAGGGATGACTGATGGGAGAAACTTCTTTTTTTTTTTCTCCTTTCTCTCAGTGATTGCTCATTATCAGGGAGGTTCCCAGTGTAATTCAGTCTGTGTGCTTCATCAAGTGCTTGCCTCATGCTAATTCAGTTTTGCCTTAGGTTGCGGCTGTACTTTTGTTTGTAAACTGAACATTTCATGCCCACCCTCCCAGTGCTTGCCTGTGTGGTTTCATGGTGCTCACACAAGTTCTCCTGAGTTCAAAGGAACACTCCACCAGAAACTGGCAGTGCTTTACTTGATGCTTCCAAACAAAACAAAAAACCCAAACAAAAACTCACAAAAAACCCAAAACAAAACAACTACCCTACCAAAACAGAAAGCAAAGACAAAAAACCCCAACAAAACCAAAAAGCAAACAAAAAAACCCAAGCCAACACAAGATTTTGCAACTTTATTGCATCACTGCTCCCAGTTACAGTAGCTTCCCTACCAACAAAATAGTAACTCTATATAATAGTATATGCATACTGTTTGTTGCCATATACTTTCATTTTGAGAGATATAAGTTATGCAGGCTATTCACATCTAATGCTTCTGAACCGTCTGTCTAGCAGGGTATGACTGTAAAATATTTTTAGTTTATGGTTGGGTTTTTTTAGTTGTATCTTCAGAAAATAAGCACCAGTCAAACATCTGTAGAGAGAGATGGATTTATTAAATTCCAGATGATTAGATCTACTATGAAAATGTTACTGTACAAAATAATTTTCTTGTCTTTATGTGGTACCAGATTTTGAAAGGTGAAATGTGTTTTTTAGCTACTGTTTTGTCTAGAAGGAGGGGAGGAGAAAAAGATGGTGAAAATAGAAAGTTTATTGTAATACAGACTTTTTTTGCTTTAGAAACCAGTGTCATGCTTATGTAATGCCTAAGGAAAAAGCCTTCTATTTTGCCTCTTCCACCCATTTCATTCTGTGCACATTAATTTATCAGTCCACAATCTGACCTGCGGGCTGTCAGTCAGTGATGAGGCAGAATAAAGAAGAACAGGTCATCCTTTACTATTAATAGAGGAAAAGAATTAGTCACTTTTATCCTCTCCTGTAGTGCAACATCTCAAAGTTTTTTGTCAGCAATTTGTTGGCTGCAGCAGCTTTATCGTTTGAGTGGTGCAAGTTGCTGGGAAAGCTCATTTAGTGACAAGGTAAATTTTACAATCTCCTGTAAGCTATGCATGTAATACTGCATTTTATAGTCTAGCCGTGCAGAGCTATTCTGCATGTAACACACGTTAAACATTAACTACTGCTTGGGTACAGAAGGTGGAGTGTGCTCTCTCTGGTTTCTATTGGGTGTGTGGCAGTGGAAGATAAACATATACTCGTAGTTAATGCCAAAAAGCAAGCAGCCATGAGCAGAGTAGGCTGTCAAGTGCATTTTTCCTACGTTTTGAATTTTTCATGTTCTCCTGTTCCTCTTTTTATTGCTTTTGAGGGTTTTCTCCTCCCTCACTTAAGCAAAATCTGTTCAGATTTTGTTGTGCTTTGGTTTGGCTTCTTTTAAAAAGGGCAGATTTTATTCCATATGAGAAAATATCTTGTGGATACTTTTTGTTCAGTTTGTAACAATTATTGTACAAGTAAAGATGATTTCTTAGCAATGTATTGTTTTAAGAAGCCATTGTATTCTCATCTGCCTTTAATAGAATGTTGAACTTTGGTTAAGAATGTCTATTATCCACCTCTTGTCCCCCTTCAAAATAGTGAATCAGTATCTTACGATGACAATTTAATGTTGGTATTAAGCTTTTATGCAGCTTGTTTTAGTGGAGCTTCTAATTCCACTCTTGAAATTTGATATGATTCCCTTTCTGTTCTTCTGTTTTGTTAGTTAAAAAAACCAGAAAAATACAACTTATATAAAATTTGCCATCCATGCCTAAGCTTGCTTGACCTTCTTGGAAAATAGAAGTGTAACTCGTCATTTTGTCTATTGCTGAAGAAAACTGATTTCAGACAGATTAGAACCCTGAAAAGGAGTTCTGCTTGTTATGATTGATGCTGCCTTTGTGCGGAAGGTCAGACTAGAGGAAGTGAATGCTTAACTCTGTGAATTTTGCTACATTTTGGGATAAAGTGGAAATGCCTAGTACGTTAGTTTTAAAAAATAAAAATTAAAAAAAAAATAATCCTTAAAGTTATAAGAGACACAGCAGTTACAAAAGTGGATCCTGATCAGTACTGCCCTGTATAAAGTACAGATGTAGCTTCAGTCTCTTACTCAGATTTATGATCATCTCACGTACTTTTGGCCAAGCAATGTTTTTGCTCAAGAACTTGAAAACTTTCTTCCCCTAGTAACTTAACAGGATTTGCATGAAAATTTGGGTTGGTTTTGCCTTTTCCTCCTACCTGCCTGTAATCTTCAAACTTTGGTTTTCTAGTGTTGAAGATTAAGTGTCTAAATTCTTGCCTTAACCTCAAAACAAGTACCCAGGCCAGTGAAGCCTACCTTTAACATCTACTAAGATTTCTACCCTTACCTATAGTCCATAGTTGGGGTTTTAGTTGTTAAGTTTTATTTCCATGCTGGCACATTTCAGATGGCATCTGAAGTAAGATTTATAGCTTTTTTGGCCCTTGTTTTTCTTCATTTAAAGGCTGTAAATATGATGGCAATTTGCAACATAAATGAAAGATTCTGATCAAATCCCATTAATTTTCTTCACAGTGGTCTTCGAATATTCAGGCTGTCCAGAACTTATTTGCAGCTTCAGTGATGGTGTGGCACTGCACAGCTGTTGATAGCCAGCAGATTTCAGGCAGTGTGTTAAGCAGCCTTTTCCTGCAGAATCTGACTTCCTAGGGTACAATGATGGCTCTGTGACTTAGGATATTTGTAGGGCATAAGCCTTCCCTTTTGCTTGTACATTTTTAATTATGATGAACTTTAAATGGGGTTTTTTTGAGAGTGAAATCTTATGCTGTTGGAATAGCTGCAGACAAGAACAACATGTCACACTCTATTTCCTGAGGAGAATAAAAAGAAATGTCAATGCAATTCTTCAGAATAAATAGAATTGCTGTTTTGGCATTTTCCTTTGTATATCTCTTTTCCCACATTTTAACTTGAAAAGAAACACACCCAAACAAACCCACACTGACCAGTTTAAAAAAAAGGCATTTTCTTTCTGTTACAGAAAAATGCAAAGGGACAGGAGTTGTTTGACCAGATTGTGTATCATTTGGACCTTGTAGAAACGGATTACTTTGGCCTGCAATTCATGGATGCTTCGCAGATTACAGTGAGTATAGCTGAAGCTGATTTTTATACTTTGCAGTAGTTTGTGTTGCCTGTCATAAATGTATTGCTGGTGCAGTTCCATGGAGAGATATCGGCACTGGGGCATGCATTGGTCAAACAGGTGGTGCCACGTCTGGTTCTTGCACATGAAGCTACATCCTCTGAATGAGTCCTGTGTCATTTTATATGACATGCATGTGACTTGTTTGCACACAAGTTAGAAAAAACAATGAATGTGGGTAAAGAAAATTTGCTTTATGGTCAGCAGACTCATGGTATTCAAAATGTTTTGCAAGTGAGGATTTTTTGTAAATTCCCTCTGCTGTTTCATGCACACATTGTGTTGTTTTGTAGGTTTAGGTTCATTTGCAAGAGCAAAAGGTTTTAGCTAAAAGTTGTCCTTCTCTTCCTTATATAAGGACCTCCTGTATCCACAGGTAAAATAAATAAATCTAAAAAAACCCTATTTACAGATCTACTGTATTACTAGGATAGGGTTAAAAGACTAGAGCATCAAGGTTACACTCTGTTGACATTTAATCTTTTATTTGTCTGTTCACTCTGCGAACAGGAAGTTTGACAAAAACCTGCACTGTGGATAGAAAATATGCATATTTGGAAAATAAGTGTTTTCTTTAGTGCTTTCTGGTCAGTTTGTAACTGTTTTTTCCATGAAGCAACAGAAGAGGTCTTCTCTAGGATAATAGATTAAAATAATGGGAAAATGTTGCTGCAATATTCTGTAGGTTTCAAGTTTATCATCCCAGAATTCTCAGCTTTATTCTCCAATAAGCTTGGGTAAAAGGATGGATCAGTGTTTTAAGCTGCTGCATTATCTTGTGTGTTTTACCAGTCACTTGAAATAACAAACAGGAAACCTATCCAGGTACTGTAATGATTTGATATTGGAAGAAGGGCATTTGTGGGTTTGAGGAGAAGTGGTATTAATCTACTTGAACATTATCCTGATATCTAAATTAATTTAAGTTTATATCACTGAAAACTGATCTTTTGATTGAAGTATGTCCATAATGGGTTTGGGATTTTTAGATGGTTTAGTATGTGTGTGCTCTTGATAAAATTTCTAATACGTAAATTGTGTTTACTTTTATGATGGATCTGCACAGCTAATAGTGCAGAGCCTGCTTATAATGGGAAAACCCCATTACATTGTCACTGATTGTCACATCATCTGGGATCAACTGAGTTCAATAGCTAGGAATAGTTACCTAGCAAGGAGTTCTATAATGTTTCGAAAGAAGGGAAGCAGAAAGGGAGAGTGAAATATCTTTTCTCAGCAAGAAGGAAGGAAGATCAGCCAAAAGCCAGGCTGAGGAAGCTGGAAAGACTAATTTTCTGGTATGTTTGCAAAACTGAAGGGCTCTTTTGACTGGTTAGAAAGATGCGGATATGCATAGCTACATCTTCTGTATGTACCTCTCTCACTGGTGTTGAGGGCAAGATGTGCCTATACATGCAAGGGTTTTAGATTTGTTGGTGTGCTATTTCTTTTTTCTATTAAGGAAGAAAGTACATGATGCATCTGAAGTTACAAGACGGATGAGAGCCATGAACTGCAGCTAGGGGGACTCTGAAAAAAGCCAACTCTGGTTTCAAGGCTTTGGTGGTAGGGTTATAATTTCCTGAATTAAGAGGAGTGTTGAGGACAAAGTTCTTTACCTTCACTGAAGTGCAAGGCCAAAAGCTCTTACTTGGCTCTTTGGGTGTTTTTTTTGGTCTGGCTCAAGATGGGCAGAGTAGAGCCTAGAGTACTTCAAGGCACAAGCTTTTATCTTGCCCAGCACTCTGTGCCAAAAGGTTCCCTGCTTTACCAGCCTTCCTTAGCCGTCCTTAGTTTTGAACTTGTGACCTGCTCTTTTCCTTTGCACAGCAATTAATGCATAGCCTTCCTGGGCTGGTGCTTAGTGCCAGCCCAGACACACAATAGTAAGTGGGGAACTGGGGATTAAAGTTGTGTAAACCCCTTTGAGGCTCTAAGCCTTTGTCTTTAGTATGTATTGTTAAGGGCTAAACATCTTTAAGCCACTATTATAAGTAAGAGAGCACAAAATAGTCTTTGAATAGCAGAGATTGCTTCTGCGTGCTCTGAGGCCAGCAGCTTTTGAGTGCCCTGTGTTTCCTGCAGTCCTGTAACTTTGCCAAAGAGTTGGGACAAGCACTGTTGATAACTGTGATTTAGAAAACAAAATCGTGATTAGAGTTTATCTGCTTTGAAAGAGAAAAAACTTTAATTGTTTGAACAGCTTATTTTTAATACAAATCTCCCCCATAAAGCTGTGAAAAGCAAGATGTCAGCAGTAATGCAGAAAATACTGTAATGCCTGTTCAGTGAACTCTGCATTAGTTTGTATCTTATGCTCTTTGAAGATCCATCAGAAGAATGTAGAAGGATGCAGAAATGATGAAAGGATGTAGATAATCATCTAATCATTTATTCAAAACCAAATCTTAGTGCACTGTTGTATTTCGAGTTACTTGCTATTAACTCTAGCAGAAATATTCTAATACAAGAAACAATTTCTTCTTCAAGCTGTTACCGAACTTCAACAAAGCAGTTGTGCTTGGGGTAATTGAAGAGTGTCACTCTGATGTAGGAGGTCTTGCAGTGGTTTAGAGAATACGCAAAGCTTACTGGGTTTTTTAGTTGCTTTTACTACAGTCTGTTTTCCAGCAAAGCAGGAGGCCTTGAAAGCTTTAGCTGAGGTTGGGAATAGCAATGATAAAATCTTGGGAGACCAAGCTATTGAAGTTCAGTTGCCATGAGGAAGTATTTTGTTGATCTTTGTAGCAACTGTTTGCGTTTAACCTGTTCTATGGTTGATTTGGGTGTTTGACACTTACTTTTGGCTGTTGGTAGCTAATGTTTATTCATTTTCGATCCAGGAGTGTCCTTTCTTTGTCTCTTATTCTAAATTATCTTAATTTTAAAAAAAAGGTGGCTAACAGCTCCTTGTGAGCTCTGTATTCTATAGGGTTTCTCAAGATTTAGGTATCTCCATTTCTACAGTTGTATTCTTTGTTCCAGTTTTCTGTCCTGTGATGCCAAAACATGGATATCCTCTCAGCCCCTTCTGTGTTTCACAAGAATTCATAACTGAAGGATTGTCCCCATTTATTGGCTTCCACCATGATTTTGTTTCTGTTTGCTAAAACAATTATAGAGTAATTGAGGAGGAAGAAAGGAAGATTTTTTAAGATAAAGATTTGATTTTTTTTGTTTGTTTGTTTTTTGTTTTGTTTTGTTTTTTGTTTATGCAGATGAGTTGCTGTCATCCCTGGGAATAGATGGAAGAAAAGAATGAAAATGCCCCTTTTCTTACATGTGTCGCTTTCTGTGATCCTCTAAGTCGTTTAAGTCCTTTATGTCTGATCTCTAATGTCACAAAGACCCCTTAGCTTAAAGAAGGCCCATATGGAACAGCCTTTCCCAGCTGTGCTCTGCAGCTAGTTGAACCATTCTAGGGATGTGTGGTTGCACCCAGTGTATCTGGAATGTTGGGAAGCACTGAATTTACAGTGTTTGTACAGCAAGACTGTTGTGTGAGGATACCCTGTGCCTCCTGCAGGCTACAGTGGGGACCAGGGTTCCCTGGGAAGATGAGTGCTAGGATCAACCTGCAGTGAATTGTCCTAGTAAACCATGTTTGCATCTGGACTTCTCAGTATTGACCAATTTATAAATTGGGTTTTTAGGCAAGAGGTGAGAAGACAGTGGAGGGGAAGGACATGGAGAAGGTTGTGCAGAAGTGAAACAGGCTTTCATGAAAGCAATTGCTCCAAGTACAAAAAAGAAGAGGGGAAAAAACAGGGCCAAAATTGTGTTGCCCAAAGTGGCCCTGAGCAGCAGTGTGTCAGGATGCACTGATTCTGACACTGAGATCCCCACCTCTGCGAAAGGCAGCCTTCTGGCCAGGTTTTTCTGGGAGAATCAGGATCACGTATTACTCATGACAAAGGATTTCAGTAGTGCTGGGGGGCAGGTAGGAAGCAAGCTGGGCAACAAATAACTAGAATTGTTCCCTCTACACATCAAGAATTAGATTCCTGGATATTTCAGGAGGTATTGGGTCAGGGACTTGTAGTGCCTTGGTTCATTATGACTGCCTCTGCAGTATCTATCTGAATTTTCCTTTAAGGGCTCATTGATCAGGTTTTTTCAGCTGCTGCTTTTGATTTTACTGTGATGACTTCTTAAGATGTGAGGGATGTGGAAAAGTGAGCAGTTCAAACCAGTCCATTAGCCTCATACTGTGATGTCTGGGAGTCTTTTTCATTTCGTACTTCTTAATACTTTAACAAGTGTTCATGAAGAAGAAAATAGGGCCTTATTTTCAATGCACTGGATGCAAGAAAGAAGGGAGACTGGTAAATATTTTGATAATGCTAAATGTTTCCTTTTCTGCTACTATTAGAAACATACTATTTTCCCCATGAATAAGCTGTGATATTCCTCTGTGACTCAGTTTCCCCTCCCTGAATCTCTTTTGTTCCTCTGGATGATGAGCATTTTGACACTGTGATTATTGCAGGATGTGTGACTGTAGATTGTAGACAAGAGCAAAAATTACCAGTCACATATGAAGGGTCCCAAAAGCTATAGAACATCCTGTAGCACTCAATGTTTCAGTTCCTAATAGTGGCAGTGATGGGAATGCCATTGCAGTAGCTGGACAAAGGCAGTGTGGCTGACTCCACAGTGATGCAGAATACCTGATGAATGTGGAACACTTCCAGCTGTGGCTGACCAAGTCTGCGCTGTGGTTTGTGAACACCTGGTGGAAGACTCAAAAACACTAACAAATTCCAGTCTTTAATCTTCCAGTAGCACCTGCTGTTTTGGGAGGACATTTTTCTGACACAGACTTGAGAAGCAGGCGTACAGGGCAGGTGGTTGTGATGCTGTCTGTCAGTGATGTTTCTGCACCTCTCTCCTGAGTGTAAAGGGTTCTCTCCAGGACAGCAAACAGTTTGTGCTGGTTTCTTTTGTTGTGTGTGGCTGGAGCATAAGCTGAAGTGATTTTCTCAGTTTTCTTCCACAGATTTAGTCAGGTTTGTTGCCCACTTGTATCCTTTCAGTTTATTTTTAAATGTTTGGACATAGGCATCAAAATTAAAAGGAAATTGCTAGAATTGATCTGGAGTGATATCAGCTTTGATTGTCTTTAAAGTACATCTAATGAGAAATATACTAGACCAGACAAGTTTTTATATAATTTTTATATAATTCTATGTTTTCTGTTGCACCAAGTCTGCAAAGCAAAATATTCTGTGGTTATCACATGGATATGAATTAGGATAGACTAATGGTCTTGAAGGATGTCTCTTTATCTCTCTATTAGTCTTGGTTAGCTTATCTGGTCTGCAGTCAAACCACACCATTTATGAGGATACTTCTGAGATGGCTCTGTGCTGACTCTGACTGGAACAGGCCAGACTTCCATGAGTGCCATATGATATGTGAAGATCGCAGGGCTGGTAAAGACCCATTAAGGCCTACCAGTGCCCTCAGAGCCCTGGAGTGGCCTTGTATCACAATCTAGAGCTTTATCACAGTTCCATCTGCCCTTCTGCTGCTGGACAGCATTGCTCACACCCTGCAATGCCTGCACGGGCTCGTGTGTCTGACTTGGGGAAGGTGGCAGCCCTCCTTCACAGGGCAGGAGAGAACTCAGCATGGGAGTTGCAGAATGGTGAAAGTTCAAGAGGGCAGCCTGACTTGTTCAGGCCAGAGAGAACTTAGAAAACTGATAAAACTTTACACCTGGATCAGGTTGGTCCTCGCACTTCCAGCGGTGTTGATGTTTTACTGTACCACTGTGCCAGGGCTCTGTTCAACAGGATACTGACAGCAGTATCCAAAGAGATTCTAAATCAAAACTGGCCAGCTGAGACTGAAACTCCTGTAAGATCCTACCAGTATTTTGTGAAAAGTTGGTCTCATTTAAGCCCAAACACAAACTGTTCACCTCATTAATCCCAGCTTGGTTTTATAATGCTATTTGAGTAGAAATGCATTCTTTTTTTCTTTCTTTCAAGTTGGGTAGGTGAGATTGTAGAGTGGCATCCTGAAAGATTCCTGCAGGTCTTGTCTGTTGAAAGGGATGTCTCTTTTCAAGCTCCTCATGGCAGCTTCAGTTGTATCTGGTATTTTTGGCTTTTGTTCAGTCATGTTTCATATCTTCAATGGTGGCTCCACAGTTGTTCTGGGCACCTGTGCTTTGTCCAAACAGCCTCATGGTGACAGTCTTTGTCTAGATGGTATTTCTCCTTAGTCTGATGCCTCTCATCCTTCTGCCATGAAAATACCTCTGAGAAGTGTAGGTTATCTTCTCTACAGCTTTTCAGTAGGCAGCTGAAGTCACCAGTCAGGTGAGCCTTCGTTTTCAAGAGGAGCATCACTTTCTAGGAGGGATTAGAGAAACATGAGAACAATAGCTCATTGTTTTAAGTTCTGAAATCTTGGGAGATTATTCTGTTTCTAAGTATATGTTTGTGTGCTCTCTGAGTTTCTACATGACTCTAGTTCTCATTTGGTTTTCTGTAATAATGTTGAAAGGTCACCTGCAAAAGAAAAGAAGACTTTTGCTCCTTTGCTTCCTTTTAAATCAGTGAATGTAGAGAAACCCCCAAACTGTGGTTTTGTGGGTAGAATTTTTATTGGCTTGATTTTTTTGGTGATTCCTTCCTCCATGTGGTACATACATTTTTGACCTCTCTGCTTTAGAAAGCTGTGTGAGTAATGGCAGGCAGCTTGGTAGGATTCAGGTGCCTAGGAAATCAGAAAGCAAGAAGACAGTTGAAGAGATAATTGACTTTTGGTTTTAAAGGTGTTGGCATTTGTTTAGCCCACCTTCTTTTCTGAACTTGAGCATGATTCTCTTTCTTGTACCTCCAGGCATGACTTGAGAAAGCCTTAAACTGATACTTATTTTTCAGAGGGCAAATAAAACTTTCAGTTAAAATGGTCTTTCTCTTACTGATAGTTAAATATATAAATAAGCATAAGGGAGACCTGTCTCTTCAAGATGTTCTTCGTGCATTTGAAACTAACAAAGAAAGAAAAACAAAAAGGGTCAAATGCATTTTTTTTCCTTTTCAGGTCACCTTTGAGGGCTATATAAATCAAGACAAGGAATTTTCATTCTTTTAGGAAGCAAGTAGAGTGGCGGTGGGATTTGCAAAGCTCAGGTGTGTGATGGGATTGTGTCAGCTTGTGGAAATCTTCCTTTCAGTCTTCATTTGGCACTCACATGGTTTTATGAGTTGACTGCTTTAGGAGCTGTAGTTATCTGCTGTATCTTGACACAAATGTATCTTTTCCATGATGTATATCTATTTTGAGAAAGTATTGGCTGCTACCATTAGGAAATGTTGAGGTACTTCTTTTTTACTCTTTCCTTCAATGAAGTGAGTAATCAACAGGAGACCATGCTGAGATAAATACATGCTTCCAGTATTTTAAGATTTTTTTTTAAGTTGTGCTTCTTTCATGTAGAATTGATTGGTGTTTGTTTTCAACACATGAATCCCAGTCAATAGCTACTGTGTTATGTCAGTTAATACCATAGGAAGCATTATTCATTTGATAGAGCAAATAAATTTTGTTGAGATTAAAGAAGAATCAATGTAGCATTTGACCTTCCAGTTTACCTGACAAAATTAAGGAAGGGACCACACTGGTCTCTGTAGCTGATGCTGGGAGAGGGAGGTGCTGAGCTCTCCTCCCTGGTATTCAGTGGAAGGATGCATGGGAATGGTTCAAAGCTGCATCAGGGGAGGTTCAGACTGGTCATTGGGAAGCATTTCTTCTTCTAGCAGGTTGTCAAACACTGGAACAGATGTCCTAGAGAGGTAATTGATGTCCCAAGCCTAAGCCTGTCAATCTTAAGATGCAATGCCCTTAATAACCTGAAATAGTCAGGTGGTAGGACTAGATGGTCCCTTCCAGCTGAACTGCTTGTTCTGTTCTAGCATAATCATAGAATTCTGATGACCTGCAATTTGGTCAGGTTTAGGTTTTTCTTCCCTTACTGCAGGTAAAGCAGCTTAGACCCTGTCTAAGCTATCATAACATAGTTGTAAAGCAATTAATCCCTTTCCTTCTCCTTGTTCTGCACGATATTTTCAAGTCCAAACAAGATAGGGGGATTATGGTGGTTGAAATTAATCTGGTCAGTCTTGGTCCTGCTCTGTGAGATCCATAGTTAAGTTTCTTTGCTGAGTCTGGATCCTGAAAAGATGAATGCTTGTTTAGCCAGAGGACAAGATAGGCAGAGCTACACTCTTAGGTGCTGAGAGAGCACGGCCGCTCTGGTTTTATTCAGCTTCCTAGTGAGACTTCAGAATTCATTGCTTTCACTTCCTCTAACTGAGTCAGCAAGCAGTGTCTAGCCAAGCCCAAACCTATTTTAGGCTTTAGCTAGAGTGCTTTGATGTTTTTTTCAGCTCAGAGGGACATTTGGAAAGCTGGTGTGGTACACAGTGTGAAGAAGCCCTCTGACATTATCTGAGGCAAAGAAATGTTAAAATTCAGCCTGATTTTTACAGAAATGGCATGAAATATCTGACTCTAAAATTGGAGTTGGTTCATAAATCTGCATGAAACCTTCCTTCCAGGGAGCTCTGGGCCAATAATACTGTCAGTCCATGCCCTTCCTCCCTCTTTGTGTTTATAATCCGTGTGGTGGCACATCACACACTTGATGTGTAGTGTAGCACGGGGGTAAAGCAGCAGCTCACTGCTGCTTCTGCAGAGAGGTGATTTTGATGCTTGCTGTGCTTTATCTCCTGGAGCTGTCTGCCTCTGGCTGCTTAGGTACAGAGAGTGATGATAGTCTCCTGCCTAAGCTGTAGTCTCCGTTAATGTTCTGCACAAGCAGTTCCTGAAATCTTGTTAGGTATTTTTTAGCCATTATTTGAAGTATTTGCACTTGCAAATAATCAGTTTGAAACTTACTCTTATTTGAGCTTTAATGTACCTTAAAGACCACATGCCAAGAAAGGGGCTATTACCTGTTTTTTCATTGGGGATTATTATAGTTCAGGTTGTGTAGTGCTTGTTCCAGAACAGGAACACTCCATGTACTAACAGGAGTTTTTGGCATGTATTATAGATGTTTTTTGCATGAAGCTAAACTTTTCTTTTAATGCATTATATTTGTCTTTGAGGGGCTTTTCTTTAGCCAGAATAAATATTGAATAGAAAGACATTTTCATAGCTAGATATTTGAAGAATAAAAAATTCATGTGCCCTGGAGCTGTGAAAGTAACAGACTTACATAATTTCAGTTTAAAAAAAAAAGGCATAGTTGTAATGTTGATATTTTTTTCCTTGTCAAAAATTTGAGATTTCACAAAGATGTAATTTTTCATAAGAGAGCAAAGTAGATACTAAGTAAATTACTTGCAACTTTTAAGGAATATATTGTTATGAGCTGCTGTAATGTTTTATTTTCATTCTGGTAGACATTTCTACCAGATTAGGGATTATAAGAATGGATTTCTTGGCAGCCTAACCTAAGAGAGTTTTGCAAGTCTCTTGCAAATAAAATCACCTTCAGAACCATTGTTCCATTTCTCTTTCTACCTCTTGTGAGATTTATTTACCTTAAGGTCATAAGCTGTCAGACTTTGGATCTGTACACATCTATACCTGTGATAAATTTTTGCCTTGGTTTAGAAAATACTTAGTAAATAAATGCCAGTATTATTAGACAACAAATAATTGTGCACATTTATTTTGCCATAGTATCATGGTGTTGGTGTAACGATGAGTAGTCATTGAGAGATTATCCTTTTTCTGAAAACATTAATGCTTTAGGAAAGAAGGAAGAGGGATTTTTTTTTATCCTAAGATTTTGTTTCATAGTACCTAGTTAATAGTTTTAGAATATATATAAAGATAGAAAAACATTTATTTCAAGGAAATCCAAAACTCTATTATCACTTTGTATGATAGAAGCATTTACATGGAGTTGCTTCAAATAAGATTGCAGCCTTCTGTAGGACATGGAGCAGAGACTGTGAAAGATTTAAGCTAAATTTATACCAGATTGTGTTTATTGCTGCCTTTCTGTAGATGCAACTTACACTGACAAGAGTGTGTAAACTTTGCTGGGAATCATATGGTTTTGTCATCATTGTTGCACTATTCCAGATCTTCTGCCTTAGTTTAAAAAGGAAGGGGTGGGGTATACATCAAATGTTTCCCAAGTGCTTTTAGTGGGGTTAAGTCTCCATCCTTACCTTGAAAAAAATCTTGGCTATGATACTGTGGAAGACAGGATAGTACAGGATCTGGAGGGTCTCCATCAAACAGAGGTTTAAAGGAGACTGAAACGCAGGGGGTTGGGGCAAAAGGATTCCTTTCCTTACACACCACTGCTTTGTGGCCTTGGATTTTGAAGAGTAGCTTCCCTGGCAGTACTGGTGAATTTAAAAATCAAGCTTTCCTGTGGGGAAGCAGGGAAGTTGTGTGAAGAATGTGCCAATAAACACTTTCATCAATGGGCAGAAGTTTAGAAAAGAAATATGGCAGTATTTCCTTATAAGAGATTATCTGTTAAATTTTATTATAATCAGTTTATGGAGTCAACAAATGGAACTTCTTTTAAGTGTGGATTTTCTTTTTTAGCACTGGTTGGACCATTCAAAATTCATTAAGAAGCAAATAAAAAGTAAGTACTATATCTCTGCCTGTTTATTTTATTACTTTGTAAAGAATTTGAATTTAGTGTATTTGAACATGATAGTGAGTGTTTAAATATGGCCTTTAATGAAATAAATATTTCTTAGGAAATAATTTTAATTTAATGGGTAACTGTCTAACTATATTATGTCTAAATCTAAGAGCACTTAAGCAGAATCCCAGCCCACAGAAGCCCTTGTTAAACCGGTGCTGTTTGTCTGAGGCAGAGTAGGTTGCCAGGTAATTTCAGTCTGATCTGTGAAATTAGGTTGCCTGGACACAGATCACAGTTCCTGTCACTGCTGCTGATCCAGAACAGATACCCTGCAATTTCTTTCAGAGAGAGAATGGAAAGTACTTCATTGTGTAATGATTAATTTTTAATTTTTTCCCCCAGATAATTATCTTAGAAGTAAAACTAACAGAAATACCTGCTGTTTTGTCAAACACAGTTTTGAAATAGCTGCTGTTTTACCAAAAGTAGTTTTGGATGGAAGGGGTTGGGTTGGGCCACTGAGTTTTCTGTGAAAATTGTCTAAGCCATAAAAGTAGCTCCAGGATTTTTTGATAATCAGGATGCAGGCTAGGGTACAGTGCAGCATTGGCATTAACACGTTTCATTACAATACTGCAGCTGGCAACAGTCATGGGCCATGAAGATATGGCTTCTGTGAGATTAAAATGTGTTTTTCAAGGAAATTTTTGACCCCCTTCCAGGGCCTCACGAAGATAGATCCTGATTGCTTCGGTGGTGCTTTGCCTTTCTTTTTGAAAAGTACCCAAATATTTAGATGGTTTTTGTAAATTGTGGAGTTCTTCAAAGGCCTTTAGGGTGGTTTGCTGTCACCCCATGGTATGTGGGTGTCAGCCTGCTAGAATCCATGGTGAAGATAGCTGCTATGGAAAAGGCTTTTGCTGTTTGATTTTCTCTCTCCTTTTCATCATGTCACAGACTGCTTTACCTTAAGTGACTAACTGATTTGCTGCTGCACTTTCTCTAATAGCTTTGTCCTTTTCTCCTGGAAAATCAGTGATTCTGCTAACATCTTCAGGCAGTTTAGTTGCATGTTTTTGTCTGTTTTTAATCTGTGAAGGGGCTGTTTTGAACAGAATTTGGTCAGTCATGGCTCTGAGGTGTGCTGAAGAGTGAAGCAATTTGTTGGGTGTTGTAAAGGTCTATTTTATGGCAGGTTACTTTCCTTAACCTTGCATTCAGCAGATGCTTTGTGAAGAGTTTCTCTTTCATGATGGGTGTTGCTCACTTCTGTCTTTTCCAAGTCATTAGCTCGCCTATGCAGACCTCACCAGTTGTGCTGAATTGTGAGCTCAGGATGCTATAACCTGACTTACAGGAGCTGTACATGGAGACAGAATCAAAGCTCTCATTATTTGACGTTAGCTGCATATCATTTAGTAGAAGGATCACTAATAGGTGCATGTTTACATGTTGATATGGTGTTACAGAAGACCTTAAAAAAGTGAGAAAAACTCATTTTTTGGTCAATGAATACATCAGCAGGCAGTTGGTCAGAAGGTAAGGGTTAGGCAGATAAGGATGCATTGGTCACAGTTTCATGGTAGCTGGATAACTTCCTATTACCTGTGTCACATGGAAAGTCGGATGTAACATTCACCTTCTGACATTAGAAAATACAATTCTTGCAATCCCATGGAATTTTTTAGCTTTCTGTGTTCATGGGTGCTTTCCAGTGTCTTCTCCAGCACTTTTTCAGTTTATTTATCTTACCTTTTCTCATTGATGAGTTTCAATTGAAAGCTGATCTCTTGGGCAGGGGTTTTCTTTTGGAGTACTGTTTGTGCCTGGTGAGAAGGAGCATCACCCTTGCCTTCCCTCCTCTTTCCATTTCCCCCTGGGCCCAGCAACAGGCAATATACCTGGAACTTACTGTCATTCACAGCATGCTGTGAGGCACCCCTCTTTGGACAAAAATGTGTTTGCCAAATGGACTATTGACTTGATAAATTAGTATCATAAAGTATGACAATAGTCTAGGTTTTTTGTTCATTGCATGTATTTTTAAATTTAAAAAACCCTGAAATATTGTCTTTGAGGAATTTGAAAAATATAATTAATTATGGGTTCCTTGGGTTGTGGGGTGGTGTGGTGACTCTTCTGCCTTAGCAAGACTGTGACAAGTATAAACTTTTTTCCCCATTTCTAATCTCTGTGTGTGCAGTTGGACCTCCGTACACGTTGCATTTTCGGATTAAGTACTACTCGTCAGAGCCGAACAACCTTCATGAAGAGTTTACAAGGTAGGAACTGTGCGTGGCTGACAGGGGAATTGAGGCATCAAGGCATGTGGGGGTACTGTAAGCAAGTGATTTGAGCTTTCTTATTAAGGGTGGTCATTTTGTCTGCCTTCTTAGGTGTTTTCCTACCATCAGGGAATCATAATGTTTTTTGTGTGCTGCCAGATGCTGTGTTTTGGTGCTTTGAAGTTGGCAGTTTTGGGTGGGGGGAGATGCAACTGGGAGACACCTGCTCTTGGTATCTGCCATCCCCTGAGAGGGTTTTCCATTATGTCCTGCTAAAATGCCAGTGGTCTGCTTTGCTCCTGATAAGGGCGATTTAGTAATGGTACCAAGAGTAGAGAATTGTAGGAATAGCCAGCTTGAGCTCTGGGTTAACAGTTCATTGAATTGCTTCTGCTTCCCCCTGGTTCTCTGTGAAGCAAAAACCTGCATTATATATAAAGTCACTCTACACATATCTGAAGTCTTTTGTTTCAGTCTCCTGGTCTGTTTTCTGTGGATCTGTACCTTGCTGGGTGCGTAGCACCTTGGTTCAGAGGATATTTGAAAGCTGGAAAGGGGCAGCTGTAGGAAAGAGTTTACTTACCTTTTGTATCTACTTACTTTGTGTCTTCTCCGTATAGTAGTCATCTATCTAAATGTTATTTTATCTTTTCATTTGTTCTGCCTCTCACCGCAGGGCACTTTCTGTGTCCTCTAATTTGCTTGGCAATAATCAGTGTACTCCTAATCAGCCTAAGGTGTTTAAAGATGGTTGATTGTTGTAGTTCATGTGCATGCGATGTTTACATTAAACTTATGCCTGCAGGCAAATGATTACTGTCTCCTTCACTGTCTGCTGTGCCAGACATGGATTTTTTTTCTCTGCCTGAGACAAGATTAAAGGGCTAATTGTCACCACCTCATGATATAGACATAGGGTCTTTAATATCCATTATCAATTTAGTCCAGCAGTGATAAAGCAATAAAAAGGCATATTACTATAGAATGTATAATTAACTTATAGAAATCCCTGCCGCGTATGTAGCTGAGTATAAGATCTTAAGAGAATCCAAAAATCTGGATGATTCATGGACATCTTTAATGAGAAAATGCAGTTAAATTAGTAGGAATAATATGTGTTTTCTGGAAATTGATGTAAGTCTTCATACACCAGGGCGCATGTCTGACAAGTATTACATTTCCCCTGTGGTCAAATTATTGCATTACTGTCTACCATAAGATTTCTTGCTTAATGCTCTGAAGCATGTGGTCCTAGTCACTGTGAGATTGGGTTTCTGAGCTATGTGATCATTTGCTGTGATCAAGTAAGACATTTTGTCTGAAAGTGTTAACCTCTGATGTCTTGTGATCTTAAATATTGCTGAAAGGTGACATTTCATAAGACTGTTTTAATTAGAAAAACACTTTCGTCAGCTAAATATTCAGTGTTGTGAACAATTTCTTTTGGTTATAAGCTTGACAGAAGACCACTGTGAAACTGTTTAAGAAAAAGTGGGATATCATCATGCCTTTTTTTTAAAGTTTTTTAATTTTTTTTTTAATCTTTTTTGTTTGTTTGTGGTTTTGGGGGGGTTGTGTTTTGTTTTGGGGGGGTGTTTTTTGGGGGGTTGTTTTGGTTTTTTTTAGGGAAAGTAATTTTTTGAATTTAAGAATTTTATAGTTCTTGAATTTTTTAATTCTTTTAATTTATGGTGGTTTTTTAAGAGTCTTTATGCTAGTTGGATCATATTTTCCCTGTAGCATGTTGAGTGAAAAGTGAAGAATAATAAACATATGCTCAAAGTCATTTCAAGTAGAAGAAAAATCATCATTAACAGTAACCATATATTTTCCAGGTGAGGGGTGTTCAAAATTCCTTCTGGAGATCGGCTTCCTTGTAGACTCCAATTTCTAGTGAAGCTATAAACACCACATTCTCATAATTAGCACAGTATTGGGAAGCATTAAAATCCTTCACCTGCTCTGTCTTTTTTTTTCAGTTTAAAAACACAGTTGAAATACAGTGCATTTTGGAAGACATTTTCTGTCACTGTTGTGTGACCTGATTAGTTAATTTAGTTAGACACAGCAGAGGAATGTGTCTGTACTTGTGTGTGTTGTGGAGAATTTTTTAAGGTTTTTTGCTGAAGTGGCAACAATTGTGATGCCAGTGTTTGTCAGCCTGTGCACAGAAAAGGAGCAGGGGTAAGCCAAACCCACCAGAGCAGGGCTGCAGCACTGCACAAGCCATCTGACACTGATAGGAGCACTGCCCAGAGTCTTCTTGCAAGTTCAGAAGAGTTCATGGGATTGTGAATCATCTGGGCTGTCAATAAGAACAGGAATTATACTTGTCTGCTCTTAATCTACGCAATCTACACATGCAAATACCCGGATTTGATTGGCAAGTCAAGTGTTAGCCAAGTATGTAATCAGAGATGTAACAGAGCTAACCTGGACAAATCTGATTCTGCTCTAGTGTTATCATGAGCAATATTAATCTTCCTTTTCATTTCTGTTTCCCTGTCTGATTCCAGCTATTTGTCCTTCACTACGTTGGCTGCACATCCTCTGTGGTTAAAAGACCCTACTTTGTCTTTCTAGCATCCTTTGTAAAGACAGGAGAGGTTTATGTTTGCATTACTGGGCTCTCAGGAGTGCTTCATGCTTTCTTCTCTTGAGTCTCTCATCTTTGCAAGCCTCACTTGCAGCGTCCAGAGCAGTGCAGAGCCTGCTGTGCCTTCCTGTCCTCTACTCACCCCTTGCATGACCCAGGGCACTTGTGCATGCCTCTGATCCCAGCTCTGAGTGATGTCAGTGAAGCATGCCTAGAACTGAAGATTAGCAAAGCAGCGGCTTAAAATACTATGGCAGTTTGGAGGCTGTAAATTCCTTCTTGGCTTACTAAATAAATATGTGAGCTCTATGGATTTTTTTTTTTTATTCATAACTTCTCTGCTATTTTTAAATGACATTTTGGCATGAACCTTTCCTTTTGCCCAATTTAGACTTTTTTCCATGTTCTGTATTTGTGTTTGAGAAGGCAGCCCTGAAGCCTAGATGTCTTTATCTGTGTTTTGTTTCTAGATACTGTAGTTTGATTCCTGCCTGAATTAGGTAAGACCCAGGTTTAGGAGAACACTGGAGTGTTAGTATAATGTAGGTTGCTGTAGTGTATGCTTAGATAGAGCACATCCTAAACAGCAAAACTTTGGACAATGTCCTGAACACAACCAGTGGACAAAAAACGTTCTTCTCTTTGATATTAGTGAAAGCTGTGGGAGCTTTGAAGCTGTCAGGGTGTATCTGTGTGACCCCAAAGGCCCTTTCTTTGTAAAGAGCAAGCTATTCAAATTGCTGTTACTACTCAATGAATTGGGGTATTCTTCCAGCTTTCAAGTTGAACTTGAAGGATGTCACTATAATAACTTTTGACTTTCTGAATTTTTATTTGTCAGGTACCTGTTTGTATTACAGCTCCGGCAAGACATTCTTTCAGGGAAGTAAGTACCTTTTTACACTTGCAGCTGTAATTTAATCTCCTAAGGCATTTTGTTTTTCTTTAGAAATAGATATATTTCTAAAGAAAATAGATGCACGCTTTGTGTGCATCACGACTATATTACTGACGAACAGAATGGGTTAAGATTTTGATGGATTGTTCAGGTGATGGAAATGTTTAAAGAGAGTGAAAACTGTCCTGGGTTTTATGACTTGAAAATGTAACGTGGGCTTGCCATGCTCAGTATGGTGGGTAAAATAGACGATGAGAAAGTTGAAGTGCAGCACTTTTTGTTTAGGTCAGCTCTGCAAAAATATTTTGTGTCTTTATAGTCTTACCCTGACCAATATTCATTGACACCTGCACTATTTTTTCTTTAATTACAGAAACAAAAATCCTCAAACCCATATATTCTGAAATACAGTGTTAGAGTGAAAATGGTTCCTTAGTTGATTTAGTGTTTTCTGTGTTTGTTCGAACTTGTGCATCATGTTTAATGTTAATCAGAATGTACCAACTTAGGAAATAATCAAATACAAATAAAAATTAATTGTAGATGTTTCATAGAGATAGTAGTTTGTGGAAGTTAATGTTTCTTGTTTTGATATCAGGCTTCTTTTTACCTTTATTGCAAGAGGAATTCTCTGACAAGCAACATGATTTTTATAGTTTCATGTTTTATTTTGTTTTTAAGACTGAAATGCCCATACGAAACTGCTGTTGAACTAGCAGCTCTGTGTCTTCAAGGTATGTGATTTTTTTAAAAGTGATTTGTCCTAATTTATTGAAAAACTCCCCTATTCATTTCTTTTCCATTGTTATTGATGCATTCTCACTGATCGTATATAAATACCATTCTTTTACCCAAGGAGAAGAATTTAAGGGAGATCATTTCTTGACTTGCCTCCATTCATAACTTCTGAACTGCATTAGCCAATATCAGCACACTTCCTATGGGGAGGGAGACTCTAAAGCATGGCTAAACAAAAAATTTGTGGAAACCCAGGGCAGATCAGGGAAGAGGCTTCCCTGCGGAGGGAGAAGCTGTGGTGCATGTACAAGTGTTACCACTTGAGCCTGAAGAGCCAGCTGGCCCTTCACAGAGTTTGTGGGAGGTGGAATTTGGGCTTCCTGCTGCCTGACAGTGCATGGGAGAGGAAGCCTCCACAATGGGGGACTCAGGAGATGGTTATAGGGCAGGAGGGAGGGAGTGGCAGGTACCAGAGAAGAGAGAATTACATGGGAGAGTAAGAACTAAGATCACTTCCGTAGCAGGAGCAAGGATTTCACTATGTAAAAGCAATTGCAGTACCCTGGGTTTCATTACATTAGTGTAGGATGATGTGCTTTTTTTGTTGCTGCAAGCATGTTAATACAAATATTTGTTCCATTTCGAGCAATTTGTTTTGCAGGTGGGGAGGAAATTTTTGTAATGAAGCTCAAATCAAGTTTATTTTCTTCTAAAAGAAAGTGCAGTGAGCTAGACTGTTCTAAGCGCATCAACAGCAAAATTAATTAAAATTAAAAATTCTCTTCCTGTTTGCCTGGTGGTTGGGCACACAGAGAGCTTGGGCAGAGTCACTTCGTTTAATACAGCAGTGGAAGTAACTCAGTGATTCTAGATGGACTTGACAGGCAAAACTGGGAATTCAGTTCCAAGCAGCAACAGGTGTAAATCTAAAGGCAGTGGATTGTTTCAGGGCACTGGTTGGCACAACTGTGATTGTCAGGTGTGCAAAGAACTGCTGCAGGCAGACCCCTTTTGTCTTTTTGAGGGGGAGGAAATGCAGAGCCCTCATTTGATTTGTTGCTTACGTTTCCACAGATAAAAACTCCAGTAACCTCATACCTGGTCCAAGCAAGGAGGACCAAGCAAAGAATAATAGGTTGATGCCTCAACATTTTGGATAGTAACAGACACCTGTGATTACTGTGTAAATACAATACAATAGCTGTCCATCATGTTTATGATGTGTCCAGCTATCTACTAAAACTAAGAGTCTTTGATGCTGTCTGTGGGAACACGCTTTTATACTTTCTTGCTGTCTTCTTTTTTCTTTTTCAATTTCAGTTTTCCACTATTTTGACATCATTACAATAAGGTTGTCCAAAATTATTTCATTATTGCAACTAATTCATTCTCTTTGCTGACATGCATAATAAGAAGCATTTTTGGTGCAAAGTCTGCTACATTTTATTGACACTGGAAACATAATTAAGCAGAGAATTATAAAGAAATATCGATTATTCCCTCCTCAGTGGGTTACATTTTCTCTGTAAAATGCAGTCTTGCTCCTTAGTGTGCTTTTCCTAAGAGTGAGGAAAAAGCTATGAATTGCTATTTAGACATTCAGAGTCTGAGCCTGCTGAAGGAAAAGTCTTTTCACAGATAAGCTTTAAATTTCATACTTTTTTTTATTATTTTTTTTAATCAAGGGAGTTTTCTGTAACAGCAGTTCCTGGTTTCCAATAGCAGTTTTCAAGGTTGTTTTTTTTCTGTGAATTATCTTTGAAACATAAAGTGTTGATTTATTGCCAGTCCCAGAAAGAAAATTCTGTAGCAAGTAAAATTGATTTGTAGTATGGGATAACATATGAAGCAGATACATAATATTATGCTTCACTTAGGGATTATCTGTGGAAACTTTGTCATCAAATGTGAGTTCTCACTGTTACAGTTAGTTTTTAAGTGCCTCATTAGTGTTGTATGGTCTTAGCATTTAACAGGATATAATTTTGAAGTTGCTAATTAAATTGAAAAGGAAAACGTTTTCTCACATCTCCAATTTTCAGTTCTAATCATAAGACATATTGATGGGATACTGCAAACTTTTTTTTCCCCTCTGTATAAAGCAATCAGCCTTGTATATGAAAACAAATATATTTTTTGAGTTTCGAGAAACTTTGTAGGAAATATCTTTTTGAAAATATCCCCCCTGGTTATTTTTTTGAAGAACACAAATAATGTATATACATGTGTTATATAACACCTGCCCCGCCTTCCACTCCCCCCCGCAAAAAAAAGAGCAGAAAAGGGGCATGCCAAAGCACATCATGAAGACACAAATGAAGAGATGAGTCCTCTGCTGTGCCCTTGCATTGTGGAATATTAGTGCTGCATTCAGGGAGTGCCCTTCCAGCCCAGCAAGCACAGCATCCTCATGGAGAGTCTTCTTCCTCTGCCCTCCAACCCTGTGCAGGGAGCTGGCAGGTCTCTTACTGACTCTTGCAGTTTGAAGACCTATTGCTCAGGGATCAAAAAGATGACACAGTTTGTTCACCTGAAAGTGAATAAACAGTGAGTGCAGCTGTGGAGAAACAAGGATATTTTTCTCCTACCTAATACTACTGCCATAGCTTCTCTGTGTGTCTTCTGTTCTACAAGCTTATGATTCTTCTCATCCCTACACATCCTATTTACAGCACTTCTCTCTCTCTCTTTCTCCCACCTTGTCTCTCAGTTACATAATAGAGAAATCTCCTGTGTTTTTCCTAATGGTTGGTAACACATCAAACTTCAGATCCTTACCTTTTTCTCTCCCCTTGAAAGGCCTCTTTGCTAGTGTTTGCTGTGGCTCCCTCTTGTATACTGGAGACTGGAGTGCCAGGAATTCTTAGTAATATGTGTTAAATAGGCTTCCAGCTTTGATGAGACAGCCACAGAGCTGAGATGTCTGTATGTCCTTTTCTTTAACAGAGATAAGAATACTGTAACTCACTGTGGAAGATTACTGTTGAGAGAAAAAAATGTATGTGACAATAATTTAAAATTAAGACCAATTGAATCAGTCTGTTTAATATCCTTAGGACTGCTAAATATTTCAGCAAAGCTTGAGTTCTCAAAACCACCTAGTAGGTGTTATCAGCCAACAGATTGGATTTTGGATATAACTTCCTATCTACTGATGGATCTTGCTAGGTATTTTTGAAGTCTGGCTGTGAATAAAATTTTTGAAGCCGTTAAGTGTAAAAGCACCCTGAAGGAATAAAACTGTTTTCTTCAAGGGATTTAGTTTCTCTCTATGCTATTTTTATTTTTATTTTGGTAGTAGTAGTAAGAGTAGTAAACAGTTAAGAAATGCTGACTGACAAAGGCCTGGTTGGGAATCACATCATATGTCAGGTGACACAGGGTATTGCTGAAGAGTCTTCTACTGATGTTTGCCACACAGTCCTGAGGCAGGGATGCTGCAGCCTCTTAGTGCAGCTGAGAGGCTCCAAGAGCAAGGCTGTCACAGACACAAGGCAGCTAAGGGTGTCGGTCACTGAAATGCTCAGCACTCAATCTCCTGCTCAGTTCAGTGGAATTGGAAAGTGTTTTGCTCCTAGAAAAGAAAACAACAGAGCCTAAGCATATAAGTAGAAAGTGACACCTTAATAATGTTAATGTTTCAGCATTTTTTTCTTAAAAATTATTATTCTGAATATTACACCACCACTTTGATTTAAAAAAAATGCACAGCTTTATCAGTGGTTTCATGAGACTAGGTATTCCCTTTGTGTTTTGACATGCACAGAAACGTAACTCCTAAATTTGTCCTAAACCAGGACAAATAAGAAAGCATGAAATAGAATGGGAAGTGTTAGGGAGTGAAAAGTATGCAATGAGAGGAAGTTTCAGAGTAACCTCTTCTAAAACAGAAGATGCATTCATGATTGTTTTTAATAGAAACTTTATTTCCTGTATGTGCTTTAAAATCCAGAGAAGAAGCTTTAGTCGAGCTGGTTCAGTCATAACATTCCTTAATGTCAGAATTCTCTGCCACAACCTTTCACTGCTCCTGCAAATGCATTTATCTGACTTCTACCGTAAAATCTGGTTTGAATTTACTGAGGCCCAGAGGGGGGGGGGATGAGGTGTTAACTCAAAACATTGACACAAGTGCATTCTGCAACATGCTTAGGAACTTGCAAACTATCCTTGTCTTTGTAGGTATAATGGAATTAAATGTTTCTAGTCATCCCAAGGTCTTTAAATTTTTAATTTCTCATTTGATTTATTTCAGCTGAGTTGGGAGAGTGTGAGCACCCTGAGCACACACCAGAGCTCGTGTCTGAATTCAGGTTTGCACCAAACCAGACGGAAGCAATGGAATTTGACATTTTTCAGAAATGGAAAGAGTGCAGGTAGAGTACCCATGTGGTAGTTGGGTCACTAGCAACAGGTTTTCTTCTCTTCCAAAGTCAAATCCTTTCAAAAGGCATGAAATGAGGATTATGTCTGTGAGTGGAGAAGTATTGTAAAAAGGCTTTGAGCACTCCCCTTCCCTAGAAATGTAGTAATTTAGGGAAGGTTGTTGGGGTGAGTTTTAATTTTTTATTGTTTTTTTCTTTAGATTATTTTGTAATAATTTAAGGTGCCAAATCTTTTTCCTGTTTATGTTAGAAATAACTCTCCTCTTTCTCTCTTTCTTTCATTCAAATATAAACTTTTTTCAGGGTGGTAGCAAACTCATTTTCCTGTCTTTTGTTTATAAATATGGTACATTTCAGTGATGCTTTCTTACCTGAACTTTCATCCTTGTTGGGAGTTTTAGACCTTTTTGCATTTTCAGTCCTCTGTTTTATTTTCATTTGGAGGGAAGAGGGTATAAACATAAGCTAAGCTTGAAATACCATTTAGATTCATTAAGATTGAAGACACAAAGACAAGTGTTAGGGGAGTGAATTTGAAAGCATTTAAAGCAGTCAAAAATTTTTTACCATGAAGTTTGAATTTTATGTTCATAGGGGAAAGAGCCCGGCGCAGGCTGAATTGTGCTACTTGAACAAAGCTAAATGGCTAGAAATGTATGGTGTAGACATGCATGTAGTTAAGGTAAGATCTGTGTGGTGGTTTATTTTATCAGTGTGAGGTCTGTGCTCTGGTATAGGTCAGTCCCTGAAGAGTGTCCTTATTAGGGTCTGGGTTGTCCTGTGGGCCATGGTCCCTCAGAAGTAATTCCCACCTTCAGCACTTCTCCCAGGGGTGTTTCTCTCTGCTCCCACAGTATCCCTTTCCACATGCCTTTTCCTGTGTCCCTCAATTTCTTCCTGTTATGTCCCTTTCCCCTAGCAGGAACTGCCTGCCCTTAAATAGGTGAGGTGAGGTGTGGGCTCCACTGGATAGACAGTTGTGTTGGTGTGGGTCCATCTCCACGCATCTCAGAGTCACTTTGAGCAGCATATGGCCTCCTCCCACAAAGGGTACCCTGCAGCCTCCTGTTGCCAAAATATGCCACTTTGCACCCAATACAGATGCATGTTCTTCTGCTCTGTAATGTTAAAAAAATATGGCAGCCTAAAATATAGGTTTAAGACCTATGGATTTTGCAATAGTACTGTTTTAAGATTTACACTACTCATGGCAGATTGATTATTTATTCTGTACTTGCTTGCAGGGGAGAGATGGCTGTGAATATGCTCTTGGACTGACACCAACAGGCATATTGATCTTTGAAGGAGCCAACAAAATAGGCTTATTCTTTTGGTAATATGCTTTTGTGTTACATTCCTTTTTGTTAAAATGCTGAAGTCTTTCTCCTTTGCATAATGGGATCTTGATTGTATTTCATAATTTTTAATTTGATCTACAAAGTCTAAAATCTGAAGGTAGATTTGTCTGGTTAGAAGTGCCACTCTCAAATGTGAACTAGTTGTTGAAATAAAATTTGTTTAATATTCTTCTAATTCTGTTCTTTTTGATTCTTGCGTTTAGGCCTAAAATCACAAAAATGGACTTTAAAAAGAGCAAACTAACACTTGTGGTTGTAGAAGATGACGAACAGGTAACTTCTTTCCCTTACTTGGGCCTGATCCAACAAAGTGTGGTGTGTGCTCAGGCTGGTAAGAACACAAGGGAGGCTCAGCACACTGTTGGCCCAGGCTGTGTTTCTCCTACCAAGGACAATAACTAATATCATGCATGCCAACTTCCAAAGCTTTTGTTTCTGCATTTAGGGCAGAGAGCAAGAGCACACATTTGTTTTCCGGTTAGACAGTGCCAAAACGTGCAAACATTTGTGGAAGTGTGCGGTGGAGCACCACGCTTTCTTCAGATTGCGAGCCCCAGCAAATAGTAAATCTAGTAGATCCGACTTCATAAGGCTGGGATCACGCTTCAGATTCAGGTATTTAGTGAAGTAACAGCAATATATTTATCTTTATTCAAAGGAGCAGGTACAGCTTCCCCGCAGAAGGCAGTAGTTTACTTTGTTCATTTCTGTATTTTAAGTGGAAGGACAGAATATCAAGCCACACACGGGACGAGATTACGCAGAACTAGTACATTTGAAAGAAGGCCCAGCAAGAGATACCCTTCTCGGAGGCATTCTACTTATAAGGGTGAGTGTTCTTACCCATCTGTTCACTGAATCAATCATGCAAGTGCCTTGTTAAATCCTATAAATGTGGCATTACAATCATGCTATCTGTACCACATTATAAAAGGAAAAATACGTCAGATCACATAAAAAAAATCAGGATGTGCACGGGGGGGTTTTTTGCCAGAGTTCGTTGTTTTCATCTTCTGTTTTTAATCTCTATCTACAATTAATTCTTCCACCCCCATCTATGGAGGAGGTACCTATGGTTTCTTTTGTTGCTCTGCTGAGGAGGAAAGAAAAGTTGCAAAAGAAAACCCACTAAGGGAAAGCATGTAATGTTTTTTTTAAGAGTTGTTCATATCGTGTGGGGTGGAGCAATGTCCAAAAGCCTCACTGACTTGCTTATCTAGCCAGACAATTTTAGGGTTACTGGGCAGTCTCATTGTGCAGTCTCATGCAGTTGTTGTGACTTTCCTGACTGTAGTGACATGTTTTTCACCTATCCAGACACTGACCTTAACTGGCTTGCACTGGGAATTGGAATGTGCTGAATTTAAATGGAATGACAAGGAATTGATTTCCCTTATGGTTTTGTAATTTGTCTGTAAAAACTTGAGCTTTTGTTCCATGTAGAAATGCCTAGGAAGGAGCACTGCAAGATAACCCTCTCCAAATTCCGTATTACTTGTGCCTGCAGGTATAGTTACTGTACAGAGCAGGGTGAGGTGACATTCCCTTAGAATGTCTTTGTGCTCATTTGCATTCCCAGAATATAAACCACAGCTCCATGAACAGCCCTTATGGTATTATGGGGACATTTTTAGGTCTCATTTACAATGGGGGTAGAAAGGGTAACAAGCATGCAGGCTCTCTAGAGGCTGTAACTCTTTCTCCTGCTTCCTTCCTTAGTACATGGACGGAGGTTATTTATCTGAAATGCAAATATAATAAACCTGTGAGACATGAGAGTCAACTATATAGAGCTGGTTATTTTATAAGTGGAAGAATGAATTCTTTACATTTTATTCTTGCCATAATAGGATCTGACAGACCTGCAGGTTGTGCCTTGAGTCTCAGTGCTTCTGTACTTGTGTGTGTGAGACAGAGGGAGAAGAGAGAAAGTGTGACTTATGCTTAATTATGTTCTCTGTCCACTGCAGTCAGTCAGAACTTCTTCAAACCCAAGTGATATCCTCCTAGAGAGCTCAACAGCATGTTTGTTAAGTTAATGCTGAAACACTCTGTAGGTTATCATCTTTCATGCATCTTTTGGCCATTAAGACCTGTACCTAAATGCAGCCCACAAGGGTTGGGTTCTCTCCTAGCTCTCTCACTTTTGAGGCTTCTGCAGTGTGTCATTAACTTCCCACATATGGCAGTCAGTTGGATTTCTACTTTATCACTGAGAAGTTTTTCAGTTCTCTTGAAACACACACAGTAATGAAAAAGGTGTGATACACCCCAGTTACTTGGCTGCCACCTTCACCATTCTTTCCAGCCTGTCCAAAGCACAAGCCAAGACCTTGTTACTCAGGATTACTCAGTGTCTCCCAGGATTCCTGTCTCATGGGCTATTTTGGCTACCATTGTACCCTGTAAAAAGACACAGGCCATTACCAGCTTTGTGAATACTTCGGTTTCTATAAGATAGTGAAAATTTCTGCAAGGGGTAGTTTCTGATTTCCAAGGGACATGATGGCATTGACATGGTACACAGTGAGGTGAGGGAAAAAAGTGTTCTGGTTGTGCAGAACATACTCTTCCAAAAGTCCTGTTGTGGAATTTGGGAAGGATATGCTTCTCTGCTGTCATTTCTAAAGGGCTTTCACTCTTGCAGACCAGAGGGAGATTTGTGTCTGCCTCATGCTTTATGATGTCACACAGGATTGCTAGAAAGCAGAGGGCTGCACTTGAAACTCAGACACTTCTGTGCAAATATGTCTGTATAAGGATTCACTTTAGCCATAACGTAACAGTCTAACAACAGCGTGGCTGATATTTCACTTGTCTTAAGGTTTTGTTTGTTTCTTTTTAAGCAAACAATCCTGTGAAAGCAGCACAACTGTGGTAAGTGACTGCCTAAGTTCTCTCTACCTCTCAGTTGCTGTTCTTGGGCTAAAAGGATTCTGAAGACATTAGCTGCATTAGGATTAGTAGAAACGATTCTATGGTGTGGGATGAATTGCTTTGGCATGTCTCATTATGCATCCCCAGATTCTTCTTGAGGTCTGCCTGCTTTCATTGTTTAATCTATATTTTAAAATTATTTTTATATATGAAATCAGACTAAAGTAAAACATACTTCTTTTTTGCTCACTGCTCTTATGCTAGCTTATCAAGCTTAATTTGTTCATGTTTTTTTAAATGTAAAGCAAAGAAAACCATTTTACACCCCTCCTTCACATGTTAACTGTTATGGTGTGTATCTTGAATAAAACAATGATGTCCTTAGGATTGTGAATTTTACTTCTCTGTCATACTTCCCTGAACTAAAAGACATTATGATGTAGATGTATTAATTACATACAAGCCATTTTTTTTTCCCTCTTAGTGCTAAAAATACTCCTGAAGTCCATAACTACCAGGTAAGAGCATACCAGTTGGAGAGGAAAATATTGTCATTTTCATATTTTGTGGTAAATATTTTTGCTCTTTATAATTTGTACAGCTGTTTACTCCCCTTTCATTATTCTGGGATGAGATTTTTCTGATGTGTCAGAAATAAGTGGCCCTGCATTGGGTTTAAGGAGAAAGTGGAGGGACTCTCTTCTCCTCTGTGTTTGTGAATGCTCTGCAAGCTGAGTACACTCAATTTGCCATCTTCTTTCCCTTCCCTTTACTTTCTGTGAAAGTTAAATCCTTTGGGACTGTGAATATGATGGGCCCCAGGAGACTGCTCTATGAGCAAGCTTTTGTCTAGAGCAGCTTCTCACAGTGGATGATTGTGACAATTTCAAAGTTGCAATTACCTTCCTCATCACAGCACTTACAGAGTTGCTGGTCAAATGCTTGTTGGGTTTTTTTTATATGTACTCCAGGGAAAACATTACCTGGTTTTGTCTGTGCTACTGACAGTCAGTGAACAGGTACTGAGAAAAAGCAAGCTTCCAAACTCTGTATGTGCATGAGAACTTAGTCTTAACACTTTTATTAAAACTCTCACCAGTGATCTTGTTTTACTGTTTCTCTTCAAGATCCTGTGGATATGAGAAGGAAGTGCTGTCACTAAAGATAGGTGACCTTCTGAAGCCTGCTCTTATAACAGTAACCTTTATTATTCCTCCACCTTTGATCAAGTTGATGCTTTTTTGATGTGCTTCTTACAAGAAGCACTAGATGTGCCAGGTTGTCTGTCAAACAGGAGAGCAATTTTCTTTGCTTTTTCTCATGGGTGTGTGTCCTAATGAGCAGACTCATCACCAAGAGGCTTCATGGGTGTGCTCAGTGGCGTGGGAGAAGGTCTGAAGCATTAGGATTTGTAGGGTTCACCAGGAATGTATTCCTCATGACCCCAGGAGAATAAAAGTTGAAAGTTAATAGGGAGCTTTTATATGATTTCATTAACTAGGTTCAACCTTTCCATTTGCAGCCACAGTATCATCCTAATATACATCCTGCTCAGCCACACTGGCATCCACACACACCTGTGAATGTAAGGTAAGCAATCTTCCCTTTGGGAAAAAAATATGATTACTTCTTTCTTTATGTTATTCGGTATGAAGTTTTGGTGGCTGTATTGGGCAGTTCTCTGCACATGAAAAGCAAACAGAAGTTAGAAGTATGGACTGTGGAGACGTATTAAATAACTTCTAAGTTATGCTTTGGAATATGATTTTTTTTTTCCTAATTGATTTCTAATTCAAAATAGAATGTTGGTGATTTCCTGTAGGGAATATGCTGGATAGGGAGCTGCTTTGTTGCTTAATTGCAAATTGATCAGTATTTGTTTGCATTTAATTTCCTAAGACAGAGAAGAAACTCATTTTAGTGTAAAGTTCAGTTATTAAGAATTATATTCTTGCAGTGGAGCATTGTTTTCATCTTTTGCAGAAATGTATAGGGCAAAATGACAAGTGCATGCAACAATTTATCAAGAACTTTACAGATAATGAGTTAAATTTTAGCACTGAGTTCTTGAGAACTGTTTCACAAAAATACTCCTGTGTGTGCTGTTGTGCTATCTTCTCGCATACTTTTTTGTTTGTAGCTAGTGATGAGAGACATGGAGTGAAAAGAAATTTTGGAAGAAATTCAGTCCATTTGCAACCCGCTTGGTGGAATGCATGACAAGGGCATGCACCTGCTAGTGGATAGATGTCTATATGTGTACACATAATAAAAACCAGCCACTTTTCTTATCCTAATCAAAAGTAACCTTTTTAGATGACTCAGTTTTTTAGACAAATAATTACTGTCTTCAGTGAAAAATCCAATACCTTTATCTTTGTTTCTCCTTATCTAAGGAGATATTCTTACATCTTTATAGTCTTACATCACAATAGGTAGACTTTGGTTTTAATATGGGCAGGCTCTGGGGATGAGGCTGAGCTTATTAAAATGAATGAAAAGACAATTTGGTGTGAGTTTGAGTCTGAGAATGCAGGAAAAAGGCAAGTATGCTATTAGAAATACTAGACAGAGAGGCAGACAGGCAGTGTCATCTCAAAATTCCTAGCACACAGCAGTAAAGCAGATACTTAATTTATGTTAGAAGCAGGAGGCTTCAAGTTGTGTAATGAACTTTGCCTGTATTTCAGGCTTGGGAGTCTTCCTGGTTTTAAGGTTTCTTTATCCAGTTTATTATAAGCACTTTAAAATGTACAATTTCACATTATGAAAGAGTGGTTGCCAAGAGACCCTAATGATTTTATAAATCATTTGAGGTTTTGCTGAAATTTTTCTAAAGATTTCATCACTTACAATACCAGTCCGTGACATTTTAAAGCCAAATAGTTCACCCTGGAGCAGAGTGATATTGAAATAAGCACAATAATGTATTGTAGTGTGTATAGACAACCTCCCCCTTCAGCCCCTCGACTGCCTGGGCAAGGACTAAGGTCAGTGAAAAATGAACAATGGCTTTTTTTTATAGCAGGGGTTGTAAGGCTAAAAAAAAAACCAACCCAAACTTAAAAGCTAAGTCATAGAAGCTTGGTAGAAAAGGTGCTCAAAACTTTTGTCCCATTACGGTAGAAGCATTTAAATGTTCAGTTAAAGTGGAAGTTTCAAGTTATTCTAACTTGGATTCAAAGTGAAAGAATTGGACATTTAAGATCTTGGATAGCTTGATTCGAAAAAGCTTATTCCATTCAACTGTGAACTTGAGATCACAACTACAGATGCATAAAATTCTTTCTGCTAGGCATGAAAGTCTGGAATGGGCATAGGCTGAAATTAAGAGACTGTGTAATATGTTTTATATATGGAGCTTTTGTTGAATAATTTGTGAAATAGTATGTGGAAGTGTGTTTCAGTTTTCTTAGTAAAATTCTTTCACTGAAATTGTTTGCAGATTCTTTCAGTGGATTTGTTTGCAGTTGGCTTAATATTTAACCATCTGGAAAAAAAAATCCAATTAACAGCTTTCATTATATAACTTTAGAATATATATTTTTTTAAAAAAGGTAAAATTTAAACATTGCCTGTGTTTGTGCTACTAAAAAACTTACCAGAATCATAGAATGTCTTGGGTTGGAAGAGACCTTAAAGATCATCTGGTTCCAACCCCCTGCCATGGCCAGGGACACCTTCCACTAGAGCAGGTGGCCCAAAGCCCCATCCAACCTGGCTTTGAACACTTCCAGGGATGGAGCATCCACAGCTTCTCTGTGCAACCTGTTTCAGTGCCTCACCACCCTCACAGAAAAGAATTTCTTCCGTATATATAATAATTGCAGCTTCAATTTGGTAATAAGGTAATGTTAAATGTTGTGGTTTCCTACATAGTGTTCAAAATTGTTGTTTTATTTATCCCCCACTCCGCTGCAATGATTCAGGGGACACTAGGAATGGTTGAAGTTAGTATCTCTAAGCAGCAATAATTAATGAAAAAGTAAGGAAAAAGATTTTTCCTTGTAGTACTTTTGCAAGTCTCGGAGAATTACCTGTACTAACTGTAGACTGGGGGTGTTCTTAAGAAAATGCAACTCTGTAAATTACAGGCTGCTTTAGTGTTAATTAGCTGCACCCATGCCAAAAGAATGGCAACAACTACAGAAGAGCAATTTTCATTCATAATAGGATTGCCTTTCTTAACCCTTTGCACTTTAAGGATGTACTTTCATGAGCTCAGCATTTTGCATGATACGTTTTATTTTACTTGTTTGTTACACAAATTTAATTTTCCTGTAGCCTCCTTCTCCTTCCCCACCACCCCTTTGGAATTCCGGAGCGTAGATGCACTATGCTTGTCTATAATATGGCAGACAGAGAGGGTTTGTAATGTTTGAGCTCTGACTGAAAGCCTTTTCAAATCAGCTGAAAGATTCTCAGTTGCTTCAGCAGCTTCAGCATCAGACCTATAGATAGGTCTGTCCCCATCTCCTTCCCGTGCCGTAGCTCCATGTGCATGCTTAGCACTTGCGGGATGAGCTCATGTTACTGTGTAGCGCTCTTAAGTTGACTTCCATTCTTCACTAACCAATAACTGTGCAAATGGTGCAGGCCACCCTATCATGATGACAGGCCCTATTGGAAACCCCCCACAAGTGGAGAGGACAGCAATTTACGGTATATCCAGGAACAGAACCAGAAGAATTTAGGAGGAGTCCAAAGCATGGTGTACCAAGATAAACTCATGACGACTCTCTGAAAAAGAGCCATCTTCATTTCACCTGCCATCTTAGACATCATTGCATTCCATGGTCCTTGTCTGTCTGCAGTATGTTCAAAGTGTATTGTGCATAAAGTGTGTGTTTTTGTATGTACATCCATCCTTGTTTAGTGTTTGTGGACATTCTTGGGAAAAGTGTTTTCCATATCTTTGTTAAAAAAAAAATATTGAAAAACATTTTTTGAATTCTGATAAGAATTTTCAGTGCCTCGAGACCAGAAATATTGCTGGGGGTTTTCATTCTACCCTGGTTTCAAATCTGTGACCCTCTGCCTGCTGTTGAAGATCAGACACTTGTGCCTTAGTTATTTTTATTACCTTGTTTCTTTTGAGTCAAATTAATAGATGAAGAGTGAGAACCTTGTTTTTTAGTTGGCATACAAATAGGAGATTGGAGGGAGGAAAAAACAGAATTCATACTGGCAATCAAATTGGTTTGTGGATCACCAACAAAGGGAGCCTACTGAGGCAGTCCTAGGTTTGGATGTCATTTGTTTCTAATTTTTGTGTTCTGCAGAAGAAAATAGACATGCTTACCTAACTTTGAAAACAAGTATAGGGAAAAAAACACTAATAAATTTCACAGAGTCCCTGATTTTTTTTTTTTACTTACTAATTATGTTGATGGCATTCCCCAAAACCATACCTGCTGCTATAAAGGCAAGAATTCTAAAAATTAATCCTTGCTGAAAGGGTGCTGCTGCCGTCTTATTTTTAATGTGATTATGGAAGTGAACATTATTATTACATGAAGCTACCTACTGATAACTTTTCTCTGACTGAATTCAAAAACACAACATATGATCAGTACCTTAAAAAATGAGGACATTCCAGTGGAATAGCTCTATTTTTTTAAAGTTAGACATTTGTGAAGTTGAATGTATATTTTACAGACCTAGGACTTTGAATTGGACTGGCTGGTATTTTGATCGCTTGCAGACTTTTTTGTTATCTTTAAACCAAAAATCACAGTGCCATCTTCACTTGTGCTTTTGTTTTAGTTAGGCCTTACATCTGTGGTCTCTGAAGTTGTTGGAATGAATGAATCTTCATTTGGGATGTTTTCAAAATGAAGTAGTTTTTAACTTGATTTTGATAAATACATGTTTATAAATGGCTATAAAGAATTTTTTCAGAGCAAATTTGATAGTTTATAACTTTTTTGTGAAATACATTTGTTTACAAATGCTATCTTTTATTATTTGTTTTGATCTTTCCTGTATGTGCTAAGTACAAATAAAAAATGTCAATCTTGTTGATCTGGTTATGATGCGTTATTTATTTTTGAAAGCTTTTGGGGGAGGGTGAGTAGATATGCTTGAACCTGATTTCCCCTGTAGTTACTAATGCTGTAGTGGATCGATATTTCCAGTACAATCTGTAGAGAGGGGAAAACAATAAAGCAATTGTGCACTGAGATGTGAAAATACCAGAGTAAGCCTAAGATGTGTAGTCACAGAGGCTGACTTTGCTTTCCCCAGACTAGGTTTCCTCTATTTCAGCAGCATTTTATTTAAGAAAGAAAGAAAGAAAAACTTCGTTGGAGCCACTGGAACAAACGTCTAGTTTAGCTGCTGCTCTGAAAGCACTCTGGAGGAGGGTTTTTTGAATACTCACATTAAAGTGTGGGACAATGATGCTTTATTATTTACACACGTACATTCATAATACAGTGTCATTCTTGTCATATAACTTTGTCAGCTTCCATGTGGTTTGTTGCCAGTGTTCCACCTCATCCTGTGTTGTTATGTGTGGTTTGGTTTGTTGCTGAAGGTGCACTGAAGGAGGGATCCATTCCCTGACAGACTGCAAGAAAAGACAACACAAGGCCCAGCTGGTCCTGTAAGTGTTAAAAAGCCTCAGGCACACTGATGAAGAACCTGTGGGTCTTGTGTGTTCTGCAGTTTGTGTGTGTCGCCTCGAGGGAAGCACTTGTCATTCTGCTTCTCTGGAGAAGAAGCCCACACATTCTGCACTCCTTTTTCACTTGTTCAGCCCTCATCCTCCCTGCTGTCTGTAGAAATCGGAACCAGCCAAGTTATGGAGCGAGCAGCTGGGTAAGAAGAGATCTGTCCTTCCTTCCTCTAGACATAGCTGACTTCCTGTAGCAAATGGGCTAGGATGCAGTTGGGAAAAGGGAGCATATCTGCCTGTTTCCTCTGACCCCAGTTCTGCTCTCACCTGTGAAGCTTAGACCTCCTGAACAAAGGTGGATATGGGTGGTATCTGTCTGAACAGGATAGTATAAAAGAGTTGCTTTAAATATTAAAAAGCACATTGGTGGTTTTTTTTTCCTAAAATTAGCAGTCGTAACTCACAACAGTTAGTTTTATAAGTAATAGAAGTCTTGTGATGTTGGGATTACAGTTTTTTGTTTGAAGCAAAACAAAACACTGCAGCTGAAACCAGATCACATGTAGAGAGGGGAGAGAGAAGAAAAGTCAAGTCTGGAAAATGGTCAAGACTGTTGTTAAACACAGCAGCAATTTTTATTTAAAATATTGAGAAAGCTCTGTCAGAGAAAATCAATGCTACATCCTAAATTTGTGCTGCTACAGGAATATTCTGGTATTTTATAGGCACAAACTCAATATAGGAACTTGATGGCCCTGGTATGTGAGTGTTTATACACTGAATGACTGAATTACTTTACCTAGAAGTTCTTCATGAGGAAATGCTGCACAGTTTTTATCTAAGAGCATGTTACTCAGTCATTCTGAATCAACATATTTTAAATGTGTTCTAGATATACACAGGGAAGTTTTTTTTATTTTTAAAAGCCGTGAAATTTGCTTACAGGAGGTAACACCTTAATCCCAATGAAACATGTTCTCAGGGGTACCCACTGAACTACATGTGCAAGCTTTCTCCATCCTGTTCTGAAGTGTGTTGTGTGAAACCTTCTTTTTACAAGTCCAGCATACACTTAGAAACTTCTGTAATCTGATTACAGGTGATAAACACTATCATTGCATCAACTTGGTGGGGGGGATGGAGGGGAAGTCTGAGTATAGTGATAGGCTTTGGAGAATTTACACTGATCTGAAGTCCAACATGGAATAGCTTCTTCCATGTGCTGGAGAATTAATTGCTACAGCTTGGCTGAGGGTATCTTTTGATCATCTCTCTGCACACCTTCCTCCTGTGCTTAATAAAGCTGGAAATCAGGTCTTCCCTAGAAGGCTCAGGCCTGGCTCTACACTGCGTATTTGGATTTGCAGGGGGATTACCTTTGCCTTGTAATGACTGTAATCCCATGTCCTGTCCCCCAGGAACTGCTGGGGGAATTGAAAAGCTGGTGACACTGTGACACCATGTCTGAAATACATCGCTTTTCAGCCCCAGCCAGGACCTGGCATGCAAACTAATGACTAATATTGAACACTGAAATATGATACCTGAAATACAATACTGAAAGTGTTGTCACTTTGAATATATTGTTTTAGTGTGGGCTTTTCTTCAAACTTTCATTTTCAGCTATTTTTTCTCTAGTTGATGTGAGTCACAGGCAAAGTGAACAAAGGGATCAGGTTTTATAATGCATTTCTAAAGCTGGCAGTCAGGGGTTTGCATACTTAAAGGAAAGAATTAAGTCTTTCTGGACCATGTTATCATTGAACCCAGGTACAAACTGACCAAGAGGAGGATGTTTTTTCACATTGTGGATGGCAACAAAGCATATATTATGGCCTAGTAAAATGTGATTTTCTATTCCTCTGGATGAGGGCTGCAGAAGATGTCTCTTCTGTAATAGAAAGAGTGTTGGAGTTTGCAAGTAATTTTTAAAATGCAACTTAAAGTGCTTGGGAACATCAAAGATGGCAGGAGAAAATGAAACTGAGTATATCACCTGCTTCTCAGGCATCAAAGTTGGTGAGATGAGGCTCTTTGAGAGAGAAGACGATTCAGCACTGCAATCATCTCTTTGCAGGGGAGGAATATTTTCAGTTTGTGTATCAAGCAGGCAGGCTTCTTCGACCTACCTCAAAGGAGAGAAGTTTTGATGCACATCCATCTAACCTGACACTGCAGATCTCTGGAATGACTGTTGACAATGAGTGGTCTATTACTCTACAACAGAGAACCAAGGAAAACAGACTTCTAGCAGTAATGCTGTCCTTGCAGCATTGCTAATGGCAGCTAAAGAGACTGCTGGTGCCAGAGCTGCTACAGACCAGCATTAATGGACATAAATTAGGAAATGTATTTTTTAATTGATCTCAGACTCTCTTGTTGTTCTTTGAAGGGGCACTGATCCACCAGGACCCTGGCTTCTTCTGTTAAGACCAAAATTTTGTGTGCTAGCCATGCAACCTTGAAGTCCAGCTTAAACTAACACTCTGCACCCTAACCAAACTTTTGCTACAATGTGAGGATGGAGATTTTGAACTGTTTCAGAATAAATAGAAGGTTTTTCCTACATTCCAGTCAAACTGCAAATTCTTGGAAAAAAATCACAGTGTTCTTATGCTGCTCCCAAGTTTTAGTGTCAAAGAGCCTGCGGGAAAATCAGCCTGTCTTCCTCAGCAGGAAAATAGAAGGATGTAGCTTTTGGAAAAAAAGATCCTAGTCAAATCAGATCAGAATAAACATATAGAGAGGTGGGCCACACTTTTCTGTCTATTTCCTGCAGTACATGGCAAAGCAGTGTGTGGCAATCATGAAGACATTGTTCAGCTTTCCTTGTTTTGTGCCTGCTGTTGTACCTTGAAGTGACTGGCCAAAGAGTTTCCCTTCCTCAGTATATGTGCTGTTGCCCTTGTTGCCACTGGATCACCAAAGGAAACCACAACAAACAAAGAAAAACAACAAAAAAACTCCCAACAGATAATTCAGTTGGAGTTCTTCCATTGATACGAATCATTTCCAGTAATAAAGCTGCAGAGTAAATGCTGTTCTCAAGCACTAACGACTCTTTCATGACTGTACTTTAAAGCAAAACAACTTAGTTTCACAGAGCTGATTTCATGTGTGTTAATCTGAATTTTATTGTAAAGTTCATGGGTCAGGCCTCCCTGTGTGCTGTTCACTGCAGATATGAGTATCTTGCTACAGAAAGTACAAGGAGGTCTGTAATAACTTGCATATTGCTTTAAATTTATGCATGTAATATACTTTCAGTTTTGAACAGGAAGAAGAGATTAAAAAAAAACCCCAACACTTTATCTTCTTTCTAGCTTTTTTTAAAGATGATATTTTCCCCTTCAGTTAGAATCTTGGCAGACTTGGCACACAGATTGGTGGAGATAAGAAGTTCCACCACCCTACCCCAATGTTACTTCACTGGTTTGCATTTTTTTGTGTAACTGCTTTCTAATGACTGTGGGATACTCCTTTGAGTTTGGTGGCACCTTATCTTCTATGATCTGTTGCCTGTATCTCTTCAGAAGAAATCTAGTTTCTCACTAGCAGAAGAAGCATTCATGATGACTCCCTTAATCATCATGCCCTCTCAGAACTGAGGAATCTGCCAATTTAAAATTAAGATAAATGTTCAGCTGTGGCTATGGGAACCAGTGGAAGTGCCCCTAGGGTTCTGTTTTCAAATTGCCACCACAATAATATTTCCACTATGAATGTACTATCTTTGTAATGTGCTTGGGCTTTTTTTCTTTTCCATTTTCATCTTTATTTTCCTCTTTCCTTTCCTCTTCCTTTTCCTTTCATAGCATTAATAGTATGACCTTTATCAAACAGCAAAATCTGCAGCTCATCGTACGAAAGATGATGTTTTGGATTACACAAGAACAGATGTTTCATAGAGGAACAGTTTGGAAAACCTCTAGTTCCTGGCTTACCAATGTCTCATGTTGATGGATTAAAAAAACCCCACTATTTCTTTTTTATTTTTAATTGAGGCAATGAAAAACATCTTCTGCTTTCTGAGCCACAATGAAAATGAAAGAATTAGCCACACCTAATTAGAAGTAGGAAGTACTGATCTAATGCAATTAAACTCTGGATAAGAAGCTAATTATTTATAAGTTACTTTTTCCTCGCTAAACCCATAGCACACTGTGGTGGAGTTATAATCAAAGTAGCTTACCTGCCATTACCAATTCCTGCAATTTTGTCTTCCTTAGAAAAGTAGAAATACAAATCATTAATGAATCTCCAGTGCTCTCTGAATTGTGTAATTGCATAGTAATGATCTCAGTACCTAAACAGATGACAGAGGGGCTGTTCCTTTTCATCTCCAGGGTCCAAGGCCCTGAATATTAAGGCCTTGCTGGCAAGCAGCAGAGCAGCATCATGGTGCCTCCGAGACCAGTCTTTCTCATCAGTAGGAATATAGGAGTCAAACAGGAAGGAAGAGCTCAGGAAAAAAATGGGTCAGGTAAACAAAAAGCTCAAGTAGGGGGTTTAAGAGAAGAGGACGTTTACAGTGTGATGTGCAAAAGAAAGGAACTAGAAAATGGAAAGCAGCGGATTCTGCTGGAAAGTCTGAGAATGGGGAAGAAGAATGAAAGTGGCAAGGGACCTTTGTGATTTCAGCATCTATGTCTTCAGGACCTAGGGTTCTCTGAATCAGTAGCAAGGCTAATTTGAAGCAAAATTTAAGGAACATGAATGTAAAATTGGATGCTGCTTCTGTATCAAAATTTTGAACCCAGGAGGCCTTTGTTTGTTATTACTCATTTTCAGTTTCGATGGTTGCATTTAATGGGTCTCATTCTCAATTTCTGACTTAAAAAACAACTGTGAAAATGGCTTTAAAGATAAAATGAACAGTTTCCTTCTGTAAGTTAGATGAGTTGCCGAAGTACTGAAGTGAGAACCTGCCCAGAGTTAGGGCAGAGGTTGCAAGTATGTAATTAAGAGAGGCCTTGCTGTGCTGAGTGATTGATTTTGTAATTTTACCTGTTAATACTGTCTTTTAAAAAGAGAAAAAATCTATAACCTAAAAAGAAGTAACTTGTGTGGCAATTGAGTAGGTTGTGTTCACGCTGGACTTTAAAGTTATGGCAAATTATGGAAAATTCACAAGACAACATATTTTTTGTAAAGCATTAGCAGAATTCAAAATCATTTAGAAACATAAAAATTACACACTTTGGTTAATTTCTTTTAAAACAAGTTTTTTCCCAAGGAATTTCTGCTTAGTAAGGATGGAGACAGAAAGGAGATTTTGTAAGATGGGAGCATATTGTTAAGGGAAGCCAAATCCAGTGGATTGGCTTTAATGCTAAAGGGATTACACTTTTCTAATCTGCTAGATGCAAGGCTGCAGTAGTTCCTGGCTTCACAGCCTGGGATGAGAGGCTGAGCATTCATTCCAGAGATGTAAATGCTCAGCAAGCACCCACTCAGCCAGCCTTGCTGAGGAGCAGAAGAGGTGAAGGGCAGCACCTTGAGCAGCACCTGCATATACAAATAGCAGTCACAAATGTGGGGCAGCACAGAGAGCTCCGTCCTCGATGCATACACCTCCACAGAAAATAGAACTACAGTTGAGAAGATGCCCTGGACTGGTGATCCGAGCTGGACCAGCCAAGCTGACTGACCAGCAGCTTGCTTGCATGGAGCTGGTCACTTTTCTCACCTTTCTCTTGTGCATCCTAAATGAAATTCATCCTGCACATGAATTCACCTCTTTCCTTTCTCATCTCCTCACGGTTATCTCTGCTTTTTCCTTGCATTGCTCCTGGTTTTGCTAAGTCTGTACTCAAATATCTCAAGGCTACCACAGTACTTTGGACCTTACACAGAGTTACTGATACTGTTTCCTAGACAGTGCTGGCCTTGTGAAGTTGTTCTTACCCAAGAGACTCTGATACTCTCCCTTCAAAGATCTGTGGCGTTTGGCCATTGCTCATGTATCCCTAGCATAAGTACCTGTGAATTCCAGCAATCCTTCTGGGCATGCTCTATAACATTTTTGGCTGTTTCTGCCTTCATCTTTTATGTCCAGCAACTTCTGTTGCATCCTGTGATTTCTTGTGTTCTCCTCTTAGCTAAGCCTCAGGCCTGTGCCTGCTTCTCTCTGCATCTTTTGGCAGCAATGTGATACTGAGCGCAGTAGAGATGGGACAGGGATGTACTTAGCTCACAGGACCTGAGTTATTTAATTGAGTTAAGTGGTGGAAAAAGCTGCACCATGGCTAGCAATCTGAGATCAGCTGCAGGCTACTTCAGAGGCCACAGTTCCTTGCTTGGCTTTGCTCCTGTTTTAATCTGAGCTAGTTTGCTTGGATTAGACACCCCAAGTTTTTTTATTTCCTAAAGACAAGAATACATTGCCTCTGTCTGAAAGGGGAAGGTAGTAGACTTGAGGAAGGATTTTGTTGGTCTTAGAAAATTTTATGTCTGCTTTTCAGAGTTTTCTCATCTACAAGGACATCTGGGACAATGAATTTTTTTTGACAGGTGATTAAATATCATTAGCTATTGTTAGTGTTAATTAAAAGCATTTGTAAATGAAGAAGAGCAAGCTTAGTTCCCCAGTGGGCATATTTTGCATGACAGTTTTGCAAGACAGTATTTTTTTAATGATCTTTATGCAGATGAGGTAAAATCTATGAGGACAGTGTCTTTATCAAGTCAAGATTTGTTCCTTGGTATTTTATTAGAACATGCTTTGCTGCAGGCTTTATCCTTCTTGTCGAGAATTCCAGATTAGTCTTGCTTCAAAACTTAGTTCAGCATCTTGTATCCTACAGCAGGCTTCCATCACCATTTATTAATATATTTTCCCTATTACAATTTTCTCTTTAATTTCAAGGTTGTCTGGGAGAAGGCCGCTGGCTGCCTTGCTCTGCTTTCTAAGGTCTCCCTAGGAGTTGATGGAGACTGTGGATCATCCCTGGCAGCGGGGAAGGGAAGGAACATAATTTTCCATGCCTTCCCTGAAGGAAGCAAATGGGCCAGCTCTGATGTCCAGGTGTCAGAGCAGAGCATGGAAGTGTAAACCGCACTGCTAGCTTTAGTTACACTTCACACAGCTCAGGAAGCCAGTTCTGGCCAGCAAAGAGATCTTGGTTACGTGGGGCAGGACAAAAACAAACAAACATGGGTTTGGTTTTAGTGATCCCAGTTTTCCTTTACTTAGGAATACTCATTGTTCTTATATGTCCCAGTCCTTGGCTGTAAAATGTAAGTTTACCCTCTCATTGTTGCAGTCATCCTGCTGTGGTCTGTGTTCCCTTCTCATGTAATGCTGGGTCAAGTCTTTTGCTTCAGTCGAATAGCCCTGGCCATCAAGTGATACTCATATGTATTGCCTTCTTCCTATCCTCTCAGTTCCTCTTCTTTCCTCTCCATGGGGACATTTTCAGAGAATACAAAATTCCTTCTCTCTCTCTCTCTGTGCCACTTGCCATGCTTTAGTGAACCAAGTGATATGTGAGATTCTAAATATCATTAAAGGAAATTTAGATAAAAGTTCATTTTGCTTTATTTGTTGGTTTTGGGGTTTTTTAACTTTTTTGAATCATGAGCAGGGAATTAACCCAGAGTCTACTCTCCTTCCTCCCAATAAAGGGAGATACTAGACCCAAAAATGAATGTTTGGCTTAGCATAGCTGTTAAGTCTCCTACCGTAGGCTGCCACACTGACGTTTCAAATGCAATGGCTGCTTTCATTACATACGCATTAATACACATAAATATTAACAGGCACTGCAACACTTCCCCTGGCTGCCATTTGGGGGCACATCTAAAGCCCGTTTTGATGTTGGAGAAGGTATTGTAATGATACGACGGTGGGTGATACATCGCCCAGCACATTCAGTACAATGCCAGCAGTGTGAAGTTTTGCTGCCAAAACCTGTGCAAATCGCCAGCAGGCTTGTTCTGAGCTAAAGATGGGGGAGGTTTGAGAGCGGTCCTAAAGATGTTTGGGGAAAGTTTGAGATTTTTTTAAATACTGGAAAATTGCAGTGGTTTGGTGCAGGAGGAATGTTCAAAGCAAATAGAGATGGGTGTGGTAATTGTCAAAGGTTACTTATCACAACCAGACCTAGAAGCCTGGGATTTTTTTTAAACCACTGCTCAGCTGTAGTAGGGAAGGTCTAAGCTCTTAGAGAATACACAAGGCACGATAATTTGAGCCTGCTTTCTGCCATTGCCCCAACAGCCTCTCCATGGCAAGGAGAGAGGAAAGCCCCACCATTTGCTCTCCGAGTGTAACTTCAGACAGGTGGAAAATGCCTAGAGGAAGAGTGAGGAAAGAGGGACATGGGCAGGGTGCAGGAGTCAGCCTGCTCTGGGATGCAGGTGGAAGATGTTTCTGCAGGGCTACAGGGTTATTTTCTGTAGGAGGCTGAGGAAAGCAACTAAGAAGATGGCATGGAAAGGCAGTTATGTTTTTAAAAAGAACCCTTATCACTCACAGATTACTCCCAGAAAATGGGAGTCCTTGCATACTGGGCCTGTCATGGATGAGAGAAAAGTCCTGATCAGGTATTGATCTTAGTACATCAGAAAGATTAGGACATAGCTCAGGCGGAATTTTTATACTGTAAGGTAGGAGTAATGTGTCACAGCTGAGGTTGTGGGCCTGGAAACCTGGCCAGTTTAGGAAAGGATCTGATGTTCTTGAGGATCACCAGTTAAACATGAATCAGCAATCCCAGACTATATAGAAAAATGTCATGTTCTAGTGTATAAATAGGAGTAGATCCAGTAGGACACGGGAAGCAACCCTTCCTCTTTGGAACGTGTTTGCAAGGCCTCACCTGGAATGGGGTGTCCAGTTCTTAGCACCATGTGCTGGAAGCAGAGCAAGGGGAAGCTGGGTGGACAGGGATGGCAAGATGTCACAGAGCTGTTGAGAATGTGCGACCTGCAAGGTGCAACTGAGGAATTCAGAGCTCTTCAGATCCTAAGTGGACATGTAAAGGGCCATTTTCAAAAACACAGGCTACTGTAGCAAGAAATAAGCTTCTCACTGTGTCTGTGATGGATGGGAGATAAAATAGTGGCTTAAATTGCAGTAAAAGAGACAGAATAAACAAAGAAATAAGTGTAAACGTGCTGAGACACCGAAATTGATTGCACAGGAGGGTCATGGAGTCTCTGCTAGTGAAGATGCTGGAGGTTCAGTTAAGGTAACACAGGCCCACGTACTTTGGTTTTGAAGACTTTCAAAAACTTTTCTTCTCCTCATTTTCCTGTGTCCTCTTAACACTGTTGCTGTGTGTGTAAATTGTATACTGCATAGTTTGGTAAAGCAGTAGGTGACTGGAGCACATGACATCTAAGAATGTCAACTGAAAATAGCTTTTAGAGTAAACATTTTAGAGGAGGGTAAAACTGAGACAGAGGACTAGTAATGTAAATTAAAATTGTAACATAGAAAAGGAAATTAGTAGATAGATGTTATTTGCCTTGTTCCTCAATGTGCTGCCTTTTTGGTCAGAAGGAAGTAACTAATGTGAATTTGAGGGTAAAGGCAGTACTAACCTTCTTGTGAACACTGAGTGGCTTTTTTGAAGGTTCAGCCTCCAGAAACTGAATCCTCAGGAGTGCTTTTTCCTGAATGAGGGACAAAGAAGAAAGCAATGTTTGCTCTCTTTTCACACTTGCCTGTAGGGCCCTGCCACATTTTCCTTGAAGGACAGGAGCTGTCTGTATGGGAAACAGCTGGAGCTTGTTGAGAAAGCCACAGAGGTAAATAACAGCGGATAAAGAGGAAACCTGCAGGACAGCAAATTGATGTTTAAAAAGTAAATCGAAGGTGTGACATTGGCATAATAAGATGGCCAGAGGGCTGGTGCATGGGAAAGGATGAAAACTACTGCCTGTCCACATAATGCACATAGTCTGAGAGCATTACTTGGTGTCTGGGGAACAAGTGTGAATTCCTGGAGGTCAGAAGTATGAATACTTTAGAATATGGTCAAAAAGTTGGTTTACTGAAAGCAGTGATTTATTTACATCCATAGATTGGGAATGATACATGAGCATGTTTTCGATTCAGGTAAACCAGATAGAAGCAAGCAATAGAAAGCAAAGTCAGCGACAAAAGGATGCATTGAGTGGAAAAGTGTCAAGTCTATATTTAAGACAGTGGAAAAACAGAAAAATGAAAAACATGCAATATAATAATAATAATGATAGCACCTTGTAGAAGCTACAGTAAGATACCTAATATGCCCCTAAAATATATATGAGAGAGTACACAGAAAAGGGATTTGTATTATTTATGATATTTTTCTTTGGGTACTGTCAACTTTTCTAGTTTGCAGGCTCTAGGGCTGCTGCAAGGCCTGTTGTTTCCAATTGTTTAGTAACTCCTTGGTAGTGAGGGTATCTGTGCACATGTCCGACCTCATATGCACAGAAGTGCAAGAGTTGGCTGACCCTAAGATGAGTTTGCCTTGACATCTGTCAGTTGCTGTCAGCCCTGGAAGAGTGCAGCTTTTGCATGGGCTAGCAGTTTGAACATGGGATTTCACATCGGAGTGTTCTGCCTGGGTAGTGACACCCCATCTGGAGCTCTGTGACCTGAGTCTTCAAGGATTTCAGTGCATAGCTGAGCGTCAGCTTTGCTGGGATAGCTCTTTACTTCTTTGATGTAAAGGTCTCCCTGCATTTTACATTTTATATGTTACTCTCCTCCCTGGACAGTCAAGAAATACATCTGGAGAATTTGGTGCACATTTGCCCTCATGCCAGAGGTCAATTCAGTTGGCTTGTTCAGTTGCTCAGCTCCTTTTTATTTCAGCATGGAAGATACCTTGGGCCCATAGCAGTATGAGGAGTCAGTGTAAGGATTTGGTGTGATTAATTTTGAAAAGACCATCTGAAAATGTGCTAAACCAGCCTGCCAGTGGGTGAAATGAAACTCCCAAAACACAGGTTTTTGTGTCTTGAAAAAAAAAAAAAAATTGAATCAGATGGGGGAAAAAAAGTATGAGGCTCCAGCCCCAAACTTATTTCCCAGCAGAGTTTTAACCATGTGACCAAAACCACCTATCCTCTCAGTCAAAAAATGTCACACTAATCCAAAGCCCTTGAAGGGAAAGTACGGGAGAGCTGCTACAATTAGTGTGCAATTTCATTAGGCTGTACCATTTCTCCCCCATAGACACTTGCTGATTTGATTATAGCAGTGAAGATATAGTGCAGTTTGAAAAGACAGACCAGACCTGGATTATCTGAGCTCACAAAAGCTGTCCCCTGTGGATCAGACACCTATTTGTATAATTTGTTAAAGAAAAAAAAGGCATCAGAAGGGCCTTTATTGGCAGTGGTTGCCTCATGCTAGGAACCTGCCAAGATTAATATGTATGTCATTCCCCTCCCCGCCTTCTGCTTTCAAAAAGTAACCAGCATAAAAGCATGATTCAATTAGAACCCAGTCAGAAACCTCATGTGTGAAGTTGTTACCAAGAAGACAGTGGTTATTAATGATGTAGCAAGTTGCGTGTTTCAGTATAAATTTGGAAGTGATACAGATGTGTTTATTTGCAGATGACTGGTTAACTTTGCTTTGAATCACTAAGTAATCTGCAGAGAACATATGTAGCAAGTATCTTAGGTATAATTTATTCATCGTTCCTTTAATTGTTCAGTTTGCCTTCATTTCATGTTGTCAGGTTTTTGGCTGCTGTTATTAATACAAGTAAACTGAAAACCCATGCAGCTGAAGATATAATTTCTTTAGCATATTTCAGATAGGCAGGGGATTCATCTTTTGTTGAAATGAATTGATTTACTGCAACTACTGTCTAATGCACTACTATAGAATAAGTTAAAACCTTACAAAAATTTAACCACTCCTCTGAGGAACACTCATTCAAGTAATTTGCAATATCTATCTAGAATTACCTCAGTCTTCTTTGGTTGCTGGAATGGAGAGAAAAATATCACTAGAAAGTCATTGTAGTTTCAGACAATAAACTTAAACAGCATCAGTTAAAGCTAATGATGAAAAGCAGCAGTGTCATTTGTCACCTCCAAGAGATGATGAGTTAAAATGTCAATGTGTCCCTGTTTGCTAGCTATTGTAGACTGACGATAGTTAATCTCCTAACTAAACACCCCCACCAAAAACCCAAACTGTGTTAAACCAGTTATACCAGCACAGGTACAATTCCTTTTTAACCAAGTGCTATTTTGTATGTTGTTAAGTGTAAAATGTTTCATTTCTCAATTTTTTTCCCTAAGTCAGATTTATTTTTTTTTAATAGCTGTTTTGCGCCATAAATTTAGAGACCTGAACATTCTCAGGAATGTAGTGTTAATCTGAGACTGTTCCTTGGTCTGCTCTTTGGACAATTTCACTTTATAGGAGTTATTGTTTTTTGCTGGGTGACTTTCTGATCCCAGGAAAGATTCTAGCAGAGATTGTGTAGTGTATAAAATCAAAAGTAGTTCTGATCTTAAAGTCATACCAACAAGCAGAGGCATTCTTTTTCCTTATCAGATAAATCTCGCAGAGATAGAAAACTGTAATGATTTGGCATATACCTCATTAAAATTTTTATTTACAAAAAATCTGTGCATTTTTTCCCAAGAAAGTTTTCACCCTGTCTCTCCAAAAGTACAATTGGTGCTACTGTTTACTGCTCTAATTTGAACTGAATTTATTTTGTAGCTATCCGTTGAACAACAGCGATCTGCATCCGTTCAACATCGAGGAGAATGGTGGAACTCCATACACCACAAAAATGGCTGCAAGGCACCACCACCACCATCGGCATCACCACCACCACGCCAATTATGGTGCCCTTGCTCCAGAAAGCAAGGACATTGTTTCTGCAGTTCCAAACCCAACCAGTAAGTCCACTGCAGTGGTTGTTATTTCAGTGACTGTGCTGCTTTCAGGTTTGTCTCGGGCAAGGAGGCAAAGGAAAGGAAAACAGTGTGGATTTTGGTTTTCCTCCTTGAAGAATGTGCTTCCTGTTATTGTTTGCTAGCTTTGTAGCATGTGCATGCAAATGAGACAAGATTTGCAATTTCCTTGGTTTGCTACAGGGTTGTGGGATTAGGTGTTATATGGCTGTTCCATAGCTGAACAAATACCCCATTAGTCACAGATATAGACTCTAACCACTTGGCACAGCCTCCTTTTTTGTTGTTACTATTTGTTTGTATGGTTTCAAAAACCTACCCTCATCTGCTATTGTCTTTTACTGATCTGTCCAGCTGGCTCTCAGCCCTCATTGTTTGGATCTTATTTTCATGTCTGGGCACAGGCAGCAGAAATTTTGGAGCACTGGACATACAGCATCTTGGTCTTAGTTTAGGTACTTGGAACAATTAAAAGCTTTAGCTACCAAGACTGGGATATTCTTGCTTCCTCAGTGGAGAAATTATTGGCTCATAGAAAGCAATGAGGAGATAAGCCTATCCATTCCTGACGCAGTCTTGGGGAGTTTGGGTGGAAGTCTCTGCTGCTGAACGTGTACAGGCATTTTTAAGGGTACGGGGCTTGGTCAAATATTTGTAGGTTTACACAGGAAGTGGAAGAGAAACATCACTGTAATTTAGCAGTCCTACTTCTTGCTCTCCAGATTTACAATCTCTGCACGCTGCAGTGTGTCAGATGCTGAAGCTGTGTGAGAATGTCAGATGATGGGCAAAACAAGACATGATCTATTATATTCCTTGTCTCTAGGAAACGATGAGTTCTTCCCTTGCACAGTTTTTGCCTTCATAACTGTAAATGACCGTGAGATAGCTATCCATTATGGAATCTTTCACCCTGGTCAGGTTATCTGACAATTTTCAAATTCCTGGAACCAGGCTCTTGGACTGTACTAGGTGACCCTGACTGTAAGCTGTCCCACCTCAGCGGTATTGCACAGGCATCTATCTGGACTAGAACTTTAATCAGACTTTGTTTCAGAAGATCAGAAACATTTTCTTTAATTTTCTTTCCCCATGAGAGCGTGATAGTTTTTAGGAGAGAAGCTCAAGAAGTAAAATGGAAGGCGCCGTAGACATTTAAGGAAGAAATCCTATGCAACAATATGACTCACTTGCTGGGGCTTTTAATGAAGCTGACTCCCATAGGTGGAACCTTCAGAAGATGTGTTGTTCTCCTCTGGACTCCAGTGTGCCTCCATGCTGGGGAGCACACGGGGCTGACATGGAGCACGGCCACCCCTGCCTGGCACAGCGATACAGGCTCAGAGCAGGCTGCTGGATGGACGCTCCTGCGCCACGGACAGGGGCTCACACCTTGTCCCTGCAGCCGCGGGCCGTGCAGAGGGGAGCGCAGGCCGGGCGCCATGGCCTGCCCTGGCTCCATGGCCTGCCCCTGCTCCATGGGCCTGCCCTGGCTCCATGGCCTGCCCCGGCTCCATGGCCTGCCCTGGCTCCATGGGCCTGCCCTGGCTCCATGGCCTGCCCCGGCTCCATGGGCCTGCCCCGGCTCCATGGGCCTCCCCTGGCTCCATGGCCTGCCCTGGCCTCATGGGCCTGCCCTGGCTCCATGGGCCTGCCCTGGCTCCATGGCCTGCCCCAGCTCCATGGGCCTGCCCCGGCTCCATGGGCCTCCCCCGGCTCCATGGCCTGCCCTGGCCTCATGGGCCTGCCCTGGCTCCATGGGCCTGCCCTGGCTCCATGGGCCTGCCCCGGCCGCCATGGCCTGCCCCAGCTCCATGGGCCTGCCCCGGCTCCATGGCCTGCCCCGGCTCCATGGCCTGCCCCGGCTCCATGGCCTGCCCCGGCTCCATGGCCTGCCCCGGCTCCATGGGCCTGTCCTGGCTCCATGGGCCTGCCCTGGCTCCATGGGCCTGCCCCAGCTCCATGGCCTGCCCCGGCTCCATGGGCCTGTCGGCGCCGCTGCCACCCTGGGGCCGGGCCGGGTGCAGGTGTGGGGCCGTGGTGCCAAGGCTGCGCTGGAAAACCTCTCCGGGCTGCCAGCCTGGCACAGTGGGAGGCCGTGACCTTTCTGGGGGGTGTGCCAGCCCATATTTTCCTTTCCCAAATTAGAGCTGAAGCATGCCAGGAAATTCATTCAGAGCCAGCTATGCTGCTGCCGAGTGTCCTGACCCAGAGGGCACTGCTGGCCCTGCTTCCCCCAACCCCCTTCCCGGGGCTCCCCACATCCAGCCCACAACTCCGTGTCAGATTCCCGGTGCCCCGGCTCCAGCCCCAGCTCCCCCCAACCCTGCCATGGGCCACCTGCAGGACAGGAGGTAATTAAAGAAACAGCAAAAACCACACAGCACAGGGTGTTTATTCCAGCACTCGGTCTCCTCTCAGGTCACACAGCTTTCCTGATGCTCCTTATTGCAGAAATAACCTTAGAAAAAGCCTGTAAGAGCACAAGGGCGAATATCAGGAGCAGTTCTCTTCATGCACAGTGAGTGTTACCTGTGGGAGGAAACTGGGGCCCAGGAGGATCCATGTCCTCCCCCAGACACAGGGAGAGTGAGCCCTCTCCCCCAAAACTGTTCCCTGAGGTGGGGAGCAGCTCCATGGTCTGTCTGGCAGCTGCCATGCTCTGAAGGGGACTTGAGAAACCAAGGCATGTATGGCACCTATTGCTGGAGACAGATTTACCTTTCTTTTCACTATGTCTGCTGAAGACTGGTCAACAATAACTATTTGATGCAGGAGAAGAGAATCAGTGCTGGTTCCTGCCCAATGCCAGTAGCACTGAATGCCAATTCCCAGTTTCTCTAAGGGAGTGGAAGGGGATAGGATGCCTTCAAGGGGAGGCTGTGGTGCAGGTTCCAGCTAAGCTGTTTAGGCAGCTGTGCATGCTGTGTGCTGGGTGTCTTAATGCTGCCCCACTGCAACCCATTGCTGTTCCTCTGTGGCACCTGTGCATCCAGCTGGAGGTGCAAAGCTGATTTCCCTTGAGACGCCAGTCCATGGTTATATCTGGCATGTTTATGCTGAGAGAGCAGTGGCAGCCTGGGTAGGAGCACTTCCCTTAAAACAGAATCAGACTTACTCATTTGCAGCTTGGGGTGACAGGTCTAAGTGCTTTTTCAAGGTTGGTGCTCAGGGGACGAGGGCTGGTTTGTTTTTAATGGTTTCATTAAAATGCTGCTCAGGCTGTTTCAGCTGGCAGAACTCTTGTAGAGAGCCTGTGGGAAAGGTTCACATCGCATGTACTGAAATGGTTAGGAGCGTGCTGGCCATTGGCCTTTTATCGGGGACATGGCACAGTGTGTGGGACAAGAAAAAAAAATCAGGCAGAGAGAAACACTATCTGCAGTCTGCCTCAGGAATGTGAGGACATGGAGGACTGATGTCTGGCTCCAGGGTGTGTGGAAAGGCCCATGCTGGGAAAGTGCTTCTAGGAAGTAAGTGGTCACTAAACTGGGGACACTCTCAGGAAAGATGGTGCTTGTGACCAAAATATCTCAAGTGGAAATGCCTGAAGAGCAAAAAGGTCTCATGGGGCAAATATGCTATCTTAGCAGAAACTTCCCCATAGGGCTGACTGAGGTGACACCAGCACTCAACCTACCTTGTGCTTTTCTGTGGGACAACAGGTGTTTTGTGACTTGTTCCAGTTGCTAAGGACTGGACTCATCACTGAGCTCTGAGATGCTTTTGATTTCATCTGAAGTGGAACACAGAGTGACCCACTGATATGTATCCACCATCAGGCTGAGAGAGGGAGAAAGCATCTGCCTTTCTTCCACTTACATCTATTCTGAGAAATGCCAGAATTCCAATGCAATTAGCGGGACATGGGCAGGAGAGAGGGAAACAACAATGTGCCCAGCCAGGGTTCCTTTAAATACTAGTTCATGTTTCCCAGCAAACACACAGCACAGGACTTTGTTACAGAAACAAACAGAAAACAAACCTGGGCCAGACCTGCCTGATTTTTCACATTCCAAGTAATTTGTCTGCTTCAATTACTGGAGGAAGTGAAATCCAGTGAAACAAATCTGATGTGTGTGTTTATGAAGGCAGCTCAGTAGAAGATGTTGTTTTCCTGCATTCAGCCTGATTCTTGTACTTGCAAAGCTACTCTTCACCTCAAAGCTAATGAACACAGATCACATCTTGTGGTGCAGCACATCTTCCCCCAGCATATCCCAGAACCCCTTTCCCACTCTAGGCAACAGCAGTTGGCCTTACAGGGAAGAGAGGGTGAGCCACTTCCTGAGCCTAATTGGCATGGCAAGGTCGTGCATGGATTACCAGGTGCACTTGTGCAGATTCACTGGCAGCAGCTGGGGCTGTCACTGGGAGCAGATGCTGACATGTATGCAGTGCACCTCACAGAATTTTTGTGACAGAAAATGAGGATTGGGAGGAGGGGACCTGAGTTGCCTCTTGAACTCTGGGCTGAGCTTGCAGATTATCAGCTAAAAAAAAAAAAAAAAAAAAAAGGCATCCTTTATTCCTGGGCAGCTTCCTACAGAAGACCTTGCATAACCCTGAGCAGAGAATGGTCTAACACAGACTGAATTTCAGGCTGAAAACAGTCCTTTGAAAAACCTCGGTGCTGCCAGATACTTTCTTGGAATGAAAGCCTGGGTTTACCAAGACAAAATGCTGACTCAGGAAATTTATGCCTTTTGAGGAATTGAGTTTTTTGCCCTTTGTTTTGTTTGTTTTTGAGGTTGAGTAAAAAGCCTAAACTGGCCTGCTTGTTTTCCAGAGCTCTCCCTTTAAACAACCGAAATAATGTCCCAGCTTAAAAATCAGTTTCAAGTAATAGGAAACTTGAATAATTTAAATAAGGCACTTTCCGCCCCTTTATTTTCTTTCTTAGGAGAAAAGTAGAATGATTGTGTCTCTTAAAAACTCCCCATCATCACGTCTGATTTTATGGCTTTGGTAATTTATTCCCAGGGTATCAGGCAGTTTCACCATCTCATATGCACAGAAGCAACTGTGATGTGAGAAATGCTGAACTCTGGCAACACTAACTCGTGATGAGTGACCACCAAGAGGAGGTCAATGCTGATATTGTAACCCTTTATAGGACATTATTACCTCAGGGTCTGATAATGTTTCACTAATGCCAGAACCAGCTTTTTTCTTATATCCCTATAAGCTGATTTTAGCAATTTGTCTCTAGTCAGCAAAGCCCTTAATGTATATTTAAACAGCTGTAGAGTTAGATCTTGAGTGAGTAATATCTAATATTCTTAGGACAGCTTAAGAACCTGATCCAAACCAAACTGCAGTCAGTGCAAGATTTTTATTGATTTCAGTAGGCTTTGAATCAGACTCCACAGAACTGGATTTTTCCCAACTGTTATTATCTAGAATCCATGGCAAAAAGAAATACAAGAGGACACAAAGATTTCTTAAGTCATCACATGACAAAGTTTATGTTTCTCAGAGTACTTACAAATATGTATATATATGCCACACCATACCCAAGATGATGACGGAGACCTTTCAGGGCTGTCTGCAAAAGTAAATTTTTTTCTTTACTTTCTGTGTCAGTGGCTTACTCAAAATCTCTGTTGACAAAGCAGAGCAAATTCCTGACAACAGTCTTAAAGAGGCTGGCATATAAATAAAGATGTCTGAGAGAAGCCAAAAGCTATACTCTGATCTCTTTACACATCACATGTTTTGAGAGTGGCACCTTGGCTGCATAAATAATCCCTCTGGTGTCAACTAAGTTTTAGAATATAGAGGAGGTAGAGGCGGTAGGGAGGTAAGGAGAGAAATATCTAGCCTAAAGCTGGCAAAAGCTTTGCTGAAATGAAAGGATGGGTGAGAAGGAGGAGGGGGAGGAATTGTTTGCTAAATAGAAAATGGCAAAATGACCCAACAGGCATAATTATGAAACATTTTAAAGGGTCTTACAGAGAAGATGCTTTGCCGACCATTGTCTCTTCAAACGAAGTTGAGTGTCTTGCTCTGCAGTTCTTCTGTAGCCTCCCTTCAGATGGTGTTTTTTCTTTCTTTCCTTTGGGCATCCTTTTAGAACTGAGCTCAGGACTTCCCCTTCTTTATGATGAAACTTCTCATCTGAAGAAAATAGAAACGGAGAATGTGAAGGTAGTTGGACCATGGCCAGCCCTGCACGTCAGCATGAACAAGGTATAGCATATACTTTTGCATATATATGCCAGACCACCTTTGTCACTTCATATTCAAAAGCTGTTGCTTTTTCACCTCCAGTTCAAATCAACATTCATTTTCAACTGGCTTGCTTTTTAATCACCTCTCACCATCTTCTTATGGGGCTGGGATTTGGTTTTTAGATTTAGCATTTCAATCAGCTTTGCCTTATAAAATTTCAGAAGCTGCTGCAACAACGTTATGATATAGTTTTAGTTTAGTTGTGAAGAGTTAGTCATCTAGTCAGCCCAGATCTGTAAAAAAATAACAACACTTTAAGTGATAAAAAAAATCTTGTTTTTCTACATGAGGAGTCCGTGTTATGCCATAAACTCCCCCTGACATCTGATGTTAGTGGGTGTTTTATGAGACAGTTTTTGCAGGGGTGGCCAAACAGCCATGTCCTGCTGTTCCTGCCAGAGATCAACAAGTCTGTGGCTCTTTGTATCCATGTGAGGCTAAATCCATGGTGCCTGAACTGTGGGATTGCTTGATCTGAATCTGGACCAGGATCTCTCGTTTGCAGTCACATAGGTCCTGAGCTGGACCCTGTGAAGTCAATGGGAACATGGCCACTGTCTTCAAAAGAGGTGGGTCTGGGCCCCCAGTGAATCTGTTAAAAGAAAAGTGGTGTTTTGAGTATTTTTTGTCAGCTTAAGGAAGAACTCAACTAAATTACTTTACTTTGGTTTTACAAACAGCCTATTATTATTGATACTACTTCAAAAAGCATTAGGGAAATTAAAATCCAAGGGGACATGACCATGTGTACCAAAAATACAAGCACAAAGGGACTATATATCTATATAGCAGAATCTTTCTCTTCTCTGGATGAGAGATTTCAGGAGATGGAAGTCAAGGCTAAAAATCAGTGAGCCAGAGGTTTCTAATGAGAAAACTAAATATGGGATTTTTTTTCCAACATTACAGTTAATTGAATTTATTTCATAATGCAGTGGATTTACTGTCATTAAGATTTCTTTGAACGATGTTCAGTGTTTGTCATAGGATTGTGGCGTAGTTCAGATATGGACTGTAGTCCTTATGCCTTGTTAATGTAGTCATTAGGTAATGACCTGTGTCATGATTTTTGGAGATTTCTGAATGAACAGAGGAAGATGGAATATTTTTGACTTTCTCCCAAATCTATTTGGTTTTCACCTATGAGGAGTTCTGATTTTGTCTAGCTTAGGTGGGAATTGGAAAGATAAATCATAGAGTCAACAAACTGGGGTGAAACGGGAAAGAAGTCACCTTTTATTCCTATGTACATTTCTCAAGTTCATCTTCTAGAAACTCTGAACTGGTAATAAGTACAGCCTTTTATAGGCAAATTTGTTAAACACTGACATAGTTTGCCAAAGGAAAATTCTCCATCTCAAGACTTATCCAGTGAACACCCAGGTCTCATGAGAGGACTTGTGCAGTTCAGATGTGATTACTGATACTTTATCTGAACCCCAGCAAAGAACATTTCCTCAGGTGCAATGTCCAAAACGTGCTTTAAAGGACTGTCCTACACTATTGAGCTCACTGAGAGCTGACTTAGGCATATTTAAAGGGCCAAAGTGAAGAAGTGAGAGGGGTCCCTCCGCACTGACCACAGCGCACAATTGGCTAAACCACTCTGACCTGTGTTGCAGAAAAGATTCAAAGGTGTGACCTTAATGGCCCCCCTGTGATTTCAAACTTAGTAGATTTATGTTCTGTATTCTTTCTTAAACTGAAAGCTTAAAACACTTTGGTCCTATATTGCACCATACTGTGCAAGTAATGCAAATATTGTACCTGCAACTTCTGCCTGATCTCTGCTCCTCTTGCTCGTTCAAATTCACTGCAAGTCTGTGGAGGGAGGACTCAACTCTTCTATAATTAAAGGTTTTCTTTGGCTTGTCCTGACAGCTCTAGAATCTTGTCCACAGTCAGATGGATTATTTATTTAAGGACTAATTAGCACAACCCAGTATCATAACAAGTCAGAGCTTCACAATAAATGCAGCTGCACGGTAAATGCAGCCTGTGTCTGCTGTGATGAGTCTGCCATCAGTCAAAGTTTAGCTGATGAAAAAGTCTTGTAATGAGCACCAAGAGCTGCTAAATGCTTCTGTTTCTGGCAGAAGCTCAGCAAAAGGCAAGGCTAGAGACATGGGCTGTCTAATGAAAACCCTCCCCTGGCAGTCATAGAGGCTTTGGGCTTAAGAACTGGGCAGCATTCCCACGAACAGCAGCTACCATGTGAATGCAAAAGAGGCCAATCCTTCAAAATTTATTAAAATTACTGTTTTTAGCGATCTGAAAATTGTAAATACTCTTGAAACTGGCACAGTCACCACTGGAAAGCGTTTCAGTGATCCAGCCCTCACATTACAGTCTGTGGGTTGTGAACAACAAATCATCCTGAAGTTCTTTTGGCCTTTTGCTTGTGGTTTCTTCAAGCACCATTGTCTGACCTAGATCCTGGTGTATAAAGAGCTCACAGAGGTAAAACAAACAAACCAGGTCTTTGAGCTCTGAGCAGAGCCTGGAGTTGCCTCAGCAGATGATTTCTCCAGTGAAAGGGAGGGACATTCTGCAAATATTGGGCTAACCCTGGGCTGAAATGCCATAGAGCACTACCCAGCAGAAAGGCAACAAGGCAGGTTAGACTGGATTGAACAACACCAAAATGTGACAAGAATTTTTGACTGAAAGTAGTGCCTTTAAAGTTCCTTTGGTTATGGTGGTTAAGAAGCTACTCAGTCCAGCAGCAAACAGATTTTAATCAGTGTTCACTGTGTCTAGTTTCTGGCAAAAAAATGAAGTATTAACTCCTCTCCTGCACCACTACATTGATTTCTGGTCTGGTGTTTTTTATGGCCTACTCTTGCATCCTCCAAAATATTATGCTTAAATAAAACCAGTGAAGCTTTTACAAAGCTGTTTAATTTACTCTATTTCGGAATAAAAGGAAAAAAAAAAACCACACACACAAAAAAACCACAACCATATCCACATCTGTTGTGGAGTCCTAGTTTTTACTCCCTCCCTCCCTTCCTGCTGGTAATTGTTATTTTTTTCAAGCAAAGTGCTTTCAGGCTGGAATTTGTCAGGCTTAATAATCGACCCATAGGAGAATTAGCAAGAAATTGGGTAAATTAGATTCTGCAGTTAATTAATTTGATTGTCTGCTACAGCAAACTTTGTCTCATGGGAATGATGAATGGATATGTCCAACCTCTTTTCCAGAGCTGTTTGGTATGGTGTACATGTCTGTCCACCTACTGAATGATGAAAGTCTGTTTAAACTTGTGTTTCATGCCCTTTGGTTCTACCAGACTCCTTAATCTGCAAGACAGACAATCCTAAGTATTGTAGCTGTGAATGTACTTCTGATTTTCTTCTTGGAAGCCTTTCATTAGAAAAAAATATGTTCTCCCATCCTCCATTGCTTTGTGTGTGTGTGTGTATATAATATATGGCCAAGAATATATTGTTAGCATTTCTGAAATCTTGGGAGTCTAGTAATTATTAGCCCAGCTGTAATTATTGCATTAAAAGAATGAATAACAATACATTTCCAATTGTTTCTATCTCTTTTCCTGGTGTTATGCTCACCCTTTCCCTACATCTCTGGGTCCTAAGATTGGTGATTTCATTCTCGTGGGTTCAGAGGGGGAATTACAATGATCATAGAATCATGGAATCATTTAGGTTGGAAAAGACCTTTCAGACCATCATGTCCAACTGTTAAGCCAGCAGTGCCAAGTCCAGCACTAAACCTTGTCCCTCAGTGCCACATCTATAAGTCTTTTAAATACCTTTGGGGATAGTGACTCAACAACTTCCCTGGGCAGCCTGTTACAATGTTCTATCCAGCCATGTTCATGTTTTCTTCTTTTTACTCACTCTACAATATATTTTGGGTCCTTTTGTATGTTTTCAAATAAGTCCTTACATGTTGTTCTTTCTTAATTGATCTACATCTTTGCATTATACCCGAATTTACTGTAAGTGGTAGCTTTTACATATATACGCTATACATTATGTCTTCACTTTCTCTATTTCCCCTAAACCCAATTTTGTCCAGGTTCAGGTCTGCGCTTTAACTGGCCATTGACAAGCTGTTTATAGCCATTGATCCCCAGTGCCAGACTGTGCCCTTTGCACTATCACTCCGTGTCCCGTGTCTTCCCTTCTCAAGGTCCCTGTTTTCATATCAGCCTTTAAACTACATGTCTATGTTAGTCATAAATACCTTATTCTACAAAGAATACTGGTCTTATTGTTTTCAGTATAAAATTATGCTGCTACAGCTAAACTTAGTAGAACAAAGCTCCAGAAAGATTGAGGAAGTTTCAAAGAGAACCAGCTTGATGAGCCTCAACATCTTTGCAAACTCTGCTCAGAAACTTATGGCCTATTGTTAGCAGGGCAAAACTATATTATAGGATTGCCTTGTTACACATATTGTCTGCTTCCAAGTGATAACAGTTCCCTGCATAACAGCAATGCCTAAAGCCACTGGGGTTCCAAAAATCATTTGTAGTTTAATAGAACCCACAAAACAAACTCACCTTGTTGACATACCTGAGATCCTTCTGTGTGAAACACAGATCAGAGGGTATATTCCAGGAAACGTGGCAATCATGGTCTGCTAAGACTGTCATGAAGCTCACAGTGACAGAGGTAGGATTTAATAATGTTGAGCAATAGCATTTTATTAAATAAATTTGATACCAAGAATTAGAGGTTTTCTCTGAGAATATAAGCATAACGAGATTTATTGGGAGTTATATCTTTCATTAGACAAACTAATAGCTAACCTGAGGAAAATATTCTGTGTCTGACAATTTAATGAGTGGTTTGTTTGTTTGTTTGTTTTTCAATTGTACTTTTTTCCTAATAAGGAAGATGCAATTTCTACTTGTAAACTTTGCCTCAAATAAGAATAACACATAATTGTACAGGTCTTATTATTGTGATATCTGTTCATAATTGGTGTTAGCTGTCACATGGTTAAAAGCAATAAATTTCCTGGTGAAAAAGGGGCAAAAGAGTCTGTAGATTTTCATGCACATTTGCAGATGTAGTTGAGTTAGGTAATGGGCTTTTAGAACCTATATATTTTTGTTGTCTTTGTTAAAATTTTACCTCCCACTAGTAGGGATGACTTGCGACAAAAATAGACCTGCATTCCTAAAGAAAATATTCATTCTATTCTTCTGTTAACTCCTGTCAAATACGTGTTTTAAACATGGCTGAGAAGAGGCTATCAATAAATTCACAGAAGCACAAGATCATGAATCTTGCTCTTGTACAAAGTCTGATGTGGAACAAAGCATGAACCTTTTAAAGCACAGCTTGGAAATGTTATGTACAGGAGTGGTATTGCAGTGTTTCGTGCAACTATTTTTATATTCTGTATGTGTACTGAATATTCACTTAGCTTTGCAAACCAAAGTCAGTGTCATCATTATCTAACACTCTACAAATCTGTCTTCACTTCTAGTATCAGCAAACGTAATTGAATTTAAAGTAAATGTTTGGGAGGAGAAAAAGCAAATGTAAGACCTCAGTTACAAAAAGAAAAAAATGCCTTCAATTTTATATGTGTATATATCTGAGGTTGAGTTTTTCATTCAAATGCAATTCTCCAGTGTTCTCCTTCTCTGGAAAAATAATATTCTGCATTAATGGTGAAAAAAATGTAAACACATTGCTATTACTGAGTTCAGCAGAATTGGACATGGAAAACTGAAGTGTTATCAGGTATCCTAAGGGTTTTTTTCTTAAGTTCTAAACCTTTTAGCATAAGTTTAAATTGCAGTTCTAAGCAAGACTATTATCTCTTTTAAATGCAAGTTTGACTCTAGGATTTTCACTTGAAAGGGGCAGCTAATATTCTTTTGAATTGCATCATAAAAAGTGATAAAATAAGAAGTTTCATTAACATCCTACCATGTTTAGCATTCTAATCACTTCCAAATAGAATACTCTGAGTTTATAAATTAAAACAAAATATTAATAACTGGCAGCTTGGCTCAACAGATGAATACTTAGCTGCTGTCCTTACGCTGAGAGCAGTGAGGATTCTGGAAATAAAAAAAAAATCTTTATTATACAGCAAAGTAAAGTAGAATACAGCTTTCATTCTTGTAGCAATAGTATGTGGAGATTCCTAATGCAGAAGGGTTTTAGATCTTTGATTTTCTTATACACTAGTGAAATACAGAGGATTCCGCATGTGTTTTTGTAGCCATGAAATATTTTATTTTCTTTTGCATTCTTTATGACAGTTATACTTTAGGAGTTAAAGATGGGGATGAACGAGCTTGTATGTAAAGATTAGTGGCGTTAAGGAAAAATAGGAACTCACATAGATGCTTAGAAGTGCTAATATTCTGCAATAAGGAGGTACTGCTTTGTTCTGTGGTTAAAGTTTACTTTTCATCTGGATCCTCAGGGCCACTGACTCTGTGTGTAATAGTCTCAGCTAATCAGCAGTGGGAGAGCAGAATTCCGGAACGATTCAGGATTTGCTGCTCTGCAGCAGTAAAGACTGCCACTGCCAAGGCAGGCTGGCAAAGAAGCCTTTGACACACGTTCAGAAGCTAAAGAAGGCCTGGGTCAGGCCGAGCACTGCCAAGCCCCATGTGCGGTTTGTGTGCTGTCCACATTTCCACAGGGCCAGGGGACGTGGTGGCCTTTGGCTGTTGGCTCAGCAGCTGCTGCAGCAGGACGAGGCCGAGTAGCAATTGCAGCAATGTCTGCTCTTCACGTGTGACCAGTCACTAAAGGTGCTGCTGCTCCTGTTGCACTGCAAGCAAAGCAAGTGTTGCTTGCTTGAAGGTGAAACCCTTGAAGCGTGACCCAAGCGTGACTAAAGCAGAACTGAATACCCAGGATTGGCTTCTAACAGCAGCTTTCTCTTCCAGCCAAGTCAGCCACTGTCAGTATTTGGACCTCTCAGGAATCTCAGTGTGAGACTTGCACTTCAGATCTCACATTGGCGATCTTGGTTAAATGAAGTTATCTGCACAATAATGAATCAGCAGGAGATTTAGATCTTTTGAGGATTCCCTGCCCCAGGACAGCCCTGGCAGCTTTTATCTTCCTCTTGGTCAATGTGAGAAAATTAGGCAGTGGAGGAAGAACAATAGACTGAAAAATACCTATATCCATCTGAATAACAGAGGGATGGGACTTGGGAATATTTCTTGTTATGAAATATTGTCTCCTAAACAAGCTTGATTGTCTTTCTATAGCAAGTAAAATACAATTGTTTAAAATTGCTTGATTGAAGTGTTATTTAATTAGTGTACAGTGTTAAAACAAAGGTGGGATTTGGCATGACCTTTAGAAATATCAGTGCTTAGTGTGTTTTTTTCTGCTGCTAGAAATCAATACACATGAAAGTTGACAGTAATAACAGCCCTTTTAAAATGTGCTCACTTTGTCTACCAAGAATATCGGTGAAATAAAAGCTGTGCTTTCTTTACAAATAATTTTGTCCTTTTAATTATCTCCACTTCTGAGCTTCATGAGTATCCCAGAGAAGACACCACTGGCAGTCAAATATATAATGTATGGGTTTGGTGGTTTGGTGGGGTTTTTTTTTCATATACTTGCCTAACTATTATTATATTCAAGACTTAACAGATGACTACAGCTCCATAAGTTGCTCCAGCTAGACACTGTCACTTTTCATTTTACGTATTTTCTTTTTCCCTTAGGAGGAGACTGGGGAGAATGGGAAGTCCAAATATATCATCCTCTAAAAAAAAGTAAATGTAGCTTGACAAATAAACATGTAAGAATTATTAGAAATTTGGCAGAGAAAAAACATCTCCTGATGAGCAGTCCTTAAACAGACAGTTGTTCAAAATCATACCTGGCAGCTATGGCATTTTGGATGAAGAGGGCTGCTAGACCAACCTTGCTTGCACATAAATATCTTGCAGTCTCAACAGAGTTCTGCTAAGGTCTGGCTCTTTCCCTCCCCAGTGTTTGCTGAACAGTTTCCTCAGGCGACACAACTGCTTTTGTGACTTGCTCCACTTGCAGAAAGTGTCCCCCAAGTCTTGATATTCCCATTTGTCTGTTCTTGCTCAAGGACCTGAGAAAAGAGTCAGTAAGACTGTAGTTACCATCAGCCAGTGGGATGCCATGGGGGAGGGCAGAAGGAAGGATAAAGGAGATAGATTTTTGAAGTTAAAGGCCTAATCATATGGTAATTTCAATGGCAAAAAAAGATTGGTTCTGTCTTGAAAGACTTGACAGAGGTGAACCTCAGGGATCATTGGACCTGGTGTACTGATGCATTGTACCTGTTTTGGCTGAAATTTGAATGACAGCATTACATATCTGTTCTGTCTGGATGTATGCAACCACTCACCCTTCTCAGCAATGAGAGCAGAAAATAAATCCTCAATCTAGGCTGTTACTCATCTGTAATTCAGATGTCACTTCCAGGGAAGTTTGCAATGGCTCTGTGCTATTGCCCAATTATTCTCTAAAAATATGTGACATATTACACTTTGACTGTTTAAGAGTTCATGTTTACAATCCTGGTCTCATCATAATCTCTTTGTTGATACATTAGTATTACATTGTTTTTCTTTTTGTTATCCTTTTCTGCACGAGAAGTTTGTTAATGTGGCATTTCTGCAGGATATAGTTTGTTTAAGGCACAAAACCTTTAGGTCACGTTTGACCAGGGCACTACACTAGCTGTCCTGAAGCAAAAATTTCTAATTCAGATCACTGTGTAGGTAAAGGATTGATATCAAGTGGAAACAGTGATGTTTAATGTTCCTTGATTTTTCTTTTCCGTCTGATGAAGGAGATTCTGCTTGTCTTGCAATTAAGTGGAGATTCCTTCACATTTTTCTGGATGAACTTGCCAAGCTTTGCATTTTAAGGTGGTGTAAAAAGCCAGTGTTCACTAGAGTTGTGCTGTTCAGTCTTCTGCCTTCTGTGGAATATTTTGAGACAATCTTTTGTTTCCTCAGTGTGATCACAGGTTTAAGCAACCACTCCAGGGCCTGGCTGGGCTTTTTTAATGTATCTTCATTCCACATCATTTTCTTGCTTCTCTTACTCAGGCTTCCCTGGGGCTATTCTTGTCTTGAACATAGTACCAAGTCATTAAATATTTTGAAAGCTTCTAAGATGTATCTATCAGGGTATGAATATGGAAATTTTAGCCAGTATTGCTGAATCAAGTTATTACAAGTGAAAAATTTAACCTTTGATATTTTTATGAACTTATCTTTCTAATGTATGTCACTGCTTTTTTAATAAATACAGGCTGAAGAAAAGAAGGTACCAGAAAAGACTCTTCATGCCCCTGTGTCACCTTCATCTGTACCCGACCATTTGAAGTGCAACATCCTCAAAGCTCAAGTGGAAGCTGCTTTTAGAGTAGGTGCCCAGGTAATCTGTGTTTAATACTCTGCTTTTTTAGTTTTGGCATAGCTTTCACCAGTTTTCTAAAATCCCATTGTTCCTCCTGAGGAAACACCTCATTTTTAGTCAAGTATGTACATTGACACAGCATTCTCTAGCTGCTCTGCAGTTTCTTCAGGTAACTCAAAATGATTGCTATGGTGGAAGAAGAAAATTTATCCTAACTAATATGATTAATGAAGCCAAGAGAGGCTGAGAAAATAGAAAAGATGGCAGCAGGAAATCTCTGTTTTGTCACCGTAATTTTTGCTTACTTTGTAGCTTAGGAAGAGTAACCTCTGGAGTTTTCTGAGGCTACCCCCTACTGATGGAAACTGGGGTTGAGATTGTTCTAATGATAGTGTCTATATATCCAAATTCAATCTTTATTTCAGGGGATTAGTCGAGTGTGAAATATTAGCTAGTATTTTGTTTTCTTACTTGTTTGTGTACTTTTAACTCAATTTAAAGCTTCTATTTTCACTGCTTGGTTAATGTTTATATTAGATATATCCTGTTTCAAAAATACTCTTTTAATGATGCCATACAACTGAAAACTGCTGCTAAATAGCATGACTGTAAAAAGTTGTTTTCCCAGTCAGAGGTTGAAACCTAAAATGTGAAATTTGTGGACAAAAGATAATGCCATCTGTAACAAAAAATAAAGCCAAATACAAAGCTTTAGGAACAAAAATAGAGGTGGAAAGATTGTTATAATGTAATCCCAAGTTCCTGTGGTATTCTTGAGCACACCATTCTCTTTGAATACAAATTATGTTGGTATTTCCATTGCTTTGTTTCTTTTCACAGTAACATACCAGGTCAACTTGCCCTGAAAAGGACTTTGTTAACCATCAGCTTTGTGTATTTGTTGTTCCCTGGCAGATCTTTAATTTGAGAGCTATATTACATCTCGTCTAGCTAGATCTAAGGAAGCATTGAAATTTGGTTTTTCTGACTGCCTTAGATTTCAATAGCAGAAACCATAAATCTGACAGCACAAGGAGGAAGGAGTTGTTTGGGTGATTTTTTCTTTTAGTTTTTGCTTAAAGCAGATCTCTCACCTCTCTGAACTCTGTGTTGTATCAACTATGTTTTATGCAGCATATTTCTGCCCTTGGGTTTACCTTCTGTTTTTCTTGTGTGTCTTTTCTACAGGATGTCATGGTATTCTCCTCATATTTGTATTTTCTCCTAAATATGTTTAATGGTCATGTTTGACTGGATAGTTAAAGGCTGGAAGCAGTGTGTGCTGCTACATTCAGAATACATTATTAAGGCGAGATAGGAAATATACTTAATCTATGCATCTCTCAATTAACCTGTTCTGCCTTAATTTTTCAGTCTGAGGCTTTCCAAGAGAAAGCATCCTGGGTTGCTTTTTCTGCCATAACCATTTTTTTAAGCTGTTGCTTGTTGTAAATAATTTTCAGAGCAAACTGAGCATTCCTCTTTTCTTTCTTGCCTGTGTCGTTTTCCACAAGGCTTTAAAAGTCACCTTGGATCAAGTAGATGTCTGTGGACTTGGACTCAATGAGCAAAATCTTAATATTTCAGGGGAAGGAAGGTAAAGAAGACTGTTGCAGTACATCATATATTGTGGAAAAAAATGGCATGAAATTCAGTTTGAAATCCTTGAAACTTTCACTGCTAACAACGTATGGTGTAAGATTGATAGCCAGTAAATTAGGAAGTCACCCGAATCTTAGCAATCCTCATTCAACTACCTGCTTAGCCACAAAATTGCCTCTGTAACTAGAGATGAGGTCTGCACTTGAGCTCCCCTCCTGTCAATTATGAAAGATCACCCTTCTCAGAAACATTGCAAAAATAAGCAGGCAGAGGCCAGCCAATGATTAGCTGTTACAGTAAGAAGGTGTGGCTACACAAGCACTGAAAAGGGTAGAAAAAATGGTCATGGTGAAGTTATCAGTGGAAACAAAACATTTATAATCTAGAAGATGGAGAAAGGAAGGCAGCTGCAGGAGGGCCTGATAAACCACTGTATTAGATACCATAAACCCACCCAGTTATCTTCTCTACCTGCCTCCAGCCTCTCAGACAACTAGCTGAATACCAATAGCTAAGCCATTTCCCAGTGACAGTTTAGTCATCTTCTGGGAAAATGGGCTGGGATGGAATTACGCTGCTGAAAGACACAGCATCCTTTCCAGGGAGCAGATAAGGAATAATTTTGTTCATGGAAGATAACCGTTTAACTCTGTGTATTCCCCCAGGGCAATCCCCAGTGATCCTGCCCCTCTTTGACCCCATCTGACATATCTTGCTGCTCAGTATATCTGGAGGACTAATGACATTGTCCTCTGCCCAATTCTATCTTTTGAAGACAGTTCTATATTATATCCCTGAGAAGTCTTGCCTTCTGGCCTTACTAGTAACACTCCAGTTTCTCATCTCTTCTTTTTGTACTGTCGTATTTCAATTTACTAGGCAGCCAGAGCAAGAGGTATATCTAGGGTCTATGAGGCACAGCCTATCTTCCTTGAGTTAAAAAGTAAGACAGCCTTTCTTTTCCTTATGTAGAGAACATTTATTCCCATATTTTATGATGGCACAAAAAATAAAAAAGAAGGGAAAAAAAAAAGAGAATTTGCTCCTCTAGTTTGTAAAAGGAGGAAAAAGAAACACTCTGTGTTATGCACATTTGTGTTTGAAAGGAAATATTCCTCTAAGAGCCCCAAAAATTCTATGGTCTAATTTGTTCTCTTTGAAACTTCATGGGGCACCTTCACTATATGGTAAGGTTTAAAAGCATGAGAAAAATGTTGGTGCACTGTAGGATCGCATCCAAAATTAACAAACTGTTGCTTGAAGTATTTGTAACAGCTCACCCTTCAAGCAGTAGGAATATTTTCAATACCATATGCTACTAACATCAGGATGTGACAAGTTTATGAAAGCACCTTCTGCATGTAGTAGAAGAAGAAGCTGTTCCTTGTTAATTCAGAGAATGGAGTAAATGTTTGGAAATGGAAAATATAATCTAGGTCAGAAATTTTTTGTAGTTTACTTTGGTTTTATGGCATATAACTAGGCATAAACACAAGAGAGAGCCTTAGCAATGGATGACTCCAGTCCTTATGATTTAAAATATGAAACCAGGGGAAATGTTGCTAGATGTTTGAAAATATATCCTGCAATATGCTCTCTGTGCTTTTTCATTTCAGAATTGTGCCGAAGGTCTGTTTATCACATTCCTAGGGGACAATTCCCAGTTTTAGCCCTGACTTAGAGACAAAAAAATTGTAAGGTTATGGTGCTGATCACTTAGCCCTGCTTGTGGTTTAGAGTCATAGAGCAGCAGAAAATTAACATGAGGGAGGGTTATTTTTTTTATTATTATTTGGTGAAGGTAAGAATATTTATGTGCTACTCATCTAAATGTAGAATCAAACTGCAGTTGGCACAGGGATGCTGGAAGCCTGGTCTAGGAGCTCACTGCCATGGACACACAGGTGAGAAACGTGAGGAACCCACAGGCAGCTGTGGGAACCTGTGGTTTGCATAGGGCATGCCACACAGTTACCTGCAGGGCGAGAGCAAATGAGTAATGTTTCACAACACACCTCTCAAACTGTGCCACAGGGATCTGCCACCTTTTCGCTGACAGACTACATGTCACAGTTCCCACATAATTAAGCTCCAGGAGAGCCCTAAACACTGTGAAGCAACTGACTTTTTTTTTTTTTTTTTTTTTTTTTTCATATATTCCAGGCTCTTCATTTGAGAGGTACCCCTATGAAGCAGCAAAAAGAAGCTGTCAGAATACAAAAGACCAACTCTCCCTAGCATTTAAAACCCCTTTGCAGCTTGCATGAGTCAGTGCTGATGTGCTGTGATTGAGCAGACATGACTTGTTAGTATCACAAGGAGTCCCTTTTGCCAAAAAGTTCATGGCTCAAGTGATGAAGGGAAGATACTTGCAGGTTTCAGTTGCTATTTATATCCATTTTGGCTTTGGACAAATCCTAATTATCCTTAAATAATGCACAGGGTCCTGAGCAAATGTACAGCTACCTCAGCAGGGCTTTTTATTTTGGCAGGCAGTGTGTGCTGTGTGGTAGCAGTTTGTCATCCACAAGTGGTGCCTGTATTCTTCACCTGTTACCCAGGCTTCCCTAAATCCCTGGGTTGATGTGTGTCTAGCAGGTTAGCACAGGGAAGGATCCCGTTTCTCACAGATTTCTACTGCAGCTGATTTTTGCATCACTCACATCTTCCCCTTGTCTGCAGACAAGAGAAGGCCAAGCTCATTCTGCATGTACATTTTTGCAGTGCAGTTTATAGAAGACAATTAGAGGTGACATTACTACTGAGCTATATTATGGGTTGTTTGCTGAGAAAAAAAAAAAAAAAAAAAGTGGTGGGAAAAGGTGGTTTGGAGCTGCACATCCTTACAAAAGAGCACACATAATCCCATTTGTTTCTCCCTTTTCAACCCCAATGGAAACTCTTGGCCAGGGAGAGGTATCTTCAATCAGCCAGGTTTGAGTTCTCCAGCCACTGATTCCCCTGCTTTGGTTCTCAGTAAACAAAGGGACATTTAGGCTGAACAAAGGGACGTTCAGTCCTCTAACTCTTTGCACACACTAACTTTCTTGACAAGCCTATACACATGTAAATTTTTAGGCCAGGTCGATAGCCATCTCTCTTTTTTTGTCTCCCTTTCCTAGGAACAAGTACAGGCAGAACATCTTTGCCTTAAGTATTGCAAATATGTGGGTAGGTGCAGGTTGCCTGTGTTGTTTAGAGTTGTCTTGAGGAAGGGACTGGTCTGTGGTACAGAAAATACCTCAGGTCATACAGAATACCAGTGTCATCCTGTGCTCTCTAACTAAATGCAAGCCATGGCTGCAATGAAAATGAGACGGCATCTTTGCATTATTTATGGTAGAAAAGGTGCATAAGTGAGGTGATCCACAGCGCTAGTCTGTCATGGCTACATTTTTGACAATTCTTTGTCTCTTTTAGTGTTCTGCCTCCTTTAAGGAAAGATTCAAGTCTAAGGACTTGTCATCTTCAAAGTCCAGACGCTTTTGCCATGTATTTCTAGAAAATATTCACTGTCTTTATGTAAGCTGGGTCTTTGGAGCTTTATTCACTTAAGGAGATCTGGATTCAAACCCTAATCAGGTCATGAATGAAAATAGAGTAGGTGAGGGGAAGACACTTGAGGATTTATAATCATATGCAATCTTTCTTATAATAGGACTTAAACAAATCCTTCTGGATACACAGAGGAATTCTCAGCTTTCACTAGATGTTGACTTAAGTGCCTTGAAAGGACCAGCTTTTCCAACATTTCTGGCTCCTTCCATCATGAATTAGTTGCTGTTTGCTTCCCTCTCCTTTCCTCCCTCCCTCCATCCGTCCTTATTCACAGCACCGAGCTACTGCACAATTTGACAGTCTTTGCACAGAGATCAGAACTGAAATTATGTGAGCATAACAGGTCGCAGCTGAGGTGTTCAGGCTGTGGGGGAAGCTTCCACAGCTCCTTATGTACACTGTGCCTTCCTTGCTAAAGCTGTTGCTGTTAGTCACCCACTTGGATGAGCAATAACCTCACTGTCAAGTTTCAGGCTAGGTAAAAAGAAGCAACTGCACTGGGATTCTCAACTGGAATAGCAGCAAGTGCAACATCACATCGGTTATAATTGTTCATAACAATGGAATTTAAAAATGGCTCAGCTTCAATTTCTCTGTGTTCAGTTGCTATGTAGAAACAGGTTTGCTTAGCTTAAAAAGTGAGGCTACAGGAATTTGATGGTCCCACAGGTATAAAAATACAAGATTTTGATTGTGTGTGATGAATATATGATGCAAGGCAGCTCATTGGAAGTGTGTCAGCAATGATACCTCAAAATCAGGGAGGGAACTGAGGAATTGATGTGGCAGCTTTGCTGGAGGTACAGAAGTAGAGAGAAGATTTACATAAACAGAATGTGGAAACTGATGAGATCTTCAGTTTGTTCTCTAGATAATGGAGGCAAATGGGGCAGTGGTGTCACAAGACTCCGAGAGCTGTGGGTATGTCAGCTCTGTCTCCTCTCTGGCGTGTCTCTAAGTGCCAGGACATGATGAGACAAGTACTGTAAATTGCCTTGATGTGTAAGAGCCCCACCAAAACCCATAGTGCTAGGCCTCATTCAGAGGGAAAAAACAGAGTAGTCTGTTCCCAAGAGACAGAAACATCATAGTTTTCTGCCTGAAAAGTTACATTTGACATATTAAATCACCAAGGTAAGTTTACCTTGGCAGAACATTCTTCCTGATGACATGTTCTTTAGCCTGCATTATCTAATGAGATCAGCCAACACTTGGCGTGGCTGACAAAAGATAAAAATGTTGATAAAGAGCTGAAAAATCAAATATGATTCAGGCCTCCGTACCATCATTACAGATTCAGAAAGAGCCAAGATAGAGAAGTATTTCCAGGCCACTGCAGTGAGAGTCATTCCTTCCTTACCTTTAAAGATCTCCAAACATGTGAAAGCTGTGTTGCTCTCCCTTCCTTTCTGCAACTGACAACTTTATGAAATTGCTAAATAAGAGCCATCATATGTTTCCTATGAGCCTTCTAGACCCTTGTCTTTCTCAGATGAGAACCTGACCCTCCCCCTCAGGTGCAGTGATCTGGTTCTTCATGCAGTTTTTTGCTTACCCAAGGTAGCCTTATTTTGGATCAGTAGAGGTGGGAGCCACAGCAATTCCCCTTGTGATGGAGAGACACAGATGGCACTAGACCCCCATGGTGCTTGCTTGAGACCTGAAGAACACAGACTGCCTTGCACAGTGCTCCACTGGCCAAAAACATGGGAGGCTGCACCCAAAGTTCTGTCTTTACTGCGTTTTCTCTCTTGGTACCTGCTTGGTGCAGCCAATTCCCATTTCAAACTTGAGTCCTCCATTATCCTGCGGCTATCTCTTTCTTCAGAAGAAAATTGAAGGAGCTGCCGTTTACTCGGCAAATCCAGCCACCAGGACTTATGAAGTCATGCATGAGATTGCTCTCATGGGCCAGAAAGTGTTCCCTCTAGAAAGCTCATCCCTGGAGTATCCACCCCCTCTCTAAGGCTCCAAAGGACCTGACTGCCAAGACAGCAGCAGGGATTAGCGGTGCTTAGGAGTTGACTGAAAAGCAGTCTGAGAACTCCCAGGCTGCCCATAGGTAGATGGCTTAGAGACCTATGGGCAAATTTGATATTATTCAGGTACTTTTTTCCTCTTTTCATCCTTTGGTGAAACTATTTCTTAGCAATCATCTGTGAATAGAGCTTGTACAATGGCATTGCTGGCAAGTCATGTTTCTTGTCTCTAAATAGTATAAAATAATGCTTAAAATGATAAAATAATTCTTTGTTTCTAACATCATCCAGAAAGTTAATGGCATATGAAATCAGAACATTAATGATTTTTTTTTTCCTCTGGGCCTGATGCAGATAAAAAAGAGAATGGCATTGTGTGGATGGATTATATGGATCAACTTTTAATTTGGTTTGCAGTCTGGTAGCCAGAAGAGTAGCATGTTTCTCTTAGGGTAATTATTAAATGATTATGCTTCTGTATAAATTTGGCTTCCAGGTCTTCTATGCCCCAAAATCTCTCCCTCAGAGCAGCAACCTCTGTGGGAGGGGAGAATCTGCCTTAGTTAAAATCTAAGCAGTTCCATGCTTTGCTCCTGCCTCTGTCATTCTTACATAGTTCAGTGCTGAGCTTTCAGAGGGTGAGAGCCACTGCCCAGCCCTCTGTGTGCATTCCCTACCAGGCACCTCCTGCTACACTTGGCTAAACCCCTTTGCTCCATTGCTGGAAGGCATCCTGCAATGGAAACCCAAATCCTTGGCCCCAGCAGGTGCACTTGTTTTCAAATGAAGGCAAACCATCTGGGAATTATATTGTAAGGGTTGTCTACAAGCATAACCCTTGTTCTACAGTTGTGTCCTTTCAGTAAGGTTGAGAAAATTCTTCTATGATTAGTGAATGTGATTTGAAGTGTTAAGAAGAAAAACAAAAGCAACAGGCTGCCAGTTGATGACTTACTGACCTCTTTCTGAAACAAACAACCCAAAAGCCGATAAGCCCTCAAGTGAAGCAAGGATGGTAGATTTTGTGATGGCTGAAGCCCTTTGCAGAAGGGTTTGCAAGTATAACGTTTTCCTGTGTCTGTTCATCCACAGGTAGGGAGGAGAGACATAAGATGAGAAGAATGAGCCCATCCTTGTTAATCTGTACTTGCCGATGCACACCCCATGGCACCCTGAGGACACGCCTCATCACCTGAGGCTGTTCAGGCATCCTCATTTCTTTGCATGCTCTCTCTCTCCTTACAATTCAGAGTGAGTTTACTTGCTCACTGGTGTGCAGTGCTTCCTTGTGGGTACAGGATTCTTTTCTGATCTCTAAAACATGAGTAATAACTGAGAAATACTAGTACCAAGAGAAATTCCTTATTGATGGAGACTGCTGATCATGCTGCATAGGAATATATGACTTCTTGAGATGCAGGCTTAGCTTTCCAATGCAGAGAAGACAAAAGAGAGAAATAATGTAGTCACAGAGCTGAGAAGCAACCAAGGGTCTAACACAGTGAACTCTCAACTGGCTAATGAGATCCATGGCTTACAGTGTTTAAGTAGGTGGAATTTTAATAATTTCATTACCGGTCACAACCGCTGCATTGCATTCTTGATCTCTGAAATCTCTTTTCTATTGTTGTGTTCAAGCATATCTTAAAATGCAGATCAAATAATTTGGTGAAATTGGAATGAACTAAAATTTATACTTTTAAAAAGTAACCAATTTGATACATAATAAGCAGCTAGCTTGACAGGCTTAACAATAAAATTTTGCTAAGACATCAGTGTGGAAGAAGAGACTTTGCATTAAGTTTCTGACAGCTGGATTCATGTTTACAGATTTCAGAAACCAAACAGCTTTTTAAAAAGCACTATAATTTCTGTAGAACAAAGAAATATTCCTTCCACTGCTCATCTATGCCAGCAAAGAATGATTTTCAGTGCTTTCTCTCAAGTCCTTAATTTTTTTCTTTCCTTTCAAGAAAGCAATTGATTTTGAATAAACATTTTGCTAGACAGAGCTACTGGAAGACCAGTAAAACAAGTTTTTTAAAGCTGAGCTGAATTCCTCAAAGCTAAAAATTTATTAAAATTTTAAAAATTGCACTCCTGATCCCCAAATGATTTATGACATGACATCAATTCACTGAAAACCTGAGCAGCAAAACATTTGGTGGCTGAGTTACAGGGATGGTGGTGTTGTGATTATGTCCCACATTTGTCTGGTTCCTTAATTTCTGGAGTATTTGTGCATGACTGAGGAAACCTCCTTCTCTGAAGTAGCTCAAACCCAAATATGTAAGGGCACTACATTGGAGTGGAGCTTCTCCAGTAGCTACTGCTGATCCTGTTCTCCAAGTAACCTAGCTGTAAACCAGCTTCCTCTGTGTAAACTAGCCCCTTAGGAGAGGGATAAACCTGCTGATGAGGGTCAGAGGGTCCCCCCTCTGAGCTGGTGGGTTTGGTGTCAAATGTACAAGGCTCCACAATTCTAATAGGAAGGCATGAACTTCCTACTAAAGGACTTGTCTCGAAATGCCCTCTAACCCATCACCTCAGGTACTTGCCTGGGCTGGAGAAGACCCAAAACAGAGTTCACTTTCTGTCAGGCTCCCAGTGGCTCCACTGTAATTGCCCATACAATTAATTATGTGTACAAGATAGAACAGTCCCTTCCCATCTTCCCATCATGGCTGATGATCGGGTAAATAACAATCTGGGAATGAAGGTCCTGTTCCCTCTAGCACAAGGGGAAAACAAACTGCAAACTGTCACAACTTGGGCAATTTCCCCAAGCATTGAGTATCCCTACTGATATTTTTATTTTAGTTTATCGCTAAGGTATAGAAGAAACTCAGCTTTGATTTTGCTTCCTTTTCTTATGAGTACCCTCAAATGGAATATATAAATTTTTATTGAGTGGAAGGTCTTACATAACATTACAATATTTTTACATGTCTGTAAAATCCTTTGATTTGGATTTGATGGATTTGAAGAAATCTGTTTCATCCTTTTTTAAGAGGATTAGACTGACACATTTAATTTAATTTGATCTGGACCTATGGCCTCAAATTACTGTGGTTCAGATACTGAACACTGAAAAATCACTCTGTTGTGGGACTATTTCGGTCCCCTTCTGTTTATGTAGCGAGGTGCAAATGTCACAGTCTGAGAATTCCCTGACTAGTTTGGAGATACTCATGTCTCTGTAGTCATCTTCTGTAGTGGGGGGCAGTGTTGTCCTCACACTGGCATTTACACATGGATTGTGGAATACTGCATCTCAGATGCATCTCAACACCTGCCCGGATTGGGCATTTCCTGGGTGATAAAGCAAATTTCCATGTATGTTATTTTGCAATACTAGTATTTTCAACTTGACAGACAAATGGCATATGAGAGACAGGACTCTGTAATTTAGCAGAGAGCAGTAGTGGGTGAGATTTTCTGTGAATTGTGCATACAGTGTGAATGTATGTAGGGGATCACATTTTTCATTTAGATTTTCAGAGTCTGAATGAAAAGTTGGCATCATTATTTCAGTTAGGCTACATAAATATTTATTCTACTCCAATTGAAAGGACAGCTCAACTACAGTATGTTTGTCTGTGTAGATTTGGTATGATTTCTGCTCAAGTGCTCTCTGGAGGAACCACAAATGACAGTGTTCCTTTCTTCATCCTCTCTTCCTTACATTATTGCCCTGCACTTTGTACATTGTTGCTCATCGCAGTGAATCTCAGCTGTAGGAGATGAAAACTCAAAAAGATCATGTCTTTTAAATACAGACAGGGCAGGCATTTTGGGTACTGCAGTTTTCTGAAGTGCTTACAGGAATATTTTTTTAATAAACAGTTGTATTATCCTAAGGTCATGGACGATGTACTAAACTTTGGCTCCTTCTTTTAACAGGCTGTGAAAGAAGAGACCTCTTTTGTAAATCCCAGTAAGGCCTCCAGTCTGCAGGACCCTAATGTAAGGTCTGTTGCTTCTTGTCTGTAGGGGAAGCGTAAAATTAATGTGTGATGTAATGAGGCATTTCCCAAACATTATATCAACCTGTTGTTACAGTTCAATTTGCTCATCTCCAGGTTGCTGTATAAAGTTCACTATGCAATGACCTGAGGAGAAGGTGGCTGTCAGAACAGTGTTTATTTTATAAATATATATCAGATACAGTTTAAGAATTGATAAAAGCTCAGCTTTAAAGATCAGACTGAGTGTAGCTGTTTAAACAAATGACAAAAGCTCTGGGTGAGAAATAAGGTCTAGTGACAATTTTAGAAAAGCTTATATAAAAATAAGTCAGTTTTCATAACTTTTCTATCAGAAACATGCTAGGTGTCCAAACTGGAATATCCCTGTATCTGCATTTTTCTGACTTGCGCAAGGTCTTTTCTTCACAGAAGAAGAGGAATTTGGTACACAGACTTCAGAAAAATGGCTCATTTGCAGACAGTAGTGACTGTTTCAATTGTACTTTTCTTCTGTTGATAGAGGATAATAGTCTTTATTGGAGTGGCCATTTTGAAGAGGCATATTAATTGTAAACATTATTTGAGTGGCACAGTATGCTGTCTTCCAGCAGGTGATTAGAGAGGAGGTTACAGCAGGAGCATTTGGAAATTGCCTGCCTCTGTGTTTTACTCTGGACATCTTCAGTGTTGAAATCTGAGGGGAGAGTTTGAGGGAAATATATTACAGATTTACAGCATGGCTGTTAATCAGCTAATTACACCAGTGTATCTGCTTTTTATATATGTTCATGTTCATATATAATAATATATAAATAGAATTTATATATATATATAAATAATATATAAATATATATATATACTAAGGTACTGGAGCACTAGTCTTCTCATATATATACTAAGGTAATATACTTATATATAATAAGTTACTATATAATATACTAAGGCACTGGATATACTAAAATATATATATAAGGTACTGGAGCACTTGTCATCTCATGATTTTATTTTATAACTTTTGGGTGATTCTTGCAACAGAAAGCAGACATTTAATCACCCTGTAGAAAAGTCTAGTTGAGAGGGGTACTGAATTATATTTGAAAAATTAAGTAACTCTGAACTCAAGAAAACCACTAATCGTTGGGAAAATTTGTCAACTTTTATTTCAAATGTGCATCTTTCCTGCAATATGATACATCTGTGCTAGCCTTTAAAAACAACTTCATTCAGAAATTAATTTCTGTCCAGATTGGGCTAGCAGAGTTGCTGTGTTTGCTCAATGAAAGCAGCTACCTAGAGAAGAATGGTGGGGGTGGTTGGTGTTGCAGAGGCAGAAGGAGACACGAGAGGCGATGCTGTTGCCTCCCGTGGCAGCACCTGGCTTGCTTGCAGTGCAGCTGTGATCCCAGTTTCCCAGTCTCTTATCTTGGGATACTCTGTGCAGCTGAAATGTCTCACCTGATAGGCCATGATTTTCTCATTTGTTTATCCAAGAAGCTGTAAACTCTGTTTGATAGAGAATCATCCATTTTTCTTCTGTGCTGTTGTTCTTCCTAGACCTCCACAAAACTTTCTTAAGAAAATTCTTTTCTTTCTTAAGAAAATTCATCACATACTTTGGACAGTGACCTATTTCTTTGTTTAATTGAAATGGGTTTCATGTTGTCTCTGCCACCACACCCTTTGTTAGTTTGCTGTCACTTCCAGAAGCAGTTCAGGAAGCCCTAATTTGTATATCCCTGTGTGGCTGGGAATGTGGCTGCAGATTTGTTTTCCTCAATCACTTCTGCTGAACTTCTGCATAACATCTGTAGAAAAGCCTTTTTACTCCACATTTTGGAATAGGTTCTTTCCTGCTGCATCACGTTGAACTGTAAATGAGTGGTGTGCTTTGTGATGTAAAGTACTATTCAGCAGGAGGTAAGGTTGCTAACCCGCCTGCAAAGCGAATTTCACTGTTTTCTTTTGCAGACATCCAAGCTTATAAAATTGTAAAAGTCACTTTGGAGTTCTTGGTATGCAGCATTCTGGCGTATATTCATCTAATATTTATTTTTATCTGTGTTATGTCAAGCATCATTTCCTCTACAGTGAGTTGTTCCCAAATGAAATGGCACAACTTTTACTGCTGTGTCCCAAAGGTGCACATATACAAGTAATCAATGCTCAGGGATAGACCAGTTTTAAGGGATAGACCAATTTTAACAGCCTGTAGTCAAAACTCATAGAAAAATGCAAAATAAATCCAGTGTCTAACCATTCTCTTTCTCCTTCAAGAAGCTACCCTTTCTGCAGGGATATATGCACCTTTGCAGCCAGCCAGCATGTGACCTATTTGCCAGTAACATCCTCTGTAACCTCTATCTTGTGGAATTTGATGGACATAAATGAGCTTTTGCTCTGCTAGGAATTGCATTTGAATAGAGCCAAGAGTTAGTTCATACCGGGAGACAAATTGTCTTGGAGCTTTTCTCTTCTCTTTAGCAGAGACAAGCAAAAGAACCCTTGGTAAAAAACCCTTCCACATGGAATTTTTTTTTTTCCCTGCAAGAACCCATATAGACATTTCTGTGAACAATACCTCTGTGATTCTTTAAAGACTCTTTGTTTGCTGAAATATCTTGATGGTTGAAACCAGTGAGAGCTTTTTTACAATACTCCACTCTTTTCATGCAAGGGATTTATAGCAGGGAAAATGACTTTGTGTATTTTTCACATTGATGACTGCACAAAAGACTACAAAATGCTTTGTTTTTTTCCGAACCCAAGGCATAGGGAAATTCGTTCAGGCCAGCTAGTAAGCAAACATATGCAGTTTTGAGCAGTAACTGAAGCATGAATTGCTCATATAAATAGGGAACTAGAGGATGTCAGAGGAGGGTAGTAGTGCTTGTTTGATTAAAAAACTGTGCTCTCTTTGCTACCATTTTGTCTCCTCTTCCATTGCCATTCTGAATATTACACTTCTAATGAATTAACTGCTTGGATATGGCCTGTAATCTCCCTGAGCAATTATTTTAGCATCTGCCATGACAGACTCAATTTGGCTAACAATTGCTACAGCTCTTTGTAGAATTAGTTCTGGTTCAACTGGTAATTACTCATATGTATGTGTGGTATAGCCACTTTTCCTACAAGTAGGTCTCCAGTCATTTTCTTGGGCATGGCCTGGGGGTAATGTTGTACTTATGCAAAGTTGTCATGTATCAGGCAGTTTATCCACCTGTTTTCCATGTCTTCTGGCAAACTCCAAACACTTCTTTATGTAAGTAATTTTACATATGAAGAAGGGGGAATCAGAGCTGAAGCTTAAATGGTACTAATTAGTCAGCTTTCAGGAGGGGAAGCCTTGTTAAATTTGCTCTGTCATTTGTCATATGCAGGCTGGAAGTGCAAGGTTGTCTCCTAATCTTGCTGCTAATAGGTAACCTGTACACACCAGATTAAACTGCAGGAGGATGTGGGATCACAGCAGACTACAGTCCTCTCTCACTCCCTGCTTTCAGAGAGCAGTCCTGCATGCTTCTATAGGTTTTCCTCCTCTGGATAGGATTTTTTTCATGAGGAAAAACTCGTGACTCAGTAACCCAATATGCTCTGCAGTGTTCTAGCTTACATCCTCTTTAATCCTCAGAGAAGACTGATAGAGTGCACTATGAATTGGGACATAGTTGTGCATTCCCCTTGCTGACCCTGCTGCTTTGCTGATAACCTGTAACAGACCTGCAGATTTGGACAGTGGCTACAGGGAAGTTGGATGGTTGCCTCAGCTGAATCCATCCCAGCTTCATGTGACAGCTCTCAGCTGAACAAAGTCAAATGAGAGCAGCCAACAGGAGGGGAATTTCTTTAGCAAGTTACCTTGATAAGACACACGAATACTCTGAAGAAGAGTCAGACCTTTCTTTATTACAGCTCTGTTGTGACAGATCTAAAAGCACACACATTTTCTTCAGCACCAAATAATATGTACTCTATAACTATATAACTGGGCTGTATCCATTTTGGACAAGGCAGAAGAGAACATTGGTTTTTGGAAGAAGAAACAACTGGGGGAAAATGTTATTTGTGTATTTGTGCTGCCTTTTTTTTTTTTTTTTTTTTTTTGCTTTTTTTTAAATACTGTCTGTGTTGAATCAAAAAGAGATGCAATTAGTTTGGAATTACCACTTCACGTGGTGAGCCATGCTTTGTTAAGGCATGTAGTAAAAATGTGTTTATATCAATACTGGATTAGTTTGGAATTTGTAATGGCAGCCATTTTGCAAGGACTTTTAATGGTACTTCTTTTGGGATGTAGACCCCAAGTGTACAAGAAGTTATAGTTTCAGTCCTCTTAAAGGCCAACAAGAGGAATTCATCTTAAAACAGAGCTAAAAAAGTCTTTCTAACAGATCGGTTTCTTCTTTAGCATCATAAAAGAACCTGCCATGGTGGCAAATGATCCAGAAGGGATTATGAGGAAGCAGAAGAGGTATTTTCCCATCTATTAGAGAATTCCTTACACTCAGATATCTGTCAAGATGGAAGTGTTGTGGGAGAATTTTCTGATTAGATATCTAATTTAATTCAGGTCTGAGATTACTGAATGTTTTTAAGTATAGTTTTTATAAGGCTCTCATCCCCTGCCTCCACCAGCTAGTATTTTTGCATTTGATTCTTTTAGCTTTGAGAGAACAAGGTTCCAGCTGTCTGCCAGAAACAATGAAGGAAGTAGTGTTGTGCAAAATAGAAAAAACCTTTTCCCCTTTTTATAAACCTCACCCATTTCTCAGTAAAGGGATGGATGCTAGAAAGATAAACTCATGACCTTTCTTTGCAGAAAATTATTGCTTAATTGCCAGCCTGTTTAATATATTAAATATAAGGAAAACATGGCTAACCACAGAACCCCATGAAGAGAATTTGTTTTCTTATTCAAAACTTTGCCAGACAGAAGCACCATCTGTACAATCTCCCAGAGCCTATACACGAATTTCTACTGAAAGTTCTTTGAAATGTATTTTCTTTCTGGCTATGACCACCTGGACAAGCCTATAGCACGGATACCTGTATGCTTGTGCATGCAGGTTCACACATACAGATTTGGACTGTATTTAAGATAAAATTCTGCACTTTTTAAAATTTTGTTGTTTCTTCAAACGTATCTGAATGCAAGCCGAGGTATAATTCTGCTGTACTGGCTTAAGGAATTCTAGAGTTAAGAATTACGCCAAAATAGTCCAGATGTTAGGAATTGCAGTTACTTAGGACAAAGCAAAATAGTGGCTGTCTTTGGGCACAGCCTGTTTGCCAAACTAAATTTTAATCCTGAGATTCCAACAGTAGAAATGATGGTAAAAATGCCCAAAGTTAAACAAATTGGGTAAGGAACTGAACTAAAATTTGTAAGACAGGAATTACCTAGCAACAGGATTTGCTGATAATATACACTTCTCTTCAAGTTCTTGTGCTGCTCGGGAAAGCTTAGAGATGATATGTTTGGTACATGTAAACACTAATACCTTCTTCATCTGCCACGTTAGTCTTCATTTTGTGAGGGCTCAAGGCAGGACTGTCACCAACACTAGATCTAGTCAGCTATGGCTTTTTCCACCTGAATTTTGAAAACCTCCAAATACAGGATGGAGATTAGACAACCTCTTACTAAAATAGTGGTCAAAACTGTAAACATAAATTCAGTTGTCAGTCAGAAACCCTCCTCAGCTGAAGCCCTCAAGCTGGCTGGTCAGTTATTACTGTTCTTGTTGCTGTTGCCACTCGCTGTCATGCACCATGTGGTACATTGATGCACTGCAATATTTATTTCCCTTAAAATATGCTTTTGGATTACTGCCAGCTTTGGCAGGCTTTATATCCCACATGGTTCAAGATTTGTCTGTGGATTTCTTTCTGTTTAGACCAACTGCTGCATCACCCTTTGTTGATCCTTGTTATCCAAATTATCTCATCTTTCATAGGATTGCAAATAGCAATATTCTTCTTATGTGGGAGTAGGTATAAGCACCAGCTGGTACTTTGTGCATTCATTTATTCTAATTTTCTTTGTAAATCTTCCCATCCAAAACCAAATTACGCCATTACATTGATTCTAATTGCATTAGGAGCTGCTCAACATGTAATGTAAAACTTAATGTTATCTCATAGAGCTTGATGATGCTGCACACCAGAAAAGAAGGGTGGAAAACATTAAATTATATCAAGTTTTACGGGGTGCAGATGATTCAGAAGTAATCTCAGGTGCTCTTCTGGATGCCCACTGCAGAATAAGCTTTGCTCATGCAGATTGTCAGAATGTGATTAACCTGCTGTGTGGCTTGTGCCTCTGAGGTGCACTGGCTGCCTTTCAATTTCTGGGAAAATGTCTGACACCTTTTGCAATCAAAGTGGTGCTTCCAAAATGTAACTTCCATGTAAGATCAAGGAAGGAGTGTCTCTCAAAGAAATGCATGCACCCTTGTGCTTTTCCCTCTCTGTTCCCACCTGCACAAACTATATTAACATTTAAATTGTCATCTTTTGCTCTCTGAGCTAACATCCTGCTGACATACCACTGCAGTCTGAACCTGAACAATGTTTTTCAGAGAACTGTGACTCTCTGCAGGTGCTCTCAAAATATGACTGTATAAGCAAGGTGCAAAGTGTAGTGATGTTTGCCTAATTTGTACACAGTTCAATCTGAAATTAGCACCTCAGTATCTGTTTATATACATGTACTTCCATTGAGTGTCAGGGTAGCTTTCATGCTACCTGATGTCATCACCTGGATGATTATGGGCAGCTCGTTTCCTTAAGGTGAAGACTTCAGTTCCTTAGAAAACTAGATATATTCAAAAGAACCTTCAGGAAATTCCGAAGCAAAGCTGATCAAGAATTATGTGCTTAGTCTTACCTAGCATGAACTTCAATGAATTCAAGCATGATGCTTTTTCTTAAACTCAAAATGGACTTACCTTTGTGAGGCAGAGTCAGAAATATTACATTTAAATATATCCTTCTAAATATATTGTAAAATATTGTAGGTAAACTAAAATCATTATCTATCCTGTCTTCCTCCTAAGAAATTTGAATTGCTTTTAAAAAGCTCCTTTGCTTATTCAGTGTTTACCTTAAAGAAATAAGAATAAAGAATCTATCTCCAACTGAAAAATTTCAACCAGCATTTCCAAAAATAAAGCCAATATCTAAATACACATCACCCTGGCCTCAATACATGGGTAGATTAATGCATCTACTGCTCAAGCTTTTTGCAGGAACTTCACACAGTAATTTCTGCAACAAAATCATAACTTGAAGCTGAACTCTTGATTAGCCTTTGCATGTCAGTCTGCATTAAAGATTGTAGATAGAAATAGATAGCACACCTAGGTATGTTCTTTGACTTCATTCTGAGTCTTAAAGACCTCTTTGACCTGCTGCCTGAAGCCAAATGCTGATGAATTGTTTGTAATTTTATTGTTAACCTCCAAACTACAGAGAAAGGACCTGTACTCAGACCTTTCAGATGAGGTTAAGCTGATGAAATATCCCACTCAATGTGCATTTCTTTGGCTCTCTCGTGTGTCCTCTAAACTGTGCCTAGGCTCCTTGGAAAGCACAGAATTCATAATGGCTGTCCTGGTTGCTGGGAGGAGGGATAGGATTTGTAGCTCAGTTTGACCTTAGATACCAGGTGTTTAGCTCCTGCATAACCTCAAGCTGTGAGAGAAGAGCAGTTCCTGTATCATCATTATGTTGGACCACAGGAGCACCGTATTTTTGTCCAGACTGCACATGCATTTTCATTTTAAGGGCAATGGAGGGGGAGGACTTTTTTCCTTTACAAGGAACAGAACTCAATTTGTAAGTAAGAAAAGCACATAAACTGTATCAAGGATCTTTGTTATCCATCTGCAATCTATAGGGAGGCAAAAAGAAGAAAAAAAAAACTTTATTCAGAAATTTTGATATGGGCAGTAGCTTTAAAATGTCCAAGCAATATTTCGAAGAGCTAACCTGTCTTCTGAGAAAAGCTACCTTATCAAAGTGAAAAAGAACATACTGTTTCTTAACTTCAGATGACCTTTGGAAAACAAATGTGTGAAATCCCCAGAGCACAAGCTTAGAAAAGATTTTAGTGTTTGCCTGTTTGCTTAGCTTGTTAGGCTATGTCTTTGATATACAAGAGAATGCATCTATCAAATATTTTTCCTTTTTCCTTGCTTTTTGCTTGTCCTTCCCAAGTTTTCACTATCATGTTCCCACTCAAAGGGAATTCTGAAGCCAAAATCAGCCTCTGGGGCTTTTTTTTTCCCCTTTTCCATGAGTCAGCACCTGAAAGCAGGTCAACTTTTCATGCAGCTGGCTGTATCCTCGTAAATCACAGGGCTTTTATCCTTTATCTCTTGGCATCAGTTTGGGAAGACACAGGGAGAGGGATTGTTCCAGATGACAAAATAGGCCCAAACAGAAGCAAAGAGGATAAAATCTGTTAAAGACAAATGCAGGAAGTGTGTTCCCCCAGCATACTTCAGTAGTTTTAAAATCCTGAACTGGACCCTCCAAGGTAAGAGATGCTAATAATTGCCGTTCAGTTTATTAGGTGGATAGTCATTTGATCTCACATGGCCCAATTGCCACGTTTCAAACAAGCAAGGAGGTCTGCCCAGAGCCACCTAAGCAGGGGACAAGGAAGCCATGGCACACAGAGGGTGGGTGCAGGAGCAGTGCAGCTTCAGCCCTGCAAACTGAACCAAGGTGGGGTGGGACACCCTAAATCCCTCAGCATGAGCACATGCATTCCGCCCCCAAGGAGGGTTCAAACTAAATGAGTGTACATCTGTGGTCACTTGAAATGTTCCACAGGGTAATTTATTTTATTCTTTTTTTTTGGTGAGCAGTTTTGGTTTCAGTCACCTTCATGGCTTCTAGTCTGAGAACAAAACAAATTCCTTGGCTTTTGGGGGGCATCTCTCTCTGGGTTGTGTTTGTGTTGCTGTGCAGGCTTGTGAAACAGGCTGATGCTAGTTCAGGAGAGCGTGCTGGCTGTGGCTCAGGAGTGTGCTGGGGCTCTCAGTGCACAGGCAGTTTCTGATGACCTGCCACTGCATGCTGACAGGTTGTTATTGTCATTCTCACCAGGAAGTGACAGATTTTTATGTAAGGTGCCAGGTCATTAAGTAACTCTGCCTTGGTTCAGTACCTTCATTTGTATGCAGTAGTGGTTGGCTACTGTTACAGAAAAAAGGTTTCTTATGAATTAATGACATTGAAAAAGAGCCTTTTAAAAGAACTGTAATACACTGTACATTTTCTTTTTCATTTTAATTCTGAGTCCCACTGATCCTTTAACACTTTCAGTTTTCCTCAAGCTATATACTTTGTACAGGACTACAGTAGTTTATATAGCTGTGTAATTTATATAGGACTACAAACTTGAAATGGTGATATCTGCATGTAATCACTCTATTTAAATAATTGAAATAATTACAGGGCTTCTCTTCAAAAATCATATCTTTCCATATAAGAATTCTGGCTGTAGAAATCAAAGGATAATAACAGAAGTTATTCTGCTACTTCTTCCGGAATAACAATGAGATTTTTTTAAAAGAGTTTCTGTGATATTAAAAGCCTGCCATTTTTAAACCACAGATCAAGCACTGGGTTGATCAAGCTGGGCACTTCTTGCATTTAGTTGCTGTTGAGAGAGTAGCAACAGTTTTGAGCAGGTTCAGACTGAGGAAGAGTGTTTGGAGATGAAACAGGGGCTGTCATGGAATTTTTAGTCTGGTGTGGAAAGAGGTAACCTAGCAAGATTTTAATGAGGACAAAAATCCAGCTCTGCAGTTGGTAGGACTAGTCTAAGATTTCATCTTGTGCTAATGGCCTCTTTGGGTAGAGGAATTACCACAGCTCCTTTTCATTGAGGGGTAACTTCAATTTACATCCTAGCTAACCTGCAGCTTCTCAAAATGTGCAATAAATGGTGCTTGTGTCTCCCCCAGAGGCCTGATAAATATCAGGGGAAAGGTAGTTGCTGCTGCCAGCCTCTACAAAAATTATGGCAAAATTTTATCATAATGGGAAAGAAGATTTTGCTTTTAAAATGGTATTGATTTTTCAACGTGAATGGAATATTTTACTAGTGTGATACAAAACGTAAGTAAACTTTATCTGAGCAATTACAATGACTGAAAAAGGAGTAGGTGTGTCTGATGTTTACTTGAATTTTTTTCCTACTTGAAAATTTGCACCATTCAAAGGAAAATAATCTTTTCATCTTTTTACTGGGTTAGAAAGTAGGTGCTGTTTGTGTCTCAAACATTTTATTTACTGTTGAATGAAATTTTGCATGTTAAACACTTTTTCAGCGTTATTTCAGACTTAGAATTTTAAATTTTATATATGTATAAGTGAGTTTTATAACTTGCTTTGAAATCATTGTAAACTGTTTTAGTTACAAAATTGCATTACATCTTTTCAAACAAAAATTTGATTGTGACAATTGAAATAACTGCTTCAAAAGCTCCGCCTCTTCCTCTTTTTTTCTTTAAATTACAAGCCATGGTATTCCAAAGGAGATACACAGGCTTTGTAAAATGAAACATGATAAAAGAGCTGAAATTATCCCTTCAAATCTTCCTTTGTCTGAAAGTATTTGACTTACATCACAGGTTATAATGCTGTCCTGAGAAATTTGAAGCACCCATGAACTGGAAGTAGATTTGCAACCAGCTTTCCTGTTCTACACTTTGCTGTTTCTTGAACCCCTTCTTAGCATTAGTGCATCACTTGCTATAATTTTGAGGAAATGTTATTCAACTCATGTACGTTATACCACTATATTTGTTTTCACTCTCACTGAGTTGATGAAAAGGTTTAAAAATTGTAAGCTACCCTCTTGCAAAACTACTGGAAAGCTGGGAGGACGACTCATACAGAACAAGAATGTCAGCTAATATATTTGAGCTGAAAATAATGGCATAATAATTACATTCATTTACATGCCTTCAGAATTTGACTATCCGTTGTTTAATGTGTCATAACATGTTCATCCTGCTTATGTCAGACTTCAATTGGAAATCATTTTGCGTAAATTGGACAAGTAATTTTTTTCAGTAGCCAAAAGCTGCCTTTACTTCAGCAAAAGAAGAGCTAGTGTTGTCTTCCAATCTCAAGTCTTGATAAAAACAATCTTGGGAGCTTCCATAATGATGTTGATTCACAGATTTTTCAGGTCAGATATATTGAATTCAAGACTAAAACAGATTATTTGGCCTTTTTTTTTTTCTTTTCCTTTACTTATCTTCTCTTTATTTGCCAGCCTAATAGCCTAACAAACTCAGTGAAAGGTCTTCAGATTTGGCTGGCTTGTTCTGCATCAATGTCATTGAGAAATCCGTGGTATAAATGACTGGCACTGAAATTTGAACAGGGAAAGGAAATACATCTGATATAGATATCTTGCTGCTATCTATACTAACTTCTTGAAATTAATGGGAACAAGTAAGAGGTAAATAATTGACAGAAGTTGTTTCATGGGAAGGGGAACTACTAGTCAGGTTTATGATTTATTTGTGTCCATTGTAGTTCATTACTTTCCATTGTTCCATCTTATGCTCTGTGACCTCTCCAAAAACTAAAAAAAATTTAGGAAAATTGAATATATAATCTGAAGGCTGTGCCATCTCAGTAGATTCTGTAGCTCTACATCAAGTTCAGAAGTTATCAAAGAGAGTTAACGAAGCTTAAAACACACAGGGGCATCAGAGGGATCTGCAACTGTGAAGATTAAACATGTGTGTCTTATTAAGGCTTTGGAAGGCTAATACAATGCAAGTAGACTGGAAAAATGTTTTCCATTTGTGAAATGTACCTCATTCCATGAGCAGTTCCATCAGCAATCCGTAGGGCTGCTCAAGTTACTAATTTAGAATCTGACTTCAGATTAGATGGCAGAATACCATTTCACAAATTGTTAATCAGGGCTTTCAAATTTTTTTAATGTTTGACCTATTTATTATCTTTATAGTACATATATATTGTATTTAATCATAACCTGTTGCTTAAATAAAAGCAATATTTAAGATGTTTCACATGTCTTCATGCCCCTCAAGCTCATGGTCGAAATGGTTTCCTTCCAAGATCATGAGGATCTTTTATTTAATATTTATGATTTTTTTATTAAAGCCTGAGTTAATTCTACTGATAAATGGTTAAAGAGAAGAGTCTTTCATGTGGACCTGCACATTGCCATATCTGTCCTTTGCTGGAGTTCTGCAGATGTATTTCACATCAATGAGCATCTGAAATATGTCTGAGTTTTGCTTTTTTCTAGAAAGTTAAAAAAATTTTGATAATTTTTCTTGGATCAAATCCATTAGCTCCTTGACCTGCTTTTTCAACTTTAAAGGATAATGTTTAATTTCAAATAAAAAAGTATTTAAAGCAGAACAGGTTTCACAATTCATAAAATAGTTTTTGTTAAACATATGTTTTGTAAAAATAGTTCTGATGTGACTGAACTGCTGGTCCGTTATTAAAATATGGTATTTTGGAGACAGTGACATTTCCACATGATCTTTCACATAGGCTCTGTGTTTGTAACCAGTGGCTGCTTCTATAAATGGTATGTCCAGCAGAGGAGGGTGAGTTCACACATCTTTTTCTGTACACGCACACACACTGGCCTGTGAAGTATAAATAGAACAAAAGGATGAGCTTCAATGGGCACTTGCCACTTTGCAAGATAAATAAGTGTTTATGAGTTAGAACTTTGTTGATATGTCTGAAGTAGTTTAAATAGAGCCTGTATGACATATGTTTTTCTTGCTATTTTTAGAAGTCCAGCTCCAGTGAGACCTGAAACTACACCAACAACTGTCCCTACAGAAAAGCAGGAGGTTAAAGCTCCTCGTGTGAGGAAGTTAACGAGGCAATACAGTTTGTGAGTAACATACAGCACTATCTTTGTGGTTTTGCCTACTACAGCTGAAAATGAAAAGGGATGCTAATTATTGCTCGAGCTATGCCTTCTGAAAGGCATGAGTGCAATTACATGATAATGATCTTATACCCATACCACTCCTTTCATCCCTGAGAATCTTCATGCTTTTAATACAAAATTAACTTGTCTTTCCTATGCAGTGGCTCACCCTTTGAATTGCAGGCCATCCACCTTTTCTCAAGCTTATGGGTTAGGAATTAAAAACCACTTTACCACATGAAATGTCAAAGACCTGGTGTGAGCTGGAGCAAGCTGCTCTGTTGGCTTCATTACAACCCCATTTGCAAAATGAGGAAAACAGTCTTTAGTTGTTTGGGCATCAAGCTGTGCTGTGAGCCATTCCCTCTCAGAGAGCACACCCTCCCTCTCTGTGATTTGTCACATGAAGAAATTGCTGAGCCTGCTACAGCTACAGCCAGCAGAACTAATTCTCTTAGTCCTGGAAAGAGGGATCTGTGCCTACAGGCCTTTGGCATCCCATTTACACGTAATTCATTCCACTTGAAAGTCTCTAGAGATGGGAGGTACTGAGGAGAAGTGAAAGTCGGTGTTGATTTGTCCTCCCATGAAAAGACAGACAAGGCCACCAGAAATTAAGGGGAAAAAGGGATAAAGTCAGCATATTGGTACAAGAATACCAATGCCCTAATAAAGAAAAAATATGTATGCTTTCTGTGTGGAATGGCAACTGTTAGTCCATCCAGGATTTCAACATTCTAATGTCAGTAAATATATATCAACATTAGAAAACTCTTCTGTCTCTTCTAGGTTTCTAATAAATATCAATACATCATTGTTTTTTGTTTCACTGTTAAGAACATTGTCGTTTTGCAATCTGCATTGCCAAAACTGAAAAATTATGTAGGACAAAAAAGAGAAGAACTAGTCAAATTGAAGCTAGGAGGAAAATGAGCTATTAGCCAAATTTGTATTTGTCCAAGAGACCAAGAGTTGCATGTGGAAACACACAATCAATTTTGATTGATGAGGTTTTGAGGAACAGTTTTGAAATGTCTTGCTCCCATGTGAATTTTCAGTTGTCCACTATTGGGTGTGAGGAACAGCAGATGAGCACATCTAACCACAGGTGTCACTTGTGCTGTGGCCATGTGTAGGGCCAAAGACTTCCTAGTTAAAAATATGGGCTGCAATTTTTTTTCTTTTTGTAAACTCAAATTCTGTTCAATTTAAATTTTTTAGTATCTAGAACGCAAATATGGGAAATGTGAAGAAACAGTGAAGGATTGTCGTGAAAGTAATACAGTGAAGGCCAATTCTCAATGTTACAGCTAGTGTGCTGATGGCTTGATGGCTGATAAATCTTATTTTATCTAAGTCTTATTTTTCCACTTCCTTGTGTACATCAGAGTAGCTTTACCCAGCGAGGATGGGGAGGGTGCCAGTGATTTCCTGCTGAGAGGGGGGAGCAAGGACTGGGAAAATGTCAGCTGCATGTTTCTGAAAGAGAGATTAACTAGGTCAACAGCCCAGCTCTGGACTTTATTATTACATTAATAAAACGTCTATTCAACAGGTCCAAAAGATTTCACATTTTCTTTCCAGCATAAAACCTGTGTACTGTGCATGCTGTGGTGTTGAATTCTATCCTTACCCAGAAGAAATAAAAAAAATGAAGTTTGAAAAAGATAATATTATTCACCAAAATTTTATATCATAATTAAAAAAAACATTGCTAGGCAACCCAGGATAAGGCTGTGTAACCTTAGTTTGAAGTTTTGAAGTTTGCTGTGTTTCCCAGGCATGCTGCTTTCAAGTGGCACTAAATTAAGTGTAGTTTTGTTCTGGAAGTATCTGTCAAGCTGGCATGGCAGGCTTCTGTGCACTGTGAGTATGTAATTGGTAGTCAAAATTAGTGCTGTTTTATGAGCAGAAGTAATTTTTCTCATTATTTTTCGCTGTGCATTAAACTGTCAATCTGTAGTCTTTCCTTTTCACACATTATTCCCAGTAATAAGGCTTCCGAAGGCCAAATTATGACTCTGTTTACCTCCATCCAATTCCAATTAACAACTGGAAACATCCTGACTCAGGGCTGACTGATTCCAGTGATCTGTAGTCAATGGGGTTCAGCAAAAGTAAATGAAGGTATAACCAAATTCTTTACTGGTTTTATTCAGTAGTGACAGAAGGTGAGATGGAAAGAGTTCAGCTAGATGCCCTAAAGCCCAGGGGAAGTATGCAACCTGATCTTAAATAAAATATTTTCTCTCTAAAGGGAATAAGCGGGACAAGAAAAAGATACCCTCACAAGAATGTCTTTAAAGAGATCCTTTTTGGAGTCAGTCAAATTCCTTTAAAAACAGTTTGAAAATAGCAGCACAGACTAGCTCCGTAATGGATGTCAAATCTACCGTTGTTTGAAGCCAATGAAGCAGTCAGATCCATGGATGGATATCACCATACCTGTTCTTATCAATGCTGCCAGCCTCCACAGAAGAGAATAAACATTAAAGTGGAGTAATATTTAGTCAGTTTATTTATGCATATATACATAATCCGTAGAAACACTACTTGCACCTAATAACCATAAGATTCCCATTTGCATATGAGAAGTACCTAGCCAACTGATTTTTAAGGAATCTTTAAAGGTTAAAAAAAAAATCTAATTTACTTGAAAAGGTAGCTGCATTTCAGAGGGAAGAGTAAATGGATCTTCACTTCAAAGCACTACAGCAGACATACAGGTTACCAGTGCCTCCTCTGAAACAAGTGCAGTCAAAAGTCCGGTGGCATTTTCTAATGAGAACATCTGTCTGTTTTTATCAATGGCAGTGATGAAGACGACCTTCCTCCAGCACTGGCAGCAGCAGCAGCAGCATCAACACCCGTGTCTTCACCATCTCCTGGGTCTCAGAAAACGTGTACGCCACAAACATCAGAAGGACAAACACAGGTTTCACCTGGTGGCAAGGTAACACACAAAAAGATGAGCTTATGTCACTTGGGAGAGGGCTCAGGAAGGGTAGGAGGGAACTGTGAGTAAAAAGCTTTCCCTAGATGGAGTAATTCTACATTTAAGAGTAGCTTTTAATGCAGAGTTATAGTAATATGTTTAACTTGTTGTGCAAGGAAGTATTTAGAGCCTGCTCCAAGACTCAGATAAAATCCATAACAGTTTTTCATCAGCATTAGTGAGCAGTGGATCAGGATTACTCACTTGGATTTCAAAGGTGTATAATTATGTTCTCCAACTTTCCTGAGTAGCCATACCTGAAAAACATAGTGTGAAATTTTGAATCCATCTGGCAATCTGTGCTTTAAGGAATTAAAAAATTGGCAACAAAATTACAGAAATTAAATGGCTCTTTTATTCCAATGCTGGATTTCTTTCTTTCTTTTTTTTTTTTTTTTTTTTTTTTTTTTTTTTTTTTTTTTTTTTTTTTTTTTTCCTTTAGAGTTCCACAGATGCTGGGAGTACATTTGCTTTGGAGCCAGGTGACCTCCTAATGGATTTCACAGAGGCCACACCAATGGTAAACAATTTTAGTTTGTAACCAGGAAAATGTAGAAGTTTTCAATTATTTGTCTGCAGCTAAAATGAATGGGATACTATGCAGTGTGTTAGAGAGTGCACAGGAATAAAGTAAGTTTCCTTGATATTCAGTGATCCTGAGCCTTCATCAAATTCAGCTCAGAATTTCTGAAAATTAGTCCACATCAACAAGTGTTATGGCTGATCTTCTGAAAGCATTTATTGTTGTATAACTACTTATTTCTCTCACCTATCTTTACAAATTGCTGCACTGGTTTCACAAGCTTCTTTGTCCCTTTAACACAGATTCCTAATGTGATCATAGCTTTGCTTTTGGGAGTTGTCTGAAAAGTAATTTCTTTTTGCCACAGTTTTTACCTAATAGCTTACAGAGCTTACCTAATAGCCAATCCCAAGATGTGTACCTGCACTTTCATGTTTCATTAGCAGAGTTCTCTTCCTCACTTTAGATAAAATTGCCTAAAATATGTTGATTATGAATTTATTTTTATGGAGCTACTTGATTTTATTTTTGCTTGAAAGCCAGGGAGAGATGCTGGTCCCACTGAAATCAAAATGCCTCTTGACTTCAGTGATCTCAACATTTTCATCTCAGATTCTCAGTAGATTTCTTGCATAATCATAATGCGATCCTTAACTTCCTCTAGGTCATCTTGCATTGCAAATAACTCTAATGCCAGATAGAGTCCTCTGCTGTCCAAAGGCATTTTTGCTGTCTACTAGAAATCACAGTTAAAGCATTTAAAAGGCATGACAAGGACAGCACTACATTTTGGGCATAAATGTTTTTGTATGAAGGTAATTCTGTCCTGGGCATTGCTTTCACTACATGATTAGGTCCTAGTTTACGGTATTGGAAAGGTGCTGTGCTTCTGCCTTTTGCTTCTGAGACAGTATTGTAGTTGTCTGTAAATAACTGCTTGTGTCCTGTTACCACTGGATGAGAGCTGTGGGGCTTGGCAAGACACAGGCAGACTGAAACCGAAACTACCAGAAAGGAGGTTGTAGTGAGGTAGGTATTGGTCTTTTCCCAAGTCAGAAGTGACAGGACATGAAGAAATGGCCTCAAATTACTTGTTGAATTGCATATTAGTAACAGTTTGTTCACTGAAAGGTTTGTAAAGCATTGGCACAGGCTGCCCAGGGAAGTGGTTGAGTTGACAGCCCTGGAGGTATTTAAAAGACTTGTAGAGGTTGCACTGAGGGACATGGTTCAAGGGGGGACATGGCAGTGCTGAGTTGTGGTTGGACTTGATGATCTGAAGGGCCTTTTTCAACACAAGTGATTCCATGATTCTATCTAGGTTAGATTGTCTTTTTCTATGTTTGTAGCGCATTTGTGGCTAAATTGTAGTTATCTGTTGGACTTTACAAATAGATTTCTTATTCTAAAAACATACCATGTCTTAGTGTGTTAATTAGAATTTAATAAAATGAGTCTTGGAGACTCCAGCAACTGACCTGCTCTAGATAACATAGTTTTGGGGGGTTTTTTTCCCATTTAGCAGAAGTCAGCATTGCACACTTTTTTCCTTCTTTAGCTGAGGATACAGGCATTTTGCCCTAAAAATTTTACCAAATTGGGCTTTCCCCATCCCTACCCCACCACACACTGACACAATTTAGCACACTGTATGTTCATGAACTAACCTTCCATTGACTTTCTTGGTTTTAATATTTTGGAGAGCAGGTACTGCCCAGCATCAATCAACCCTTTTTGTTTTGTTTAACATCTATAAAGGTCAGCTTGTTCTCTACAGAGCAGGTATTGTTTACAGACCTTTTTCTGCAGTTTCACTGACTACAGGCTGCTCTCAGCTGAGGTTTGAATGAAAAGTTTACTCTTCAGGGAGAGAGGCTCCAAGCAAAGACAAGCTAAGGGCAAATGTGTAGCTTTGAGACAGTCTGATTATTTAATAGTTCTGTTGTGATAGAATGTGCTGTCTGTTATTTAAGGGTCAAGGGAATGTACAGCTTAGCATTGTGTTACTGTCAAGTCTGTGGCCATGTGCTGGTTTTGCATGCTGTGACCTGGCCCTTGGGAACTTGTTTGTTAATTGCACCCATTTTTCTCACATTCAGTGGCAGGTACAGTATCTGAAGGGGTCATTCATGTTGTCTTATTTGGGGTATTTGCCTGAGGCAGTAGAGATGGAAGTTGAGGTTCCTGTGTAGTCAAGGTTTTCCTGCAGAGGGTCATTCAAACAGTTGTCTTGTCTTTGTTGTCTGGACTAGAAAGACAAAGGCACCTGATACACTGGTCATCCAAAATTAGGTTTTGTAATTTGTTTTGGTCATGATATATGCTGCCAAACTTCTCCAGTTTACTGGAGAGCTGTTAACTTGAAGCAGCTTCAGATATCCTCCCTTCTTTTCTGTGACAGTACTGGTAGAGAATGATTAATAGTCACTGACTGAGCTGCATGATCTTCATTGTTCAGTTCCTAACCATTGATGCTTCCTGATGACCTTGGGTTTTGTTCATGTTTTGCTGCTGTTGCCAGCAAAACAGTGGAAGATACCAAATACAGTGAAATACATGCTGAGAATTACACTTTGAAATGGAGCTTGGAAGCAAATTAACTTATAAAAATGTAAAGATTACTGAATGGATTGAATTAATAGAAATCATCAAGGCTGTCATGCAGGGATGAGAGCAATCAAATTTGTCTACTCGGTCAGCCTGGAGGAGGCATTGTGATATATACAAGAATCAGCTGAGCTCTAGTGGTCACTTAGTCATCAATACTTAGACTGCCAGTAACAGCAGGGCAATTATGAGGCAGACTGATTTCAGGAAATCATTTTGCAGGAAAAAATAATGCACATTTATTGATGGAGATTGCCTAGAGGGAAAGGTATCCTTTTGTGCTCTGCAGTCCTAAAACCCTGTGGGTTTTGCACACTTCTATTAATTTTTCAATTAGATCTTACTCAGTTCACTGCAACATATTACTTGGTGTTCTGAAAATAATTATAACATGGGTAGAAGAAAATCTTTATCTTTTTTTTTTACCACTCCATTGTGACTTTTAGCACTGTATCCATTTAGCTTGTATGTAAAGAAGATTCAATCCCTCCTGCTTTTGTGTTTTGGAAAAAGCAAATGGATTAAAAAATGCAGCATCATAAATGAAGAATTATATTATCACATTTAGAGCACCCTTAATAAGGTGTATTAGCATAACTTTTGTCAATTGTAGTAGGCTCTTTCTCCTCCTGCACTTCCTCCTTGTGTTTCTAGCTTTTCTGGAACTGGAAATCAAAGTGTGAGCTTTAAGCTATTCTGTTGTGGTTTATAATCTGTGTGATTCCTGACATGTGTATGAATGCAGAGCTTTTCTTGTTTAGATAGAGAAAGCTCAGTCTTAAGACCTTGAATGAATGTAACAGCTTCTACATCACACGAACAATGCCTTCTCAACCAAGAGAGAAAGCCAGTGTGCACAAACTTCAGTTTGACCTAATGGAGTAGGACAGAAGAAATAAGAGTTTTACATACAACATGGAGCTATTCCTAAACTTAGAACAAGGTTTATAATCCAAGGTGGATAGGCTAGGACTAAGTCATGATTACATTTAAAGAGGTATCAGAGAGCAGTAATTTACAGCTGGCTATGTACTTTCAAATTATAGGTTATCTCATGCTGTATCAAGTGAATAACTTTCTAGAGCTTCACCTGCCATCTATTGGTGGAAAACAGGAAGTAGAAAATTATTTGCCTATTTAAGCTTGAGATATAACATTTAAAATGTATAAATTACCAGTATGATAGTTTAAAAATTAAAAACTAATTCTTTCAGTGTAGTACAAGGTATTTTTATTTAGGATTAGTTGGAAATAAGTATGTTTATTTTAGTGATAGCATTACTAGGGTATGCAATCCAAAGGGATCTCACTTAGTCTGAAAGTGAACAGAATTTGATGCATTAACATCCACTGTTTTGGAAATAAAATGAAGCTAACCAGGTCAACAGCTCAGGTGGAAACTGGGAGAAGTTTTTGTATCCTGATAGAGGTAATAAAACATCCCTGCAAACTCTCAGTAGGTAGTAAATAGTGAGCAAGTGGTAGTGAATAGAGCAAAATAAGGAATGTACCTTTTCATTCCACTCCCCTTTAATGTTTGTTATATTAATAAAGAAGAGGTAATTTAATTTTTAGTTGCTAAATTTTTATGGCAATTTTGCAAGGTTACAATAAGCCAGATAAGAGATTGGAAGTGAGTTTGGTACTTCTTGCCTTCATTTTGAAAACCTTTTCACTTTCTGTGCAAAGCAATTTTTCAGTGGAAAACAGGCAAACATATCAAACTCTAATACCTCTATAACCAGTCCTTTTGGCATTGAATTCTAAACAAGAGTGACTATAATGTAATTCAAGACTGATATTCGATAAGAACATTAGCATGTATCTACTATCTAACTGGCTGAAAGTATAGATCAAGTATCTCTGCATGCCCCCAAGATCTTTAAAACAGCTCAGTCAGAGACAAATTTATAAATACTTTACTTTACTTATGATGAACTGCATACTGAAGGAAAAACAAGACTCTTGAAGACTGGGTGATATATTTAAAAATTAGAAGCTTTCTACTTTTACATCTTCATCACAAAGACAACAACAATAAAAAGTTTCTTAGTATAAGATGAATTGGATGTAATAAACTATGCAATGGATTCAAAGGAGGATATTAAAAATGCTATTTCCCAAGCCAGCTTCTCAATTAACAGTATTTGCACACTCAAACTTACATGCAATGACCAATTATGAGCAAAAGAATTTTGAAAAGAAACAGTTTGTCTGTTACACATAGAAGTAAGAAAGAAAAGCAGCAAGCAGTATGTCAAATGCACATTTATTCCCAGTTTCAAGTTCATGCCCTTTAACTCCATATTAAACTAAGAAAAAGCAAAAACCAGCAATTGCTAAAGCAAACAACTTCAATACAACAAACTTGCAGCAACAGGCAATAAATCTAGTTCCATGTGAACTCAAGGAATATTCGGAATTTACTCATATTGCAAAAGACCGTTCTTCTCTGCTGCAAGAAAAGGGCATCAGCTGGATGAGAACACATTGCAAAGGGGTGCACCGTAAGGCTCAGTCAAACTGAGCACAACACATTTCATTGGGGATTTGCAGGAAGTGCTCTAGGGCCCATGCAGTGTAAGGCTCCTGGGAGCCCACAGCCGGAATCGAGCAAATGCAGGTTATCTGAGCATCATTTAGGCAGGTTATATAAGGCAAGTCAGTAACTAGGGAGGGAATTAGAACATTTTAGAATCATAGTCTTTGGGCAGCCAGATAAATGGATGAATACAAAAAGCATTATAAATAGGACTTGTGACTAATATGTAGCTCTGCAAAGTACAGGGCTTTATTGGTGGATGCCACTTTCATAAGCAGTCTGTTGAATCACTAACAGGCAAGATAACTGAGTGCCAGGCTCAGAGACAGCCCCTTGAATCTTAGTTTAAAATTCACTAAAATGCCTAAAACTGTTTGACTGCTACTTAGCTATTTAGGAATTTGCTCCTATTCATCCATTAAAGAATTAGTCAGTGAAGTAAAACAGAGACAGTTCTAAAAGACGGACTGTAAGCTTCTACATTTACTTTTGATTTTTCTTCTGCTTTAAGTGATTTAAATTCATTGGCTCAATATATTTCCCCCATTATCTGTATGCTGAGCAGAACGATTTGGTGCACTCTGTAGATATATGACAGATGATTCAACACTTCTCTATTTCTTTAACTAATTGAAAGTGAATTCTCCGAAAAATAAAAAGATCCACAAAGGGAAACCCATTGCTGACTTTGCATCTGCAGACCCTATGACAAATTGGATATGGTGTGTATATGAGTAAGAAAAGCTTCCAAAAATAGGGAAAGGTTAAACAGAAAAAAGTTCAGGCATGTATCACCTAATTCAGGGATTTTAAATAATCAATGGCCGACTGGCTAACATTTTATAAAACTGAGAGAAGGTAAGATACAATGTCAGAAGACAGTTTGGATCAAGAGGGCGGAAGCTTTTTCCTGAAGAGATGATAAATTCTGCCAAGTACAATTATTTTTTGTCATCTTTTGTGCTTTTTAAGATGCTGTCCTGACCATTCTCTGGCATTTCATGTGCCTGCTTCATGGTTGTAGAAGTTATAAAATGTTCAAATGCCTATCAGTAAATCTAGTTTCTGCCAGATCATGCAAACAGAGCTGGTCCTGGAACTTAAGACTTTGGCTGAACTCCATGGGAGGCCTGAGCAGATGGGATCCCATTTGAGAAGATATTTACTCCAGACAACTGGGGCATCCTGTACAACCTGTGTGACTGCAGAGAGATAGAATCAGAAAAATGCTCTGTAGCTAATGACTGTGAGATTGTTGCACAGTGGTGAGATGTTTGCTGTGCCTGTGTGATGAGTAGTTCAGTGGCCATTTCCAGACTTGACTATGAAGCTGGAGGACTGAGATTGTGGTGTCACAGCTGCACACGTAACTACTTCTGTAGATGGGTGCTGGGTGGTTTCATTTGTCCCAGCTTCCTTAGTGGGGCTGAATACTAACCCCACAAACAAAATTACTTAGTTTTAGGTCAAATCATCCACTAAATCCTGTGGTTTCACAGATGGCTCTCTTGAAGACAGTGGGAGTGATGAAGAACATTTGCAAGCAGTGTAGTTTCTGGATTAATACTCCAAAAGGAAGTACTGTGGTTGTTGAAATTACTTTAGGATGGGCTTGACTGCAGTAAGGCAAATTTGAGGCCAACTGACAGGCAAGGTCCCAGGGAGTCTGCTACCTGATGATGGAGAACATCTGCTAAACAGCACAGACAAGGCAGTGCAAGGCTGTGTGCTTCTCCTTTTGTGCAATTAGTGCATTTTTAGTCTGGAGCTTTTCTCAGTACCTCTGAAGTGATACAGATTGCCACCACTTCAGCAGTGTTTAGGAAGATCAGAAAACTTGAGGGTCATAAGCATTATTGAAGCTTTAAAAAGAAAAAAAGAAAAAAAAAAAAAAAAAAAAAAGAAAAGTACCTAAAATCCCTTTCTCCTGCCTCCTCAGAAAAAAAGACAAAGGGATCATTCCATGGGAGTAGCAGCTTTTTGCTTTTTCTTTTTCTTGAAATCAACATGAGAGTAAGTGAAAGGAATCAAGTAAATGCAAGCAAACAGATTTTAAACCAGCTGGCATCTACCTCCTACAGCAAGCGGAAAAGATAAATCTTTAGCAAAGCTTTTATAACCTGTGTATTGTTATAAATCAGGTCTGATATGTTCAATCATACTTTTTCTCAGCATGTTTTTTATTTAAGATTATTGCTTTACTTTTCAAGCGATTATGTTCCATGTTCTGAGTAGCAATAAGCAGGTGTAACATCTGCCTAAGAAGAATAAAAGTGAACAATACATAGACAGGACTTTTCAGACATAGAGCATAAAACATCATCTTTTTGTACTGGCTGAGTCTCCTCTTTCACTCTACAATCATTAATATGATACAAAAATGCTCAGCTTCTGTGCAAAGAATGAAACCAGGTATGGCTTTTTACATTTGCCCTCAATGAGACAAGTACAGTGATAAAGCTATTATGTCACAAAGACTTTTGAAAGAGGCATATTGATCACTTTTCTTTTGGCCTGAGAAGTACATGATTCCTTTTGTCTCAGCAGCTGCTAAGTTCCTAATTTCTCTTCTTCACTGTGATTAGTGACAATTGCATTTAGATTTCAGTGAGTATCTATTGTGTGTTTGTTTTCTTTCCAGCCATCTAATGAATTGATATATGTGTAATTCTAATTCACATTTTTCCAGTGTGATAACAAGTGTGATACTAACAGCTTGGCTGCTCTGTGGAATTTCAATTGAATGTCTCCAAGCTTCAGCAGAAAATGGAAACATCTGCTTTCTGAACTGTTTTTTGACTGGCTGGGTGACTCAACTTGTAAACCAGCAAAAAGATCAAGTAAACTTTCTTTTTATTTGCCGCACAATTGAATAATCAGAACTGATAGGAAATATTTTTTCTTCTTTGATTAAAGTAAAATTTGGTTGTCTACATTTTCCTTTCAAAAGCCTGTATTTTGGAAAATATCCTGAACTGAATGCCAGAGAGTAGTAAGAGAGGTAGATAGAAAGATCAGGCCAATTTGAAATTAAATAGTGCTTTATTTTCAAATAACGTTGGGTTAATAATTTCAATGAACTCATGTTTCCAACCAAAATGTCATTTCTGAATTAGGCACTAAAAACTGCACTGACAAAGGACTGACTGAAACCTTTTAAAATTTACTTTTTAAGTATAGAGAAAATCGGATCAGCACCATTTCTTTTGTAACCATTCAGTTTGAATAATTAGGCATTTTCTGATGAGAATTCTGAAGCAGTAGCAGTCCTTTTTTGGGATGAACCATGAGTGGTACATAAGAGACCAAAGATTTTATCTTCTGGCCTATTCTGATTTTTGCTGTTATTCACAGTACGTAGGTAAGTACTTCTACTGAAGCATAATTTATATTTAAATTTCTGTAGTCTGTCTACTAGCAAGCAAAACCGAAACAGAAATACAATCATTACCTTGTGAGATTTACATCCAGACAGATCTTTTGCTATGACTTTATACAGAGCTTAGAACAAATCTTATAACTCAGAGGAATGGCAATAGTAGAATAACCAGTAAGTCAAACTGATAAAATTGAAATTTGCAAAACCTCAGCACACCTATGGTAATTCCATGGTTCTGTGCCTTGTCTCAGACATTGTATAATATAGGAGAAAATTGTAGTTTAGTTGTGGGAGGAAGAAAACAGGAGTTCTCTATTTCTAGCTTATTAACTATCATGGGTAACTGAATTGCAAACCAATGAACCTATTAGGAAGGAGTCCCTTCTGTTCATTATCCCTTATACGACCCTTTGACAAAAAGCTAACTTGTTTTGAGCTGAGGAAGAAAAATTCTGCAGAGGTAGATATTCTATACAACCATTTTAAGCCTGATTAATAGAAAGCAGTTCTTGCATACTTCTCAGAATTATTCCCTGGAACTTGTCCACAAAACCTTCACTGTGGAAGAACTATGGATTCATAGCTTGCTTTATGGTGTGGCATTCTTCGCATTTTCAGCAAACCAAGACCAAATGCCCCTAGTCTCTAGGAGATACAGCTGGTGAGTTCAGGAAAGTGAACCTCTATAAAACTTATTTAGGAAGTTAATGTCATTTATTGGTCCTTTGTCAAAAGTTTGACTAGAATCTTGCAAATGCTCCAGTGCAGTGGAATGTCATGTAGCCTCTTCTGGCGAGATATTGCCAGGATGGATTGTGATGAAGGAGCTGGCCCTGCCATCTGGCATACACACCCAGCCATGTGCCCATGCTCTGCAGAGAGCCCTGTTGGCAGTGCTGGAGATGGGAAGTCATGTGCCAACACAGTGGGCTTCCCACCACCTGAATTTGTGCATGATTTATTTCATGCTGCATCAAGTTGAGCAAACTGTCAAAATTTATAACCATGAAGCTCAAGTGCTCACATACAGATAGAATCCATGTGCTTGCATCAGTGGCTGAGCTGCCCAGACTTCAGACAAATCTTGTTCTCTTCAAAATACCTGTGGTGAGGAGAGCCCATGTTTGCATGTGCCTCTAAAGCAATTTTGGCTTTCAGATCTCTCCTGTCTTGCTGCCACTGGTTTGGAGTAAGGGTTGAAGAAACTGTGCCTTCTCTTTTCTCCCTCACCGAGAGCAGGGGTGGTGAGGCAGTGTGGATAAAGGCTTTTTTTTACGTCTGTAGTGTGGCTCAAGTTGGGCATATTCCTGCACCAGGAACAGTTAGTTCCCAAGCTCATAGAGGGCACACTCAAAAAGCACCAGGCATAGAGAGACAGGCAAAAGAAACCCCAAAACCAAACCAAGAACCAAAATCCAACAAATCAGAACAACACCCTGATTTCACTCTTCTGCAAGAAAAGGGTGTATCCTGGGTCTTAGCCTGCAGCTATCCCAGGGCTCTTGGGAAGAAATTTAAAAGTAAATGCTGTAGGCCCCTCATTGTTCTCCAGTTATGAAGTTGACTGGACCAGGTTTTCTCATCTTACATTTTAGAAGACTTTCAATTCCTTCTGAATTGAAAGATTTAACTATAATCTTCCCAGGAACCACAACATCAGCAGAAGTTGGCAGACAATAATATTTTGGCCTCCTCTATCACCACATGGTGCTGGGAAGGGATCTTTGAAACAGTGAGGTTGGAAACATGCCTCACAGGAAATTTCCAGCCCCAGTTTGGTTTGCCTGTGAGCTCCTGTTAGGATGGACAGGAAGTCAGTGACTGGGACCAGGATCTACCTGTGACAAGTCATTCATAGTGTATTTCTTCCCTTGAAGAGATGCCACAAGCAGACCTCTGAGGAGAGGACTGTATTGTTTGGCCTCTATCTCACTTCTATTTTTTCTTGCTCCCTGCAACATTATAATGTTCTTCAGTTGCCTTCATAATAATGAGTCCTCTGAACCTTTTGCTCAATAAACAAAATATGGGGAAGCAAAGCTCTGCTCAAATGATAGAACAGCCTTCTGGCATTGAAACAACTGTCATTCCTGGGCCAAGCAGAAGAGTTCTGTACTTATGCTCTTGGTCCAAAGAAGATATTCCTTTTGTACTGAGGATGGGCAAGAGTGAGTTATGTGCTAATAGCCCTAATTGATTTGGATTATCCCTTGGCTGGGACTAATCTCTTTAGACATGGGACATACCTGAGTGCAGTCTCAGACAGGGAGACTGGCTTTTAGGGTAACATCCCACAGACACAGAGGCAACTGCTGTGTTTCATGGCACTGAATTGGCAAAGTATTACAATGCAGGTGTTTGAATCTATACATGCCTAATGAGCTCTTTTGTTTGAACACAACTAGATTTTACTTGCAGTCAAGTATCTTTGTGTTTATTTAATGCTTGATGTCTGGCAATATGAATGATTCATAGTCAAGGGTGTGACGTCATGAATAAATAGGTCTTTATTTATAACATTTATCACAAAAGATTTACTAATTATGAGATTGAGTTTGTTCATGCACAGATCTTAAACCATGCAACACATTGCTCCTTATAGACTTTCAGCTTCTACTCCAGCTGGTCTTGTTGATAGGATCAAATAATTTTGTATCCACTACATTTAAAGAAGCAATGCTCTGCTTCCTTTATGCCTGTTGGAAAAGGTGACATATTATGATGGGAAATTACTATTGTCTTATAGACGCTTTATTCACTCAAAAAAGTAGGCTTTTAGAGTAGTGAGACAGCTGCAGCACAGCACAGCTGTCAGCACTCTTATGTGTACTTGAGATCATATTTTATGAGAGGTCACTGAAATTTGTAGGCACGTGCATAGATTAGGGCTGCGGTAGTCCCTGGAACTGGTCACATGCTGAAGTTGAAAATACACTCAAGTGTCCTTCTGTATAGATATATAAATAGTGCACCAGTTTGTAATTTTAACACTTTTTCTGCAGCTCCACTGACTTTAATCTACCTGTGCTATTCTTTTCCTTTATAATGAACTGTATAAACTCCTGGGGATTTTATCAGAGCTCAATAGCCCAGAAAACTAGGACAGAAAATTAGTGCAAAGTATTTCTTACTATCCTGACATTCAAGGAGACTGTGATGGGTTGAGTTTCTGGACACTTAAGGACTTTCAGCCAGCTTTTGCTCTTACACAAGTAGACATTGATTACAGCAGAGAGACAAACTACTTGTGTTGGACTAAGGTCAAGCAGTACACTGTTTGTGCCAATCTATCATAACTTTTCAAGAAAGGAATGTGATCCTGAGGGTTCTAAAAAAGGGCAGGTGTGTTAATGGTTATTAATCAGCCTTTGAGGGAATGTTCCTGGGTTCAAAGTCTCCGTGTTAATAAGTTGTGGTGAACTAACAGATATTGGGTGATGAGCCATCAGTGTTTATAGTTAGAAATAATCAGGTGTGGTGGGGGGGGAGATTTTCCATCTGGTACAAAGTACAGTCTGCTTGCTGGCAGTGAAATTGGGAAGTATATGGTTTACCTGGGGCACTCTCAGGCGGCAGGAATCACAACACTCATTTCCTCCTGTTCATGTTATCCATCTTTAGTGACTTTCTTCTGTGAAAACAGCCTCCTTCTGCAGAGATGCCACTAGATTTTGTTGGCTGTGCACACGGTGCAGGCACCTGCCACTGGATCACCATTGATTTCTTTGGTAAAAGCCAAGGGACAGCAAAGGTAACTTTGCATTAGCTGTCTCAGAAATGCAACTAATGCAGCAACTGTTGGAGACCAACCATATACAGTGGGTACCTACTGCTTTCTGTTTGCTTCATTTCTGTGTTTTAAACAAAGACCAAGCAAATGCTGCAATCTTTAGTCTGCATTTTAGCCAACACACCAAGACTGTGACATCATTTGGCCTTGCCACGTTTTCCTCAGGGGCTGGTGACTGGGCTGACAGCCCATTCTGTGGTTATGTTCTGCTTAAGCTTGCTCGCCTTCACAGCACAGTGAAAAAGTTCTGAAAATCCTGAAGACTGTGAGAGCACGGACACTGTCTTGGTTTGTCACATCTGAATTGTTCTTGTTCTGTATTCTTTTGAAGAATGTCTTCTCAAAAATATTCACAAGGCAGAGTTATGTTGTAAAAATGATCCAGGACATGCATTTTCTTCCAATGTGATGCAGAGATGCTGGACTGATTTAATAATTTTATTACTGTTGTCCCTCATGCTCTCCCAATACTTCTGGAATCCCTTTGCTAGCAATCCATAATTACAATCCTTAGAGTGAAAATCTAGAGTACTTGAGCCCTAAAGGCAGCAGAAAATATACTAGCACCATCAAAATTTGTGGAGCTGTCCTTGCAAACTGTTACAGAAGTTGACATGGAGATTCAGGATTATATCCAGGGCATCTTTACTACTGTGATTTAGGTAGACCTGCTTGCAAATAGTGTGTCATTTATACTCCAGCCACAAACTACTATGCATAAAGTATCTCTGAAATGCTATAACTGCAGCAAATTCAAGCTTTAGCAGAGACTGAACCTTCTACATACTCTATTCCCTTGAACTCTCTTGACATCTGTTTCGGAGACAGAAGTCACTGGAGCATTGTCAAGGAGCCACGTAGCCACCTCCTGACAATGTATCTGTGTTAGGAAAGATTCCAGAAAGTCCTTCTAAGATGGAGGAAAATACATGATGGAGAGGAAGGTACAAGCAGCTGGTGAGACATCAAGGAAGTGTATGCTGCCAGGTCATGTTCTGGGACAGGTGGACTCCGCCTGCAGCAAGGTTCAAAAAGGGCTGGTGCACATCAGTGAGCAGAGGAATGGCAAGTTCACCATTTGAGGGGGACCCAAGAAAACTCGACTCATCAAAGAAACTGTGAGATCAACATGGAGCTTTCAAAGTGGAGCCTTTTCGGTTTACAGAAGGAATTGAGCAGTACCTGTGGGGAGGAGGACTTGGATTGAAAGACTTGGATTCACTTATGTTGGTTCTTAGGAATCAATGAATCTTCTTGAAAGTATTTCCTTGAACACCAGACTCCTCTTGTGTTTTTGCAAGATGAGTAAGGGAGACCCAAATACCAGGTGGAACAATGAGGGAGATTTTCCAGTGTTGCCTCCTCAGAGAAAGTAACAGGGCAGGGAGGTTCTTCCTCCCTTGCTTAGTGGCTTGTGCAGAAACCCATCCTCTTTAGAAACTTCTCATTTGGTGCCTCAGGGTGTTTTCAATAGGGCATTTCTGCAGAAGTGCCCTCTTTAATGAGTGGGAACAAAATCTATCTTCTGACACCACCACCTGGATATCAATTCAAAAACCAGAAACAATCCTACATCCCATGAAAAGAAGGTGGCCTGTGATGCAATGTGCGTGGGATTTGCACCAAATATGGTTCATCAGGGCATTTAGTTCACACAGTTTTTTCCAAGACTAATTAGTCAATAGTATTGCTGATTTATGTTTCTGTCCTGTTGCAAATTTGCTGCACTGTTTTGGTCTGATTTTCAGCCTGTGCATCCTGGCAAGGATTATGCCTGTCATTCTGGTTATGTTGCCACATGAGAAGAACATGAACTGGGGTTGAAACAATCCTAATGTTTGATCATTTGAGTCTGGAACTGCTCCGACTCAAAAGAATTTGTTTGTCCAGGTAGATATTGCATGTGAAAAATACCAGAAACACTTTGGGTTTACGTTTTCTGCCTCAGTATTCATTTCAGCCACTGAAATGGTATGACAGCAGACAAGGAGCTTTACTGAAAAATTCTGGAGTCTAGAATCTTCACATTGGTTTTGGAAACCAGGCCTAATGGCTAACTGGTATTTTTAAAGTCATATCACATGTCAGGACTGGGAAATGCTAGTGCAATATCCTCTAGACATTTCAGCTGATGTAATTTTCTAATTTGATGAGTAGAAACAAGTCTCTGCTGTTTAGATATGATGGTATTTAACCTACACTCTGTATTTTGAAATAAAGCACAACAGAATACACCCCTGGCTCTATGTGTATCCTGAGGGCCTTATTTATGACACTGCTTCAGGTGTTAGCAGCTCTGCCTCTTCTTGCTGCAATGCATGGGCATCCAGTGAAGTGTTTGGCCTGAAGTCTGCCTTCCATTTGGTCAGTATATAAAGTGACAGTGCAAACCCACTGATATCACATCTTCCCCATAATGTTACAAATGCCTCCAGTCAAAGTGCGGGGAATGGCAGTGAAGAAAAGTGTCAATGAAAATGTTACTGGATCTTTGTGGAAGGATAGTTGTGCCAGAGCAGTGAATATACTATTCCAAAGGCAAGGCAACATATCCAAATTATGCCCACTTCCATCAAAGGTAGTATTTTTTTTGCCAGAGTGAGGACATTTGTAATATTCCATTCTGATAGAAATACCAAAGTAACTGATTTTATATCAATTAACACAGTACCCTTTCTTTATCTCCTTCCACTTTAATTTATTTTTATGAGAAAGTTACGGGTTTTTTTCTCCTAATTCATCTAGAAGGTATTTCAGGAATGTGGAATTGTTTTTACTGAGACTTGAAATTTCATCCAGAAGAACTCTTTGCACAAATGCAAAGAAAAGGGGAAGATTCTTGTCCTTTTGTCTTTTTTTTTTCCTTCACTCTTCTTCTTTCTCCCGTGCTACATACATATCAAGGAAAATCAGTGCTGTTAATTTTTTCTGGTGTGGCAAAGATTTCTCCAAAATATGTTACTCAAATGGACAGCAATAATGCAAAAAAAATCTTTGAGTACTAGCAGAAAATTATCCACAGAGGAATAAGTTTTTGCTCCCCGCCCCCACAAAAAGCACTGTGACTGTTATATCTGACTGGATTTCAGATTTTTCACCTTAAAGATTACTCAACCACTAGACCTCTTGAGAGACTATGCTGAGCTTTTTTTTTTTTTTTTTTTTTTTTTTTTTTTATGAGAGTCAACTGTTCTTTTAAGCTTAGTAAATTCTCAAGTTGCACAGCTAAATATTCCAGACAAGGAGCTACTTGTCCAACGTAGTTCTGCTATGGTAATGCACCTGACCTTTCAAGCAAAGGGCATTTCAGGTTATGAAACAAGCCCTCAGCATGTGAGATGCTGCTGGAATGCCAACCTTCTTCACTCCCCTTTCATGCCATGCCCCTGCGACCTGACAGTTACTGATGGGGCCTGCCTTAAAGGTTGTTTTATGGCTGTGACTGTGGCTGCAAGACTGTTGGCACTCCTGCAGAGAGAGCAAGTGTGCTTGAAATCAAGTTCTGTACTTAAAAGCCTGTCTGGGCTGTTAAGGACAGCGCAGCTCTAACCTCTTGTTGCTCATGATATTTCTGTAGCCCCTGTGACAAGAGTTAGTACCTTTTGCTCCCGTGGAAGAGTCTGGCTGTACCAGAAAATGCCCACCTGAGCAATGTGGATGAAATTGCTGCTCCATCTGCCACAACAGGAATTGTGCCCAGCTGTAGACTTTAAAGATGTTACTTGTTTTGTTTCATACCAAAACAGACAGAAAAGCTCACTCTGGTCTATAGGCAACCTAAGCTACTGTGTTTTACTGCTCTGAGCAGCTAGAGTTCAGCTTCATGAGATGTACGGGCCCTTGGAACTGGCCACTTCCTCTTCCCTCTTCCTTTTCCCTTCATGTGTGTCACCCCAGGTAAAGCCTGGAAGCTGCTGAGGGTCTCCAGATTCTTGGGAAACTGCAGCTTTGAAGTAAATTGTAGAGCTGGCTCTGCCCATCTTCCATTCTCGGTTCCCAGGTGGCATCTTTCAACTGATGCTGCCACGACTGGGAGAAGAAAGCACCCTTGAAAATGTAAGAGTCTGCTTCTTCCATGTGAGTTAGGAGCTATTTAGAGGTATGATATGTCTTCTTCCTAGGACAGGGAGAGAGGCTGTGTGGGGAAGGCATAACATTTAGTTCTAGTCAGGGAGTTGTTTTGCTTTCTGAGTTACTATGAGATTTTTGACTTCACGCAATAAACTCAACTCCAGTGCAAGGTAAGGAAGAGACTCATCCATAACGTTGCTTTCCTTGTGTGGTAGAGTGGGAACCACAGGCTTTTCTTCCTCCTTCCAGGTCCTGGAAACTGCTACTGCTGGCCATGGTGAACATGCAGGACAGTTAGGTCAGAGTAGACAAAGTATATTCCTGGCTGAAGAGACCTTTCAAATTTCCAAATCAAGTTTCACATAAACCAGTTTCTAAAGAGATGCTTTCCACACTGCTGTCTCCCCATCCTGCATATCCTCTGTCTGAACAGTATTCTTCAATATATTTTTTTTCTGCTATTGTATGGATTAGGACGTTGTACCAACTTCCTACTCAGAGGAGCCAAGCCATTAATAGTTAAGAACTTCTTGCCAATGCTGAAGAGGCAACAACAGTGTTGTCTCTCTGCCTTGTCTATGGAAGCTGGCAGCAATAATTTAATCAAGTCCTGAACCAAACTAATAAACTCTGTTGTGCCTTTTGAGTAACAGTGGCCTATTCTCAGAGACAAAAAAAAAAAAATATGGGTAAACAACGAGTAAATACTAAAGGCTAAGCAGGATGGTTTCTGTTTGTCACTCTTAAATTAAACACAGGTATGGGTTTTTTCCTCTATTCCCTATTTTCTCCTTTCACTTCATTTAAAAGGCCAGAAATGGATGGGTTTATAATCCACAGAGCCTTTAATTTGTTGACGTTGTCCTATTCTCAAGATTTAAAAAGCACAGCTCTCCGAGAAAGGGACTCGCACTGATAACTAAACCAGATTAACCATTTCTTGCCCTGTTTTGATACATAAGCTGGTCTCACACACATCCACAGACTGAAGTGCTGGTTTTACAAAAGGATGTTCTGCATGGCTGTGGGTCACAGCATGTGATCAGGCTGACTCCTGTTATGTGCCTCCACTTCCAAATCTCAGTGTACTCTCCAGTATTCTGCATAATTTTTCTCTCCTGCGTTCAGTAACTGTGCTTCATCTCCTGAATGAGACCAACCACCAAAATTGGAGAGATTTTAGCTGTGGGATATCAAACTCATCACACACAAGCAACCTGCTTCCCATCCCTGTTTGGCTTTGGCTCAAAGATTTTATTTGTAACTGAGTACACTTGTACTTTGTACTGTAACTTCATATTGTGAACCCTTCATAACCTGAGAATGTCAGCCTGGGCTCATGGGTATTTACTGTCTCAGAAGAGTGAGACATGCTACAGCTGTCCAGATTTGGCTCTGGGTATAATGTAACATAACAAACTTGTGAGGAGCTATTGTGTCAGTTTAATTAGTTAGGTTCAATCAGCAATGCAGCAATACTTTGCTTACAGACATGAATATTGGACTGTGAAAATTTCTTTAATAAGTTTGCATAGAAAATTGCAATTTGAAATAATTTCTCCTTTGCAGAGTTGTTGGTTCATTTACGCCTGTGTAATTGATTTATAAACACCTTTACTCTGTTAAAAAGTTATTTACATGCTTGACAGTATCTTTGCTATCCATACTCCTCATGTGTAAGAAGCCTGACAATTAATGCTAAGCTTAATTCCAAATGTTTGCAGAAGCAAGCCCACAGATAGCTGTTAATTTCCCTTGGTACCCTTATAAGCCAGTATGTTTCTGCTATATTTCTTGCCAATATGTTTTACAAAATAAACACTGCATATTTACTTAATTATATTTGATGTCATAATTCCAGGTTTTTCTTTGGTCTGCAGAGGCTCAGGGCCCTCAAGGTAGCTTTCCTCATTATTAAACAACAGTTGTATAGCTGGAGTTAGTAAATTATAATTGCGTAACAAATCAATGCACAGCAGCTTCTGTAATAAAGTGAACAACACACCTTTACAGTGAAAGAATGTAATTTTCCAAAGGAAAAGCATGAAGTGCAGTTCAAAACTCAAATGTTTATTTACTATTTTGTCCTCTCTGAATGAATGAATAATGATATCTGCATTCTAAAAAGGAAAATAATGAGAAACAGCATTCACAATTAAGTGGGACAGAGATTGTTGCTGCTTTTAATATATTTCTAATTTCAGCTAATATTTGAAACTACTTTAAGGGCAGAAGTTACTTCCAGCAGGGTCTGCTCACACCAGTGACTATCCTCATGGACCAAGCCCCCTCAGCAGATGGATATGTTGGTCTCTCTTCTCCTTGTCTCCATGCACTTTTCAAAAAACCTACAAGGGTCATCCTTTATCCACAGCCCTCCATTTAATACAGGGCCTCCTAGCAGCCTGATACAAACAGTTGTCCCTGTAGTTTTTTAATATATGATTTTCTTTTGATCTCACCTTGCATAATTGTTTGTCTTTGGTAGTGACTGTGTAAGTGAAAATTTGGAAGTCTAAAATATTTGAAGCACAAGTACTGTAGACAAAGTTCCTGTACAGCAAAATTTGCTCTTGCACATCATATTGCATACCTTAACATGTAGTGCTGGCTGAAAGAATCACATAAAAATACTGATGACAGAATTGGAAGACACATTGTATGCAATCAGCTCTGTATTTGCTCAACATATTTAATTATATGGTAAAATTAATTTATCAAGTTTTCATACTTATGCTTTGACTATTCATCATCAGGTTTCTGTATGCATTTTTGGAAGCGTCTTTTTTGGGTGTGGTCCAAGCACTGCTGAACTGCTCTGATTTGTTGGATATGTCACTGTAGTTGCAATGCTTTGCTGCTTTTTTTTTTTTCTTTTGCATTTTTATGCTCTGAAAGTAACATCTTTTTCTTTATCTTTTTTAAAGATAAAGACATTCCCTGCTGATACATCTAATCCTTTTTTCGATCCCTTTACAACAGTACCACAGTTTACTGTAAGTAGAACATGCAACTAAAAAACTGTGTTTTAACACAATTCCAACTGATTTTTTTAAGTGTCAGAAATCTATGCACTAAGCAGTCCTCAAAAAAATTTAAAAATATCCAAGTAGAAGTTAAGACTACAAAGCAGTTAAATATTCCCATTATACAAAATGTTGCCTGCGTTGAGACATTGCTGCTTACTAGACAGAGGACTAAAAGTTAAAGGTCAAGGTTCACCACTAATGAAGTCGGTCCCAAAATGTTCATTTCAGGACTGTAAAGGATGCTTGTGAAGCTCCGTAACATCTTTACAGGGAGCAGTAAGGGAATGGGAAGACTTAGTCCTCTGTCTAGCAATTGCATGGCCTCCTGCCTGAAACCGCCTGCTGTGCCATCACAAAGAGGGCCCTGATTTTCAATGAATTTACAGCTGAATTTTAAAGAATTATAGTTAGTGTGTGAATGACTACAACGGTGTCCTTGTACAAACTCCTGTGTTTACCCACAAATTTGAATCCAATATTGAACTTCATTCTTGTTAAATTTTCACAGAAGATGTGACTTAGGGATTTTGGTGAGGTAAACTGGATACAAACAGAAAACAATTATCTGACAATTTAAAAAGTAAGTATGATTGAAATCTTGCTTTGGTGGCAGAGGCTTTTTGTAATAAGTACAACAAAAAACTCTGACAAAATTAACTACTCTTTAAGAAACACTGCTTATAAACACCATGTAAAACGACTTAAAATTTTAAACTTGCATTTGCAAAATGAAGCATTTCAGGCTTTGATGTCAAATTTTACTGGTTGCAGCAATCTATGTCTGGCATATAATCTAAAATAATCTTCATTCACTATTGGGTCACGTGAATGTTCTGTCTGTATTTAATGATTTAAAGAAAGAGGTTTTCTTTCACAATAAACCTCATCATGGGCTTGTATGTAAATGTGTTTTTTTCTCCAAATAGATACTTTAAAGCCAGTGTTAGTTAGCCTCTCCAAGCTGTTTAAGTGCCACAGCTGAGCTCTAAATGTATTTGAAAGTACACAGAAATGCCACAGCAATGCTTCATTATGTCAGCCAAGTCTAGATGGTACAACTGTGATAAAAGCTAACCCAAAGTTACAGTGCTTGTGTCTTTCACAGTACTTCTTTATTTAAGCAAAACTATGTGCCCCCCAAAATAGGTTTCCTACTAATTAGCACTGAATGCCAGATGTTATTTTCCTGTCTCTGACAGTTAGGATAAAAGCAAAATTTAGGAGGGCTATATAACATCCATTTTCATGACTCGGGGGTCAGAAGTCTAAAATACAAACAGAAGTTATACCAATATACTTACCCTCAGAAATTTCCATATTGCAGAAAATGGCTATTTCATGGCAAATTCAAATGTTGAATTTTTGTTTTGTCAGGAGAAAGAAAGCAAAACAGAATTCAAACTTCAAATTTCTGAAATTCCATCTTCTCCTCATAGATTTCCATTTTTCTGGGCAGGGTGGAGGGCAAGCTCAAGATCACAAATATTTAAAATACCATTACAATAAAAAACGAATGATATATGATCCATTGCATGATCCCATACATTCCTTTTAGTGAGTTATGTACAAATATCTGTGGCAAACAAGCAGCTACCTACGGAACTGCACAGAGATGGGAAAACAATTGGGAGGGTTAGGTGGCTTTGGTCCTGTGTTTCATGGAGTGTCCCTGTGTCCCAGCCCAAAGGGCTGTGCCCAAAGGGAGGTGTCTCTCCACAACAGCATTTCAGATCATCCTGATGCACTGTTGAGGGCTTGAAGAGAGCTACACCCCAGGCAGGAACTGTAAGGGAGGGGTAGCTAGGACTTGGAGGCAAATCTAACTCTGAATGGTCTCCAGTCACACATAGACCCAGATGGTGATGTCTGTTAATTGTTTTCTTTTGATGATGTTTCCTTTCCTTGTTTGCCCCTCCCCTTCACCTTTTTTTTAAATTATTTTTTTTTCTTGGAAGAAAATATTGAAATGCTATTAAGCAGGAAAAGGATTTTGAATAGTGATTTTTAGAAAGCTTTAACTTTCAGCTTCAAATTTGGTGCTTTATATGCAGTTGCATTGCTTTGATCTAATGAAAAATTAGATGACTTACCTGGAATGTTTAAATATAAGCTTTAAGACAGGAACCATCTGAATTTCAGAGATTCCCACAGAAAAATGGCAGACATGATGGCCATATTCTCAGGCAGGTGTATGTCACAAAGATTTTAATTAATGAAATTATGTCTGTTTAGACCAGTTAAATATTTGGCTTAAGCCTAGTGCGCAATCAGACATATATACAAAAAGATGCTTTGGATATCTACTGAAAAATAATCATCCAGAGCAAACATACTATGGAATTCAAGGCAATTTTTTAGCAAGTGTAAAATCTGCTGATTTCAGTGAGGAGAATTTATATGAGAATTTATATGAGAATTTATATGAGAATTTATATGAGCTTCAGAGTGATGTCTTCTTCTCATACCACAGGGTAAGATCTGGCAGTCCTTGGAGCACAGAGATCCTGTATGAGGAACACCAAATTTCATAGCCCTGCAGCTTGTAGAGGTTGAGTTTTAAAAGTTGAATGACAGAGAATTTTGAACAGATTCTATTAGCTATTATTTACACATAGGAGAGTTTCTTTAGTTTTACATTTTACAATGTAAAAATTTTACAGTGATTTTTCATTATACTAATTTTGTGGAATTATTGAAATTCCTTTTGCTTCAAAAATTATTTTAGATCATTAGAGATGTGTTTAGAGATGTTAAAATGTCGCAATAAGCAAGCAAACCTAACACAGCCAGCCTTTCTTGGGCTCAAATAGTTTCCTCTTTGTTTAAATTAAGTTTGTGAATCACTTGCAAAGGCTTGCAGAATCTGAGAAATTATTAGACAAAAAAAAAAAAAAAAGTTTCTCTTCAAATAGCAGCTTTCTTATGATGGTGACTTTTCTTCCTCCCTGCCTTAGACTCTGAACCAGGTTCAGAAGAAATAGTCATCAAGGAAGAAAGGTAGCTGATACCAGTAGGAGTGTGTTTTAATGATCCTGACACACTGACAACTGCAGTTGCTCTGTATTCTTCCCAGGTCAGGGTCAGACATGCACCACAGCCACTAGCTGTTGTGGTTTGGCATGAGAAACAGCCCATGCCAAAAAGCAAGACAGGAATGTTTGATTTTAGGGATCCTCCCCCTCTGGTGGTTAAAATAGCCCAGTTTTTGCTATAATACTGTGCTGAAATACCTCACCTAAGAGGGAGGAGATGGTTGCTTGCTGTTTGTCTTAAATCTACACTTCCAATATTGCTTTAACATTGCCTTTCACTGGATATTGCAAGAATATATCTCTTGAGGCATGTTCTAGTTAGCAAAAGTGGGAAAGGGATGGAGATTTTGAAACCTGGACTCCTAAAAGCCTAGACTCCCAGCTGTTAACAAAACACAGAGTAGTTAGTAGACCCATCAGAAAACTGTAGAGCATTACTGAAGAATATTCCAGAAATCTCATGTTCTCAACATTCTGCATAGTTTTTTAGGGAAAATGCAATAATGATGTGTCATTCTCCAAACGGATCATGTTTTTTTACCTGAATGCTGTCAGTCTCATACATGCAGTGTCATCTCACCTGGTGCATGTTACAATCAGGCTTGTCCCTGAGGCATCAAAACAGGTGGCTGTCCAGCATCTGCAGAGGCTGCACTGAGAGGTTATACCACAGCCTCCCACTTGTTCTCATTCTTAGCTGCTGTTACTGAGTGTTTGGCAATGAATTGGATTGCGAAGGATGACAAGACCAGCAGAAGCTAATCTACAATATTTTTCTTTCTGTGTGTGTATACATTCCTTTTTTTTTGTAGGCAGAATTTGCAGACAGCAAAATACAGTGCTGTGGGGTGCAGTCATCTCCTAAGATCACACTGGTGTCTCCATCACCCGTCCTGAGGTCTCTGGCAGAGACTATACCGACCCCAACAGTCCAGACAGTATATACATCGCATAAGCCCATTTCGCTGGCCGACAGGTACTGTGCAGTTCTTTCACAGAAATACTATGATGCTTTCTGCATTAAAGGAGTCAGCTTGATTTCCCTTTTTCTGCCATAAATACCATAAAGTGTCATTTTCTCTTATACCGAAAGATTATTGCTTGACTACTAATTAGGTGGGTTATGTAAAGAAATATCTGTAAAGTCATACTCTCATGCTCTGAGATAAAAAAAAGCGCTTACCTTAATTAACTGCAGCCAGCGGTGTACCATTTCTGTGGCCAGTAGCCTGGAGAGAACCACTTGTGCAGACTTTCTTCAGGCAAGTAATTTTGTCTGAACCACAAAGGTTTTGTTTCAATAATTGCTATTACAATTTCTTTTTTGAAATTAGATGTCCATAGGGGAAAGCTGAGGTTGAGAAATGTCTGTTCTTCTAAAAGAAAAACAGGCATTGGTTTTCTTTCTTGTTCTTCTTTTTTTTTTTTTTTTTCTTTTTCTTTTCTATTAATGTCAAGCTACAGTGGTCTTGTAATTTCTCAGAGAAACAATAAGCTGTACCACCTTTCCACAGGCAGACTCTTTTCAGATTTCTATTCTTTCATCCTACTGGTTTTGTATGCTGGCTTCTTCTTCTATAATTTAATCAAAGCTGAACTTCACAAGCTGATAATTTACTGAATATAAATGTAGCAGTGGATATACTCAGTACTTCTGGAGCACAAATAGTCCAGGGCTTATGAAAAGTATATCTTTGGCATAATAATGAATTAGTCTGTTTTACTTTTGGATTCATAGTCAATTCCCATTTTTGAATGTTAATTATTTTTTGCAGATGTTGGTTAATTGCACCTGCACATTTGCTCAATGTTGCTAACTCATCTAAAAATTTATCATTCCAGTAAAAATGTAATTCTGAAGCTGTAGTGCTGAACTTAGCTTCTGTAAGACGTCTTGAACACAAGTGGGTGATTCTACCCCTGCTTGTTCACAAAGCGGCTGCAAGGTTTCTGCAATGTAGTTTAAATCTCCAAACTGTGTTACAAGTGTGAGATATATAATTTTCAGAAAAGCATGGTAAACAGTTTCAGAAATGGAATGGCTAACCCAGGGCATTCCCAGTGTTACAAAGCCTCTGGGCTCTGGAGTGAATTCGTGAGAGCAAGGACCTCAGGCTCTGATTGTAGCATCGTGATATGTGCAGGACTATATATATATATATTATAGCATATGTGATATGTGGTAAATTCAGAATATCTATATACCTACATATATAGATATCCCTCAATATCAGATTACACCAAGGAGCTCAGGCTGTAACAGTGTTCTTTCATAATGGCATTTGCTGTAGCTGCTCCATTTTTGAAGTCCTTGTCCAACTCCCTTTGAAATCAGTAGCCTTTAATGGGGTAGATGAAATTATAAACTGTTTTGCCATGTGGATCTTTTTTTATCCTTCTTCTTGACTCTGTTTGCTCTTCAGAAATATCAAACGATACTTGTTTTTGAATCAACCATCAGCTATCAGTTTTTCCACTGAATTGAGTCTGACCTTTTTTTCCCCTCCTTTGGTATTTTGAAAATGTTAATTATTTTAAATTGAAATTTGAGACTTATTGTTGTTCCCATAATTGGCTGTTTGTGCATTAATTACACAGCGCTGAGACTCTGAGGCGTGAACTTGAGAGAGAGAAAATGATGAAAAGACTCTTGATGACAGAATTATGAAATTCGCACTTCCATCAGATGGAGAATGGATTGGGGCCTTTCATGTGCCTTCTGTCTGTTTACATTCCTCTGCTTCTGTGTACTCAACATAATGCATTGGGAAATGTGTGATATTCCTGGCTCGCCTGGATTCACCACGGTTGGTTAAAATTATGTCTCAGCTAGACTTTGAAGGAGTTCCTTTATTCATTTGCTGCTGGGAAATAAACCTTCAAACCTTTATCTCTCCTGAGATTTTATACTATTAACACAATTAATTTCTGGTTTGGTTTTGGTAAACCTAGGGCAAAGAGGATCAGCAAGGAGCATACTGATTTCTATTGGGAAACACTGTTCTGTACATATGTTAATAAGTGCACAGAAATTAATGTTATGCAGACTATTTTGATAGTAACATAGAAAATATGTCATTTTGTACAACTGAAAATTGCAATGAGCTACTGCTATTTGTGAAGAGAACCATTTTTAAAGCAGAAGAATGATTATTACATCCTAACCCCAGGACTGTTAGTCTCCACAGAATAAGCGGCTGTCTTATTAAATTCCTAACCTTAACCTCCCCACTCAGTGATATAAATAGCTGCAAGGGGGAGAGACACCCCACTATACAGATATACACACCTAATACTCCCTAAAGCTTATCACCTTGACCTAAACCTTCAACTAAATCTTACCGTGTTTCCATTAATGGATGAAAAAAATTCTGTTGTTTAAAGTAATTTGCTACTGACTTTCTAGCTTGATACTGACTTTTTTAAAATAAGTGAGGAGTTTTACCTTCTCCAGTTTGCCTAGGCTTTAAGGCTAGCCCACGCTTAGACATCTTCTGCCCCAGCACTGAAGGTTGTAGAGCCTCAGCGGTGTGGACATAGCTCACGTAAGAATTTTTTTCCTTCCTGGGTAAATAAACCACCTTCCTGACTGACATGAATTGATTGGTCCCTTTCAAGAACAAGAACAATGATAGTTCATGGCATAGCTGTGCCTGTACCCGTATTTTTAACTCCACCGATCAGCAAGTATGTCCTGGCAAACCTGTGGAGGATGCACCTGGCTAAACATCACATCCACCTCCAACATCCAAGCAGCCTCTACATCCAGTGGAGCTATCTCAGGCATGAGGTGGGGTGGGTGATCCAGCACTAGCAGAGCCGCAGGAAGGGAATTAATGGTGTGCAGGTAATGCTACCAACTATCTCCTAAGGAAATAAAGGGGTTTTGTTTCCCCTTGTTCAGTAGTGCAGGGTCATCTGGAAAACTAACAACATCTGACTGTCAGCTACAAGGTACTCTTTCAACAGGAAAGCTTTTGTGCATTTTGTATGGCTGAAGATGTATATTTTTCTGTTACTCTGTACACTATGTTCTCTTTGTATTAAGATAAAAGATTGCCCATCATTTGGCACTGATTACGATGGCTTTATCTCAGCTTAAGCAGTTTGTTTGTGTGGAGGCTGGGAAGTGATTGCTGTGAGACTGGGTTTCCTTCAGAGTTAGCTTCTGCTGTTTTTCTAAAATGAGAGCTCTGGAGAGCTTTGTAAGACTGTGGATGGCAGTGTGAAGATATAAAACGACTTGCCTATTTTATATTTGCTGGGACAAAAAATTAGCGTTGGGCTTCCCAAAACCCAAAACTTTCTGGTTTCCATAAATGGGGTCAAAATACACAGCACAACTGTTAGGTAGAAAATCACATTATAAAATTTAATCAAGTGGCTCAACATGAGCAGTGGGCACAAGAAGCCACAAAACCACACCTGGACTGTAAATTTAAGAGCATTCCAGTGACTTTTCTGAGTAATAAGATGTGACTTGTATGCTGTCCACCCTCTAGCTGCAGTATCGGGACACTTCTTTTCCTTATGTTTTGATGCCCCACTCAATCAATCCATAGTTCTTAAAAAATTGTTAAGAACATTAAATCTTTGTGAGGAAATCAGAAAGGAAGGGGAAATGCACAGGCACAAAAGAATGCAATTTCCTGTTACTCTTTTCTCACCACTTCCCAGAAAGTATTGGTGGGGGAGAAGCAGCAGCACATTTTGCCTGTGTCCAAGAGAGAGTGAGCATTTTGAAGAAGAAATTACGGAAAATTTTAACTAGAAATGCTGGTTTGGGAGAGGAAAATGAAGTAAGGTTGAGAATGGCAGAGTATTGACTAGCTGAATCTGGTTTTCTGCCTGTTAGGTAACCCCCAATTGTGTTTGAACTGGCAACAGTTTCACAAAGTCATTGTCAAGGAAAACCTAGAAAAAAAAAACAAACCAAAAAACCTAACAGAAAAAAAAAATCGGAACACATCCTTCAGTCATACTGATTGCCATGGAGTGGAATTTAGGAACCCCACAATATGCCTTCAGGTTTGAGGGCAAAACAGATCCACGTTAGGACAGTCTGATGACTTAAGCAAAAGCCTTTACCAAAACTGAATGACTGAGTCAGACTAGCCCATAAGATGTTCTGGCTCATAAACAGTCTATTAATTTATTGGTTTTAATGCATCATTTTTGCTCCCATTGTATAGTTTTTTCAGCTGAAAATAGTCAGAACCAGAAAACAAGTAACATGAAGCAAAGTTACTTTATATGGCCAAGGGCTTATGACTGAGGCATGCTCTGGGATAGCTGAAGAAGGGCAGAGATTCCTCCTTCTTTGGTTCCCACCAGGAGAAGAGGGAAAGGCTCATGTGGCTGCTTAGTTTCTGTGGGACATTTTCTACAGAACAACTCCAAGTACGTTGCCTTGTCGTGTTTTAGTGTCTTATCCACTGGCTGCCACCGTTTCCTATTCTGCAGTCTAATGGAGCTTTATTAAAACTGTTTTACTGATATCAAACTAAACTTTTAACTGTGGAATGTCATCATCTTGTTCTTTCTTACTACGTACCTTCTTCAGCCATGCTTCAGTATCTCAGTTTTCACATCCTCTGAAGAAACACTTCTGCCTCACCTCTGGTTGGGAATGACAATGTTAGGACACCTGTTACCCAAAACTACTATGAACAAGACAATGTCAACATGAACATGTTGCAGAGGGGCAGATATTGCAGATTTGCCCCTACAATTTAACTTTACAGGTGTTAAAGGATACTCTGCCTGAAGGTATGTCTGTATAATAGTGCAGAAGTATCTGAGCTAGCTTTAAGCTTGCATATCTAGTTGTGGCAGCATGAAGCCCAGCACAGGCTATCATCATCATGTACATTGACATGTGTAAAGATAAAGCATTCGAACAGCAGCCTTCTGAAGCATGGTCTCCAGAACTGGTGACAGGAAAGAGTGGCTGAAAGGATTTTGTCTCTTCAGCTCTTCTGGGAAAGGGTTCATCTCATCTAACATTAAAATGCCCAGCTCTCACCTGATGAGAGATCAAAGGAACTGTCTTCCGGAGGTGCCTCTGACTTAAGTGTCTACCTTTATACTGATGAAAGTTAAGTGAGATGAATCCTGCTTTCTGTCCCTCTGGCTAGGTCGACATTGCAAACCCGTGCTGACTCAGCTGCATCATCCAGGGCTCAGCCGCGAGGTACGATTTGTGATTGGCGTAACTCGCCAGCAAAAGCCTTGCACGTTAGGTGTAAATAAACTGCCAGAAGTATCCTTTTGTCAGAACAGTTTTTATCCCTCATGGGAGAGCAGAGAGCTGGGATAACAACTTACAGTGACATAAGCACAGAGGCTTTGCTGTAGCCGTGCTCCATCCAGGAGTAGCTGGTTGATGAAACCTCCTGCTACAGCCACACTGGCAAAGCCAATCAGGGGTGGCCCTGGCTTTTGGCAGTGCCCCGAGTGATGCTCTGACCCCGTCAGCAGATCCCAGCTTCTCGGTGTCAGGTCTCTAAGCAGCGGAATGCAATGTTGTCATGTTTGAGTGATTCCAGCAAAATTTATTGGCCATTTTAATAGCTATGCAAGGAGTTAAATATTTTCTCATTTTGCAGTCTCTTATGGAAGCCAACCAATTGTGCTTTGTTTTTGTGTGGCTCAGCTGTTTCCACGATTTTATTTTAAAGGGAATAACTGGGTTTTCTTTAGAAATGTTGGTTGAGATTCCACACCTCTCTCAGATCCCACCGTATATGCAGACTTTTCATGTTTCATAGACCCTGGAAGTGCAAAATTTGAAAATTAACTCCTCCAAAGTTTTAGTTCATCGCTTCACTCTCTTGCAACAGGATGCCTATGTGCCCATTTGAAACAGAGCTGGCAATGCAGTGAAATGTTTCATTGGAGGCAGCATCATGTTTTGTTTGAATTGTTTACAAATAGCCTTTGCTTTTATTTATTTATTTTTCTCTGAATACATTTCTGTTCATTTGCTACAAAAAAACCTACTTGTAATTATGCAATGGAATTTTTTTTCTTCTTTATTTTCTTTTTTTTTCTTTTTTTTTTTCTTTTTTCTTTTTTTTTAATGTCCTGATGTTCAAAGAGTTTGCAATAAATATACTGAGACTGATCTGTAATTGCATGCAAGATTAGCCTCACAACTGTGTTTTGTAAAGTTAAATGCCGTAAAAGAAGCTGTAGATGATGTGGAGAAGGAGGGAAGATAGAGAGTAGTAAAGGAGAAGGCTTCCTTGGCAGCTGCAGCATTGAGTGGTGGGTAGCAGCTTTAAAGCAAGACTGCTCACACCATTTTGTTTCACCTGAGTAGCAGCATGTATCATCAGACAGTGTATGACGGCATTTTGTTGAAAACATGCCTAAAGAGAAACTTTTACGGCTCAGCTGTTTACCTGTTCCTGTATTCATGCCTGCAATAAAAGAGATGAAAAATAAATCACAGAGTCTGAGCAATTTGTTGTCAAACCAGTCATTTAGGAGGCAAGGGGTGACATGCCAATTAAAGGAACTATTTGCTTGCTAAGAAAGTGGATCTACCATCATAAAAATACTACAACACAAAGAAAAAATGGAGAGATAATTTCTTCATAAATCCCAGAGGGTTTCCTCCAGCTTAAAGTTTTAGTCTAGTGTTGCTGGATGCCAACCATTTGTGGGGTCATTAGGTGGGGCACACTGAATACCGGAGCCAGAAAAACACTGGCAGGATCAAGGTAAAAAAACACAAAACTTGGCTCAAAAGGCAGCAAAAGTATTACTAGAGTGGAAGGGGTGGGGAGGAATGTTCCATATCGGGCTGAGAGACACCAGGTTGTTAAACTTCGCCATCGAGGAAAGTTTAAAAATATACCCAGCAAAAAACCCAAAACAAACAAAGCCTATTCACTCTAATTTTTTTTCAAAAACAGTTAAAACATTTCACTCAGATTTTTGCCCTTGATTTTGCCTTTGTTTCAATGTCTAAATGAACAGTTGCTTCAGAATAAAACATTTCCCTTTCCTTCAAAGATCTCTAAATCAGGACATTTTGACATTAACTTTCCCAGTACACTTATGACATTAAATCCCAGCAATATTCACCCCATTTTCTCAGGTTGCCAAAACTCTGTATTCAGGAGGAATCTGATCCCAACCCAATTTCTCCATCTGGATCGTCTTCTATTTTTATTCTCTGTGCGGGGAAATCAGAGGAGCAACAGATCAGCATTCTTCCAACTCTACTCAATTTACACCAAGAAAATTGATTATCCAGACAGCAAACCTAGTTAATTAATTCTCCTTAATAAAGATCTTTGCTAAAGAACAGCGTTCTGAGGTGCAGTGTAATGAGAAGCTGTGCACTAAAAGGTCGGCAAATACTCTTCTAGAATTCGGCGGCAATGGAGAAGCATGGGGACTTCTGAGATGTAAATCTGAACAATCTTTTGGTTCGTTATCAGATGACTGATCTATGAGGCTGACTGTGAAGTCATTAATTCTGTATCTCTGGGGATATGCTTTCTCAAGCAGAAAACAAACTGCATACAGGCACTGTGAAGTTGAGGCAGGGAGACAATAAGGCAATGGTCTCAGCCTGGCTGTGGTGCAAAAATCCTATGGGAGAGGAAGGTAGGAAGGCACCCACCAGGGTGCAGACACAGGCAACGGGAGGGAAGCCCAAGCTCCACAAAAGACAATGGCCATGCCTTTGCCCAGCACAGTGAAGCCTTTGGGGCTGGTCAGCACTTGTGCCCAAGTGCAACTTGATCCGAAAGGGCAACCCTGCAGCAAACCCAGAGTCAGGTCTGGTTGTGACCAGACGTGTGGGAGGATACACCAGGGAATGAGGGAAATAAAAGATCAACTATTGTCCTTTCCCAGCCACCCCAGGACAGGTTCATGGGAGCATCCCAGCTTCTGGTGTCAGATGAGGAGAGCAGGCTTGCCCTTTTTGTGAGAAGCTGGAAATAGGAGTGGTTTAGCCATGGCATCAGATGTGTTTGACAACCCTGACCATTGCAACTATATCTTATGTGCTCCCAGTGGTGCATATGGTCTGTGAGGCGTCTCCTCACCAGTCTTTAGGGTCTATGATGGTCAGGAGAACAGGGAAAACAACAACAAAAAGGAGAGCAGCAAATAACCCACACTGTCATCTACTGGGCAGCCTGATGGCAAAGTACTGCCTGCAACATTATTTGCCTTTTTGCTTTATTTTAAAATTACAAATATAAAATTGCCTCATTACATAAGCAATATGCATTTGTTACTAATTATGTTATTTTTTAATGAATATTTCTACAGTGTGTGTGTTTGCTTTATAATACCAGTGAGTGCTCAGCTGTGTCATCAGAGTGGCATAAAAGCCACATGGATCTTTATTGTTTCATGCAGTGATCATTCAGTTCTTCAAGCAGGAAGCAAGTTAACCCTCCTGCATTGTTCTTTCTCTGCCTTTTATTAGCAAAATCTTCTGGAAATCCAAGAAAACCACGGCAAAAATTATTTTCTTAAAAGATATTTGGTCAGTCAGCTTAGCATCCCAGGGTCTCCATGATGTGAAGAACTCAAATATCTTATTTTTTAAATTAGTTGCCTTGCTGCTCTGAAAAACATCGACAAAAATACATGATTTCTGTGCTAATTGTCTCATGCTCTGCTCTGGCTGCTGGTCCCCCTCCAGCAATGCCAGGCTTGGCAAGGGCACAGGGTGGTTTGGCATGAGACAGCAAAGGTTGGGTGGGGTTCTTTTGGAGGGAGGAGTGCTAATAGCACCCAGCACTTCTGTCCTTCTTGGGGTACATTTCTTGCTGTAGCTGACTTAACCTCTTCATTCTACAAGGTGAGATGTGCACTCCTTGCTGGAAGCTGGGATATTTGCAGCTTCATGTCCACCCAGTGAAGGTTTGGGGCTGTTGAGGCTGAGAGCTGTGGTGCTTGTGTATGTAAGAGGCACCCATAAGAGCTGAGGCTCTGAAGTTCTGGAGGCTGCCTTGGTGCCAATGTTGAGAGGCCACAAGTAGATGCATGAGGCTCTGAGGAGAAAGGTCAGTGTGAGCTGTCCTCTACCTGAGTGTGCAAAATTAGGGATTTAGTGGTAGCAGCATCACTGTGAGACTGATTACTCCTCCCTCCTGCAAAGACATTTCCAACTTGTGCCCTCCAAAGCTGACTAAACCCACAGGACCAATCTTTGCTCAAGGAACAGAACAAGGTCTGCAGCAGAGCTGCAGCCAGTGCCTTTGGCAGTACACGTGATTGCTGTGAATGAGAACGGCAGTGCCCTTGTCACACTGGCTCACAGCTCCTTTGTGACAAGACAGGGATGACAGCCCCTGAGAAGCACCTTCACCAAGGCTGCCTATGAAGACAGGGATGGGAAGTGCTGGAGCTGACTTAGCTCTGCAGCCTAAGAGCACTCCCATTTTCCCACTTCCAGCTCAACATGGCAAGGCTCAGTGTAGATCCCTGACAATTTTCCCTGGTTATTGTGAGCCACAAGGAACAGAAGGTGCCTCCTCTAACGACCTGCCTCACAGCCCCTTAGTGCCTTTCTATGCCACTTCCCTCCTCTGCTTGGCACTCACTCACAGACTGGTTCATGGATGCCTGCTTCCTTTTCCCTTGTGAGCACTCCTCCCACAGAAGCACCCCTGGCTTTGTTGACTTTCCAGTTGAAAATCTTTTGCCTTTTTGAAGGTCCTTGCCAGCTCTTGCTTCCCCTCACCTCAGAAGGTGCTCCTCCATCTGCACTTTTCTACCTTTCCTCTGTGTCTCACTCATCTGTTATCTCCCCTTCTGCTGTCCTGGGTCCAGTGTCTAACAGACATCACAGCACAACAAGTTTTCTTGCCAACCAGGAAACCTCCATGAGATGATCACTCATAAGAGACCAGCTGCCTAGTGGGGGTCTGCCATCAGCCAGGGCTGCAGGAGCTCCCATCAAGTCTGGTAGATTTCTGTGGGAACACAGCTCAGCCTCAGTGACTCTCCTGCCTATTCCATGGCACCAGAGAAGGACAGAGAAGAGTAGTGCCGAAATTATCATTTGCCCTATCCTTGAAGTGAATGATTTTGCTCTCGTACTTTGGATGGTTAACCTCCATTTTGTCAGTGAGGCTTTAGTGAATGGAGGCACCTCAAAGAAGTGTGACAAATGTCATCTTCCTTCCCTAACTCCCTCCCTCTCTTTCTCCTTCCCTCCTTCTCTTTCTCCTTCCCTCCTTCCCACACTTCCTCCCCTCTTCTCTCCTTTCTTTCTTCTTGCTTCAGACAGGGTATTTTTGCAGCCTCCCTGTCCTCACCACAATCCTACATGGTAGCAATGACCACTCTTTTATCCCTTCCTACCACTGAGGTCTTTGGCTCTGCTGCTCCATATTGCTGTGCTAAACTTTGAAGCACTGGAAAGAAATGGGAGATGTGGTGGGAGATGGAGAGGTCTTCTTTCTTCACCCTCATTCTACCCTTGATTTCTATCTCATCCTTCCACATCAAGATGATTTAGGCTCCTTCTCTGGGAAGACTGGGTTAGTGCAGTGGCCCATCCTTGGTGCCTTGAAACATCTTCCCACACATGAGTGGTCCCCAGCACAGGTGTGCTGTGGCCTGCCAGCCCAGCAGACCCAGGCACTGCACTGCACCCAACAGATCCCATCACAGACTGTGGGGAGCTGAGCAATGAGTTTGGCAGAGAAGAACATGCCATGGTGAGTCTCAGCAGCCTGCTTCTCAGAGATGACACATGTCCTAGATGTGTGCAAATTCACTGGCAAAAGGGCCAGGCTCCACTTTCTAGGGACACCCTTCTCCTGCATGAAATCTTTGTGCAGCACTGAGGGGTCTCACCTAGTGTCCAAGGGCCACCTCGGTCAATCCCAAACCACTGTTCCCACCAGCCTGTTGACCCCTGCTAGCACATCCCTGGCTGCACTGCAGCTTGAACAAAGCTGCTGCAGGACAGATTTGCTTGCTTGAAAACACTTCTAAGAACACTATATCCAAGCCACAGAGAGGAGCTTTAGGACATGCAAGACTTGTTCCGTGCAGCTGTGGGTCAGCTCAGGGTAGCTTCTATCTCCCTCAGTGGCCCTTGGGCATCCCTGTTCTGGTGCTGCTCTCTCCAGTGGGGACAGCCTGGAACAGCTCTGTGTCTCCTTTGTCACATCTACTCCTAAAGTCCAATTAGTGTTTATGCTCATATTGTAACTAAAGGAAAAAAAAAAAAAGGTGATGCTTCAGTAGGTGAAAGGGTGTGAAGAGATAAATGTAATTGCAATAAATGTAATTGCAGTAAATTCAATATATGGAAAGATGTTACCATTTAATTAAAAGTATATGAATTATGCATGTATCTCTTCCACAGCCTTACTGTGTGGGCTTGAGCAGTAACTGAGTACATTCAGCTCTAGCTGCCACATGAAACCCACGGCTGCTTAATTTCTCCCTCACACACCTAACACTGCCAGCTGAACTTTTGCTAGGAGTAAACAATCACATACATGGGGGTTATTTGAAGTCACCTTTACCTTTCCATACTCTTGGGCACCTAAGAAGGGACATAAATCTTACCCCACCAGTTTCTCCCCCAGAGGGTAGAGACTGAGTTTTGGGCAAATTTTACAATACCAGGTTTACAAATCACATTATTTAGGGATGCAGAATTGCCCTGAAGGAAAGCAATGGATTGGGCTACCCACCCCTGTCTGCTGTGGGACTATGCAGGCAGCAGCATCCTGCAGTCCTGGGGCATAAAATGTGGGGCCCCTGGGCTGGCCGAGAGCTCCAGCAGCCTGGCGAGGATGGGGCAGGAGAACAGGGCTTGGTGGTGGAAAAATCACAGCACTTGCAGCTCCCCAGAGCATACCATGGCTGGCACTGCCACCCCCACCCTCAGGTGCTTAATGTCACCATCAGGTGCCTGGTGCTCAGCTTAACTATACGCCCACTCGGTGCAAACCATTTCATTAATATGGAAGAGTGACTTTTTATAAATGCTGTGCTGTCTTTCTGGGTACAGAAAATCTTCCCCATCGGGGCAGACTTGCCCTTTGCAGCCCTGTCAAGTCCATCCTGGCAGCCTGTGCCCAGGGCTGTGCCAACAATCTTTTGCTAAAGGCTGCTACCTTGTCATATTTTTGATTATCAAAGGAGATGGAGTGAACTCTCATGAGGGAAAACAGATCCCATTAGTGTTTGTGGAAATTTCAAACTGGCTATTATGAAATTAAAACAGGAAACAAAGTGATTGGGGGAGGAGGGAGACACTTCTCCCTAATCACTTAATAGAGGCCCATACGTCTCCTCAGAGCTTGCAATAAATCATGCCTCATTTTAACCAGATGTGCAAGTTAATGAAATCTGAATCCAAATGTTCAGCTCTAGTTAATTCACTGTAGATTTGCTCCTCATTTCCATGCCTTATGGAAATGAGAGTAAAGATTTTTTGCTGTTATGTTGATTTTCATGCTTATACAAGCTCTGCCTTTTTCTTCTAGGGAAATTTTGGCCATGGTTCAGCAAGACACTCACACATGACCAGTTTCAGGGTGAGACTGGTCCCCCTGGCCTCCTTCCAAAATAACCAGGAAAATTCAAACAGTTGCAGAGGAAGAACTTGCCTGTGCTGTGCTTTAAACCACAAGATATTCTTACCAGGCACATTTGATAAGCTAGGCTTGGCTGTTTTCCTGCATGCTTTTTGACTGATGACAAGAGTAATACATAACAAAGGCATGAAGCTGCAGCCTGCTCCGAAAAAGATAGCAGAGTTATTTTCTTCTCTGTACCTGGCATGATCAGGGCTTGACAAATCCTTAGGGCTGAGCTTTTGGCTTGCAGTGACTCAGGAAATGCACAGACCTCATCCGCTGTGCCAGGGACCTGGAGACAGGATGTGGGGCAGAAGTCCTGGGGAAGAGGTTTTTCAAGCACCATGGTGAAGGACAGCTCAGCTAGAAGACAAAAGAAGAGGAGTCCTAGGACAGGCCTAGGGATGGAGGGATGGATGGGGGAGTTAGGTGTTTTCAGGGACCAGGCTTCGGGGGAAGGAAGAGCCAAAAGCAGCTAAAGCCCAAAAGAGATTATCTTCACATTGACCTTTTGCTAGGGTGTGCTATGGGGTGTGTGTCCTGTTCTCTGCACTCTGAAGGCAGACAAAGCTGCAGAAAGGCAGAGAAGGACTGGAAGCTGTGATGAAGCTGCTGTTTTTATTTGATAGTGTCCCTGTCCTGGTTACATCTGTGTCTCATGTGCCAGTACCAGACTGGGTCCACTGTGAGTTCTGGCCCTTCTAAGTTTGAGGCTGCCTGCAGGTACATCTGGACTTGGATACATGGCAAGAGGCTTTTAAGGATAGTCTGGGATATCTTTTTGAGCATTAAATAGATAATCAAGATCAAGGTTGGATCTTCCTCAGGTGAGGAAGAGGAGACATGGAGAGAAGTCTGAGTATGGGATGCATTTTACAAACTAAATCTGTGGGTTCTTCCCATGCAAACATGAGCCACATGAAAATGTATCTGTGGCCCCTGGCCTGCAAAGACTGGGGTGATCCAGCTATTTTCATTCCCTTTCCTCCTTGGAGCAGGAGCTCTAGCATGGCAGCTATGTCTGCTTTCCAGCAAGGGAACAGTGGGGAATGGTTGAGTGGGGAGTGGTTGAGAGCTGTCTTGAAATATCTCAAGGAGACTTGAGCCACTAAAATTGAGCATTTCTGAGTGGCAATAAGAGAGTCAGATGAAACCCTCAGAAATGGCTGAGCAAAGCCCCACAGTCAGGGCAGCCCTACTGAATGGGCTTTCCTTGCCCTTTGGGCTCTTGAGAGGCAGGCAGAGGGCTCACCACTGAAAACACTCTCAGACAAACAGAAACTCATGGTAGCATGGGTAACTGCATAGGAACCTACCATCTCTGGGGGACTGAGCCATCTCAGCTGAAAGGCTCCAAGGGCATGGAGACTGATGTAAATCCCTCTGCTGTGGGGACAAGATACGTCAAGCTTGTTCAGGGTCTGAGAAGAATCAAGCATTGCCTCCACTCTGAAGAAACTCCACCACTCAAAACTGAAAGAGTTCTCACTTCTGCTCAGAAAAAGGACCTGAGGGCTGGCAAATCTTGAATAATGAGGGAGACTCCACAGCCTCTCTGGACAACTGCTTCCAGTGGATGGTCACCTGCACAGAAAAGAAGTTCTTATATTCAGGGGGATCTTCCTGTGCATCAGTTTCTGCCCACTGCCTCTTGTCCTATTGCCTTTCACCACCAAGAAGAGCCTGGATCCATCCTCTTGGCACCCTCCCTTTAGATACTCACAGACATTAATGAGGTTCTCTGGCTGTTATCTTTTCTCCAGGCTAAACAACAAGACCCAGAACAGAGTCAGTGAGACCGCAGTAAGGCCTTGCTATATCTTGAGTAGTTTCCTTACTCTGCGAAGGATGAAGTGATGGTGGTGATGGGATTTGGGATCTTAAAATCCATTGTCATTCAAAAGTGGCATTTGAGGAAGTGCAGTTTTTAATGACACCAAGGTCTCTCTGTATTAGCACTGGTTTATGTGCCAGCTAGACCATAGGTTAGTGGAGAAATAATGTTGGCTGATGCTCATTACTGAAGTGCTACAGCTCATTTCTTATTACCTTCTAAAACAAAGAAATGCAAAAACCCCTTTAATCTGTTTTTTTACAAACTGTCAAAAGAGCTGTTCTTCCTGTTCCATTTGGCTTTGGGTTTTTTTGTTTGTTTGTTTGGTTTGTTTTTTTGTTTTGTTTTGTTTGTTGTTTGGTTGGGTTTTGTTGTTGTTTGGTTGTTTTTTTGTGAAAGCCCAGAAGTATTTATTGCCTCTAAACATATACTCAGAGAAAGGGAAGCCATGTGCTGGTGGAATGGCTGCCCCGCTGTGATCTGTGACAGTTTCAGGCATCCTGGAGGAAGAGTGAAGTAGCCGAGGGCATCCCGCAGACTGTCCTGGCCAGCAAGGAGAGAAACTGAGGCTGCTGATACATGCTGGATGACAACTGCCTGCCTCTGCTTGGTTTAACTCAAGCAAGCTCACAAATATGGGCCCTGGTGAGCTTAAAGGCACCAGCACAAGGCTGAAGGGCAGAGCTGCAGCTGGACAGTGGACACAGCCCCCAGGAGGTGAACAAGAAGAATGGGCACCTCGGACACACAGACAGGACAGATCTTTTCACCAGGCAAGGATTTTTTTCATCTTGTCTTCTCAATGCACTTGGAAAGGACTACAATAAAATAAAAATGGGACCAGGAAAGGTAGTTGGAAGAAAATAGATGAATTTAGGAGAAATAATGTTTTTTTAGGGCATTTAGACAATTCTGAGTAGCAGCTGGCTGAACCCAAATGATTTAATGCTGTTTTTTCTCAGCATCATCTGATCAGGTCACGTGCAACATTTCATTTGGCACTGGTGAAAAAAGAATACAGATTCTAACAAGCTCATATTTTGTTCTGAAAATCAGCACCACAAACAGCTCTCGGTTTGTAGTTCTGTTCCTTTTGAGTCCATTATAACCATGATAAATGGTGCACAGCCATTTGTGTGAACCTTGACAGGGGAGGGGGTGACTCACAGCAATTTTATGCCACAATGCCATATCACAGCAACAGAACTGGATGAGTAATCTCAGATCTTGCCTTCAGGCAGCTTACTGGCTTATCTCACAGATCTCACTGCAACAAATGTCAATGTTTTAATATCTTTGACATTTCTTTAGGTTCAAAGACAATAATGAATTTCTCTCGGTTACTTACTGAGAGAAGATTATATCAGCAAAAGCAGCTAATTCTTCTTATCCAAAGAGACAATATTGGAAATAATCTCTTTTTTCCACTAAATGTAAGAGTAACCAGTATTAAATAAGAGCCTTTTAATTAACTAAAGTCATCAAACAGCCCTCAAATAGATTTAGTTTCAAGCAGTGACTAAATATATTTGATGCCTAGGAACCATCCAAGCACCTCAGGTGGATCCTGCTTTTCTGTTCCTTCAGACATGCACACTCAAGGAAAGGCTGCCTTTAATGCACAAGGCAGAACATGGCAGTGCTCAAGGCTTAGTAAGCAAGTCCTAGCACAGCTGATGCCTGCTGCCATAAGCTGGCACAGCTCTATTCATCTTGTGGCCTGCCCAGATGCCTTCTAGAGAACCAGGAACAAATAGAGCCTGGTGGAAATGAGCATATTTCTTCAAGTTTCTGAAGGGTGAAGGTAGAGGACTAAGCTGCCAAGGAAAGAAGATGATATCTGTGATTTAGACCTGCTTGGAAAAGCTGATATGAAGTTTTTATTATAAATAGATATGGTAAGGCAGATGCTCCTTACTTGTAAAAAGGTAGATGCTGCCCTGAGCCCATACGGATCCATAGGACAGAATACACATACCTAATATTTTTAGTGAAGGGAGATCTTGATCTTTGAAGAGCCCTGTCAGGCAGCAATCTCATGGTAGTTGCTATTCAGCATATGTTCTCTGGCTCAGGCAGGGCACCTGCACCAGGGCTGTACAGATGGGTGCTTGCCTGGGGATGTTCCACCTTATCCAGCAGGTTCTTGGTGCATTATGAAGCAGCTTCAGCGTTTTCAGTTCAGGTAAGGAGATGTTTGATCACTTTCAACACCATGAAAGGGTAAGATGAACCTTGAAATTACACTGCTCAAGACATCATGAAGAACATGGGGCATTTTCAAATTCATTTTCAGGTTTTGAAAAACAAGAAGGACTTTTTGCAGAAGCTGGTCAGCCAAGTTCCATGGACATAACAATGGAGCTGAGCTAGCACACAGCTGTGCTATAAACCACAGGTAGCACTGAGCTGATGTATACAATATATTGTGATATATGTGTCTTCTGGATCTTCCAGTTTAGTCAGTATCAGTTTGAAATGAAGAAGGATTCACAGCAAAGTCATTTTCTAAAAATCTGAGCAGTGTAAAGCAATAGGAGCATGACAAACAAAGGACCCTGCAACACCTTTGGGTCTAGTAAGATCAACAGGATACATCCTCAGATTCACCACAGCTGTACCACTGAACGGCTTCTCAGCTAGTGAGAAATTCTGCTTCACACCGGCAAAGCTCTGTCAGATGGTGATATTCTCCCTGCCCAGGACTGGGTTCTTAGCTAGCTGGCTTAGCACTGCGTGGGAGGCTCAGGGATGTTTCACGCATGTCCCATATGCTGTTCTTCCTCTGTAACCCCTCAGGTCTGCAAATCTGCCTGAAAACAAAGTGAACAGCAACCCTTGTCCTGCTAAGGACTGCCTGTTTCCATTCAGATGCCATGTTTCTGTGTGAAGCATCCCTGCTGTGGCTGCTTTGCGAAAAGTTTCTCTTGTCCTATTAATTTTTATTCACTTCTTCATCATTGTGAGCTAAATAGTCAACAGCTATCTTAGAGGGAAGAAGGGATTCCCCCAGCAGATAGGACTTAGAGCTCCTAAATTAGGAAAGGAGAGAGATGCATTGGAAGCACTCAGTAACTCCTGAAGTGTCATCTTTCCTTTCTGGTGCTCACTTACGTGCCTTGCTGAATACAGGTGCATGGTACTATTTTGTCTGCTTGGCCTTCTGCAAAGTAGGTAGGCTTCTTTTAAGGTGACTTACTTCCAAATGCACAAAAATAATAATAAAAAAAAAACCAAAACAACCAACCAACCGAAACAAAACAAAACAAAACAAAACAAAACAAAACAAAACAAAAGTGTGTTTTCTGCATGAGCTGACATTGCTTCCTACAGCATCTTTTGAGATATCAGGAAATATGTGAGAAGAAAAATTTTCCTTTTAAATTCTCTCATTATTGCTTATGGTCAGAAAATTAAATACTTGGAAAGTAAAAATGTAGGCTTTCTACCTTTTTTGTTGAAATATGAGTACAACAGTTCACTGCTAAAATATGAGCAACAGAATAGATTAAATGAATTTTCTCGCAAAGATAATTTTAATGACAGTGTGATTCTCTGAAAGGAAAAAATATTTTTGCTGTTCTTTTATAAGGGATTCAAATAGAAAAATAAATTACATTTTTTATCACTTTCCCTTTAAGGTGATTGAATAGAGGATTTTTTAATTACAACAAAAATCTCCATGTTAATAGTCTTGATTAAAGGGGCTTTTAAATAGCTTATCTGCCTGGCTACGTTTCATCCTAAAGCTCTGCAGAGGAAGATGTCTTTCATGTTGAATTTAAATGCTTATTATCCCTTTGAACTCTGCCAGTCCACTTATTTGAAGTTCTATTCTTCCCTTCCAGCCTGTGGAGTTGGCTCACCAAGAGATTTTGGTAATGTCACTCTCTGGGGAACTGTGCTGGTTAATTTGAACCTTGAGGTAGCAGCTGGGGCTGGTATTTCAGAGCTTGTTGTGACCTGCTGCCTCATTTCAGGGCCAGCACTACAGCAGGGACCTGCCACATCCTTATGGATCCATCAGCTGGAGAAATGATGCCTTGATCTCACCTGTGGGCCTCCCATGACAATAACCACTGAGAGCTAATGAACAGAGGTCTCAGTTAAGGACTGCTTTACCCCCGTGCTACCTACTGAGCAGAAATCCACAGGAGGGGAAATGGAGGCAAGATGGGCAGCCCCTGAAAAAAAACACACTTAGATGTAAATGTGAATAATATCTGGAGAAGAGATTTTCTATAAAGGCTTCCACTCTTTTTCCCAGTGATAACTACTGTAAATGTTGTCTTCACTTTCTTTCCTTTGCCTCACACTGAAAGCAGAGCAGCGTGCAGTGCAGCTGGAGTCACTGTACATGGCTGCATCCAGAAATGCTTTCCTTTTTACTCACCTGCAACACAGTTCAGGCATCTGACAAGGTCAGGTTAGGGGAGCATCTCCCCTGAGGGATACACAGCTGTACAAGTAGGAACTGCAGGTGCTTCCATGTGTTGGGAAATGATCCAGCCTGCTCAGTCCTCATGCCAGGGAAAGCAATGTCTCTGGTCATGGATAAGGAATGACAGTCAGCTGTGGCAAATCACTCCTCTACTGCCTGGTCATGGAGGTTTGAGGAACTAATCTGTAAAAAGGGACTGATGTAAGCAGATGGGAACCATTGTTCCACAGCGCACAAAGCCAAAGGTCCCTGAATGGCCATCCTATTTGCTCCTCCTGGTAAGTGGAAAAATGAAAGTTCTTGACAAATGGATTGAAATACTCATGCTCGTGTCTGTGCAAGCATCACACCTAGCAAAGGTTTCACTGTGGGTTTCTTATGCTGGAAGGGCATGTACTTTGCTATCTCTGCTGGCCGAGCACAGCCGATGAGCTGGAGCTGGCAGACAGGTGTGCTGCTGCCTGTCATGGTTGTGCACACACAGGGGAAGTTCTTCTGCCTGCAAACCTCCAGTGGAAGTGGGTGGGTTTCCAGGGGAGGAGCAGCCAGGACTGCAGAGAAAAATTTGGGCTAAGAGAAGGTTCTGAGGCTTGATATCTGTTCAGGCTCTCTGCCAGTCCTTTCTTGGGTTGGGTACCTCTCAAACCCTCCCAGTATGGGAACAGATAGAAGGAAAACAGCACAAGGAAATGAGACTTCTGATGATAGAGGACAACCACTGAAGAAAAGGGAAAGTGCTGTGAGCACCAATTGTTTAAACAAGGAACAAGGAAGCACAAGAAATGTTTATTTTTGCAGTTGTGCCTACATGCTTTTTAAGCTAGTGGTGGTTGATACAGCTCGCATTGTCCATGTGAGCATCCCTCAGGCCCATGGCCAGCTGTCCTGCTTAATATTTGATATGCAATACCTGGAGTAGCATTCCTGTGTGGAATGGGGCAGGATGACTCTCTCTATTAAAACTACAGTGCTGTGGAAGAGCTGGAAGAGCTCCATTTTTCCCCCCCAAAGATGAAATCTTCCCTAATGAGAAATGCAAAATGCTGCTGGGTCTCTTCTTTAATCAGAAAAGCAAAGTAAAATTGTCTTCTACTAGGAAACTGTGACTTTACTTAGCTGTAGTTTTGAAGGACAATTTTATAAGCACGGGGATGCAATTGGAAGGATGCATGCAAGTCTTTAAAAGTAAGTGGTTAAATATGCTTTTGACAGTTGTCCCCAAAGCAGAGCTCAAATAGAAAAGAGAAGATAAAAATAAACATTGCTCAACCCTTTCATTCATTACAGGCTGTCAAACGGGACAGGTGCTGTGGAAAAACCCATGTGTGACTGTGTCATTAGAAGTTGAGTCATCATGCGAGGGCAGGGAGAGAGGTGGAGGGGCTGGGGTGACTGCAGCAACCTGAACCTAGCATGGACTGATCTTTAGAGAACAGCTGGTCAGAAGCAGGAGTTTCTTGTGCTTTGAGAACTTTCTTCAAACTGAGAACCAAAGGTAAAACTTTCCCGTGGATAAACATTAAGCAAAGTATCCAAATAACAGCATTTCTGATGCTGTTAAACACTTTGTGGCACTAAAAAAAAAATACGAATACAATAAGCAACAGTATGATGTTATGCATTTGAACAAAATGGTAGAACAAAGAACTATGATTCCCAAAAAATATTTGAAAACTAAAGCCTTGTTCTTGACTTTCACTTTGAAAACACTGTCAATATTAACACTTCACTACTAATGACAGTTCTGATGAGCTTGAGGTCTTTTCTTTCTGTTGTTTTAGCAAATGTGAATACTTCTAAATATACTCCAACTAAATGCTGAAGCATTTCATGAGAAGAAGCATTGTTTACTATGGATGGAAAAAGCTGTGCTGTTTTGCAATCCCTAGTGCCACACACCATTAACTCTATCCTTGAGGGATGCCTGGAGCTGGGACTATAGCAGCGTCTGGCCCTGCCTGAAAGTTACCATTTTGCCTGGAGCCTGCACAATTAAATCACATCACCTCCTCAGCCAATTGCATACTCCATCCACTTGCAATGTCTTCCTTCAGCGTGTGGTCAGGACACAAAAGACCTAAGGGAGTGGAAAAACTAATTTCTCATGGTCAAAAAGAATACTCAGAGGGAAGATTTAAACTGTCTATATCACACAGTAAATAATGTTCAACTGCTCTTTCTATGTCTGGGTTCAGAGTTTGTGCTCATCAAATCTTATGGAGAAAAATGTCGCTGTCCCAGTGTGGCCTGAGCTTGGAAAAGCTGTTGGGTGTCAACTCAGCAGCACTGTGACTGCTTGTGAGGAGTGGCAAGAAAGCCTCTTTTTAGTGCTCTTTTGCTCTCCACTGCTACATTTTTGGGTGGTTGACATATGTGAATATTTCACAATGGCAGGGAGAGGGCTCTGCGTACATGTGGGAGAACAGGTTGTCAGAACAGGGGAGTTTGTGTTTCTCTTCATGTACCAGATTAATGTCTGGATTTTTTCCCTGTTTTCTTTTTTTCCAATTGATGAGCAATGTTTTCAGTAAATGCTTAGAGACTGTTTTCCTGTCTCAAATTGGCATAGCAACAGCATCAGAACAAAACTCAAAAGCATCAGCTTAATGACATACTGAAATGGTTTCAGAATTCATAACATGCTCTGCTTTTTTTGAAGTGTAAGGGAAGGGACTATTGCACAGCATGGGGAAGGGGCTACTGCACAGCATGGGCTGTTGGAAACCTTTCCCCCAGGCACATTTTGAATGCCAAATGAAGATAAGCCAGTTAAATACTTATTTTTAATTATTTTTATCCTTGTAAACATCTCTATAAAAACCACTGAATTAACCCTAGGCTACATTACATACCTGCACAATAGAAACAAGAAGACAAGTTCGGTATCCTTTATGGCTTGGGTCACATGAAGATCTTAACTAGACAATCCCAACGATTTATCAATGCTACAATTTTTTTCAGTTGGTAGAAAAAAGAGGTGTAAAAGTTGCTAGAGATCCCCAAGTTCACCTCAAACAACCATCAAATATGATGTTTTTATCCCCGCACTAAACGGTATGTGTTTCTTGATCTTGTCTTTTGAAAAATGTTGTGCTCTGTTCAGTAACACTGTTTCCTTAACATTCCCATATTCTAGAATGTCGGGATAAATAAACCACACTGACTCTCAGTTCACTGATTTTGTGAGGAGTAAATCTGACTTTGCTAATTTAAATATTAGTAGCGATTTACATAAATAGCAATGTTAAAAATGTCTCTCTTTTTAGCAGAGTTTGCAAGCACTTCAAAACAATATATCCAAACTCTCCAAAGTTGTTGCTGTATCATTAGCTGATGTATGGGATCTCTTCTACATCAGAGTAACTTGTTCTATGTTTCGTTTGTCCCTGCATCCATGGTTCAAAAACTCCTATGCACCTTGTAGATGTTTACCAAAGCCTGCAGTGAGGTTTTTGAGAGATATAAATCTTCTCCATTAGTGTGGATTTCTTTGGTACCCAAAGCCTTCGGTATAGCTAATTTTCCCTTGTTTTATGTGAACAAAAGAACAGACTTTTTTTTAGTCAGTGAAGCCACTTGTGTACCGGACTGGCTTCACTATCTACGGACATGCATGTAGATAGTGACATGCAAGGAGGGAAGCTTCAGACAAAAGCTGGAATTTGGGTTGGAATTTCCCTTCCTAGCTGTGTAACCCACCCTACCGCTCCAGAAACCTTTTCCTTGCAATTGCTTAAGAACTGAGGAGGCTGGCTTGCAGTTCTATTAGTTTTCCAGTCGTTTGCGTGTGTGCCTTGGTCAGGATGATGAGCAGGGATGATGAGCAGGGATGATGAGCAGGGATGATGAGCAGGGATGATCCCGGCTGCCTCAAGCTCCCCAGGCTGGCTCTAAGGGGCACCCCCGGCAGCATCCCCCTCCTGCCTCGTTTCCTGCCGCCTTGCCGGGGGTGTGTTTTTCGGGGCGTCCCTCGGTGCCTTGGTGCCGCTCGGCGGCGGGCGGGTGCCATTGCCAGCCCCGGTTCCGTGCGGCCCGGCCGGGGCGCGGCTCCGGGGATGGAGTCCCGGCGTCATCTCTGCATCGTCCCCCGCGGAAACCGCCTGTCTCCTGGGCACCTTCATATCTGTCTCCTCGATTTCTTCTCTCTCCTCTGCCCCCCCTTTCCCCAAAAACACCCCAAAGCTGCACTTGCCGCTGTAAAGCAACGAGTTATTGCATTTGCGGGGAGGAAGAGAGAAAACGCCTGTCCTGCAGCCCAAGCCCAAAAATTAGTGTAGACAGCGCTGGGTGTGTTTGGGCAGGGGGTCAGCAGCACCAGGAGCAGAAGGGGGTGACCGGGATGCTCCATCCCTAAGCCAGACTTGGAGCATGTTCCCGTAGCCTGGGGGCTGCTCTTCACCTGCATTCGATTCCAAGAGAACGAGAAAACTGTCCTAATCCCGGCATTTATCCACGGGTTATTTAAAACAAAGCATACCCTCCAGCAGCCTGTACCAAGGAGGGGCCAAGGCATATGTCCTTCTGATCCCCTGGCTTGAAGGTGCCTCGCACCTTCACCGCAGAGGAGTGAGCCAAAAGAACTCCTCTGCTGCTTTCTCTCATCCACTAATATCCACCTAGAAGACTAGGGCACTATTATTACTATTATTTATTCATTTATTTATTTATGTATTTATTTGACTCAGAGATATCTATATTCGGACCAGGGAAAGGCTGTTTTAAATGTTTATTTTCCAACAGGCAAACTTACAGGACTTTTATTGTAACCCTTCAGATGAAGTCTCATGAGGGAACAGAGTTTCTCTTTTTCTTCCCCCACCTCATTTCTGAATTTTTAAATAATTAGGATAAAATGACATTGTCACATGTGGAATTAATTGAATTAACACTGCTTAAACTCTTTAAAACATTCCTACCTAAATGAATTCTTTGCTAATACAAGCTGAATTTTTCTGGTCTCCAGGCCAACTTTTGCACAGTGAGTAAGTGGTATTTATGCACAGGGAGGCCTCAGTGTAATGCCCTTTATTGCAAGTTCTAATAAAAGGCTGCTCTGTTTTGGCTCCTTATTAGGATAACACTATAAATAACCTCTTTGTAATGAGGACTTTTTTAAAAAAAAAGTGAAACATTTTGCTCCAGAACCTCCTGGTGCAGATTGTGCCACCATCTGGTAGATCTGGCTTTCAGGGTAGATACACCTCCCAGAACTGCATTCCAGCTGGGGTAGCAAAGAGTGCCAGAAGGTAAAAAAATTCAGTCTTGGGAGAAAAGTTATAAACAACCTGATGTAAACCAACACACACATAAACACCCAAACAAACAGACAAACAAAAAAAAAGCTGCAGCTTTAATATACCTTGGGATGGGTCCATATTGCTTACTGAAGCAAAACCCATGCTGATTTAGTTCTGGATTTACTCTTTAGATTGGTGTATGTTATGCTTGCGGAAAAGATCTTGAGGTATTGTTTTTTCCTGCATTAGATTCATTTTACAGAAAGAGTGCTGTTGTGGGCAGTAATAGCTGCAAAGGCACGATCACTCTTGAAGTAAGGTACATAACTCAGTGACAGCAGAAAAAGAAAAATTCACCAGTGCTGAGAAAAATATGATCTAAGGATCTAAT